>NC_087441.1:61458667-61768310 GCF_036321535.1 Camelus dromedarius
TTAAAATGTTAAAAGTCTTATAATTGCCAAGAATTTTCAACAGTGACATATGGAGGGAGGTGAGAAAGCAAGTGGGTTGCCCATATAGTTTCTAGATATTCTAGGTATTACAGTCACGATAAGACTTTCAGCATAGGCACCATCTCAGTTGAATCACCTGTAATGGAAGTCTCGACATCGTTGTGCAGAGATCGCCACTAGCTGGGCAGCCATTTGACTTGTTCCAGGATGTTTGACTTGCACATGCAGAAACCGGTGTCCCCCGTGTGGGAGAGACTGCTCATTGACCCATTGTATCCATTTTCTCCTTCTTCCTTTTATTAAATAGTTCTCATTTTTAGCAAGGCGCATGGTGTCCCAACTGGAGATTCACTCTCTTATTCTCTTTCACAACTCGATGTGGCCATGGGACCAAGTTATTGCCAGTGGAATACGAGAAGTGATGTGTACAGCTTCCATAGGCCTTCTTTAAAGGGAGATTGCTTGCTCCCCACTTCCTTCTCCTCCTGTCTATGGACTGGAACATGGATGTGATGGTGAGTCAGCTTCGGCCATGTGGTTGAGGACAAGCCTTGAGGGGATGGCAGAGCCACCAAGTGCAAGCAGCCTGAGTCCTGGGACAACGTCGTGGGGCAGAGCCTCCTCACTCTTGGCTGCCCTCCTACCTCTTGACTGCCATGGGAGAGACACGTTTGACCGACTGTATTTGGGGTCACTTCCTGGAGAGCAGCTTAGCCTGAATACTGACTAATAAAGACATTCATTTCTATTCAATGAGAAATCCATTTTCTTTGCATGTGGAAGCATTTCTAGCATTTTCTTTTGACCACAGCTGGGAATGGGAGGGTACATTTTAAAGAAAAAGGAACTGCGTATTGTATCACGGGATTTT
Organism: Camelus dromedarius; assembly: GCF_036321535.1. Classification (NCBI taxonomy): domain Eukaryota; kingdom Metazoa; phylum Chordata; class Mammalia; order Artiodactyla; family Camelidae; genus Camelus; species Camelus dromedarius. The sequence goes on from NC_087441.1 coordinate 61,459,560, forward strand.
AAATGTTTGCTCTTCTTAGGGAGAGAAGATTGCACGTTTACATTTCTTTTCTGGGGACATCATTTCATTCACTTTAGCAGACATTTATTGAGTGCCTCTTGTGTGTAAAACACTGTAGGAGCCTCTAGGGATACAGAGATGAAACAGACATAGTTCCTGCCTTCAAGGAGCTCACACTCTACTAGGGCAGACAGCAGAAATACACAAAGGAATGCACTACAGGATAGGACGTCTAAAATAACAGAGATTTAAATGAGGTTCTGTGGGAGCTTAGAGCTGGGGGAGAGGACGTCCCTAGCGACAGAGAAGGAAGGAGGGTCTCAGGAAGACTTTACCGAAGAGATTGCACTTGAACTCCATGATGAAGGATTAAGGGAAGAAAGGTGGGAAGCCATGGGGTCAGGTTTCTGAAGCAGTGGGGACAAATGTTAGGGGAGCTCAGAAAACATAGGAAATATCCAGACTTCTCTGGAATGTGAGGTGGGTGAGAAGAAGTGGTGAGACGTAACTCTGTATAGGTAGTTGGAAGCCACACAGAGAAGGAGCCTTGAACGTTATATTTAGGAATTTTAATTTATTGTATATTGATGGGAAAATAATAGGGGATTTTGAACACTGCAATGAAAAATCATAGTACATTCTAGGAGAGTGAGTCTCAAACTTGAGCATGCACCAGAATCTCCTGTGGGGCTTGGCAGGACAGAGAGTGATGCCCCACCACCCCCACCTCAGAATTTCTGATTCGGTAGGTCTTCAGTGGGGCCCTAGACCTTTGCTTTCTAACAAATTCTACAGAGGTAAATGGATAAGACTTTATTACTATCTGGATATGAGAGACAAGCCATAAAGAGAGAGAATCTCATTTACCTAATGTGAGTGAGAAAAAGCATGCTAATCCTGTTCTCTGAGACTGAGAAGGTGGAAATGGAGAAGGTTTGAGTGTGAGAAAATGATCATGAGCCATGAATTCATTTTAGAAAGGTTGTGTTTGAGGCACCGACAGAGTATTTGTAGGGAGCTGTTCACCAGACATAATTCTTGGGCCTGGGGTTGAGAGAGAGCAGAATTATAGACACACATTTTAGAGCCTCAGGCATGAAACTGTGGAAATGTTGGAGGTCGGGATAAAGTATGAAGACAAAGGAGGTGAGAGCTGAGGATTAACCCCTGGGATGAAAAAAAAGGAGGCAAAGAATGAGAAGACAGCTGGAAAACCAGGAGAGGAAAGTCTGCTGGAAGGCATGGGCTTAAACAAGAAAGGGATGGTTTTAAGTGATGAGAGGGTAAGTAGATATGGACAGAGGGAAGGCCACTAGATCTGCCTATTGGCAAGTCACCAATGACCTGTGGGAGATGTGTTTTCAGGGAACTGGAAGGGGCACACACAACTGACAAAGGAGAGAAGAGTCAGTGGAAGGTAAGGAGAGAAGAGTCAGTGGAAGGTGAGGAGTGAACGCAGGACTGGGTTGATGATTGGGGAAACTCAGGTGCGAGAGTGAGGAGAGAGATGGAGCAGGAGCTTAAGGAGGAACTAGGGCCGGAAGATGCTTGTTCTAGGGTCCAGGAGGCTTCAGCAAATTGATAGGTGAGATTAAAGAAGAATGGGGAGAGGAAGGGATGGTGGGAGGGAGAGAGAAAGCGAAGGAGAGAGAGATGGAGGAAAGGAGCAAGGTTATAGAAAGGAGAGGGCATAGAATTAGGGGCTAAAATATGGACGTAGGTGGGGAACTGGGGGCAAACCGATGTCTTCTCAGAAAATAAAGAAGAGACCTGACCTCTGGGGAGTGAAGAGATGGGGGGAGGCTGTGGATGAGAGGTGAGACACAGAGGTCTAGAACAGTCACTCACTTAGGAGTGTCCAAGAACTTGCACCCTTTCAGTCCTTCCTGTCATCACACCTGACTTAGTGGCAAGCTTTTCCATGTGACTGGAGTGGTCACTCCAGGTGGGCGAGGCTGAATCAGGCCATGCACTGTGTGGCCTTGGTTCCTGCCTGCAGCCTTCTGGCCCCAGGCTGCAGTCTGATTGGGAGGCCACAGAGATTCCAGGAGACACAATTTCATACTCATTTCCTAGTGGGTGGACTTTGCTGTAAACAGATTTTCAATTTTCATTTTATTTTTTCCCCAAACGCAGTAGTTGGTAATTTAATGAGTAACATTCTCCAACAAAGTTCTTCAGGTCATACATTCCCTCGTTCAATCACTGCATCCCATGAAGCTGCTTTAAAAGTTCTGCAAATTAGACATATGTTCTCTCCTTGATTGTGCTAGAGTGGGAGAGGGTATTCGAGACTTAGCTGGGACACTTTTTAGCACTGGAGGAGACCCAATGTGTCTCTCAGGTAATATAGCAACAAACTGACCAATTTTGATGACTACTTTATAACATTATTTGCTTATGTTTCACATTCATAGTCAAAGGCCTAGCAAAGTGACAGTACATTCATTCTAGGTTCTTTTTAGAGAATGAGCATGCTTATTTAATCGTGAACCAAAAAGTACATACGAGCTGTACTCTCTGAGCCTGAAAGGAGTGGGCTATGTAATCATAGTAAATGACTTTAGCTCAGGTCTGCAAGCAGTAGATGACAGCACACCACTTAAAAAAAATATTTTATGTAGACAGGCAATTCCCACTGGCATTTGTAAGCATTTGGAATTATAACCTCAGAATTAATGCCACACACAAGGGCAAGTTATCAGACATTTGATTTATAAGTAATAAGAAATTCTCCAAGTGAAAATTTATTTTGGCATTCTTTAATTGCAGGATTAACAGAAATAGCTAAAAAAATTTTTAAAAAGTTTGTACTATTTTACCTTATTACTTCTATGAAATTTCTGTTTTTTGTAGGATAGTGTTTATTTGAAATTATGTACCATAAATAAGACCAGAGGTAGAAAACAGCACACCAAACAACAAGCCTCAAACAGAAACAAACAAACAAAAAACAAGACCACACATACTTACAACCTCTCCTGAACCAACTATGTTCAAGAATTAGTAAGTTGCACCCCTCATCCCCGTGCACTCACGAGGCTGGTAAAAGTCATGCCTTCTGGCTTTTTACCATCTAAGTATGTTCTCGGCACCTGATGAGCTTTTTAAAAGCCAGCTTAAAGTCTTCATTAAAACTTGTGTAGAGCAGCGGGTTGATCAGAGAATTAACATAACCAAGCCATGTCAAAAAATCGGCCACTTCAGAGGACACGGTGTAGATACTCAGACCTACAATCAGCTCTTTGATGAAGAACGGTAGCCAGGACAGGATGAACGCACCCAAGATCAGCCCCAGGATGCGGGCTGCCTTGCGCTCCCTGGTACTTGAGATTTGCTGGCGCTCTCCTGGGTGATCTAGGTCATTGTCAAAGGGAGGGATCCTGATGGAGGTGTGGATCTTTTCAAACTCTGTGGTAGGGTCCAACGTGGAGAAGTCAGACACACAGAAAGTCTGTGTCAGTTTACAGCTGGCGAATGAATTTTGGCTATCCGTGCTTCTGTTACTTAAGTGCCGGCTTGAGCCTCTTTTCTGGTAAAGGCTCTTGGCTGCGTGGTAAATCCGGTAATACAGAATCAGTATCAAAGTCAAGGGGATATAGAACGCCCCAAATGTGGAGTAAATGGTGTAGATGACGTGGTCGTGTTGGATGGTGCACTGACTAGGGGGCGGGCTGAGCCGGCGGTGGCTCCTCCAGAACAGAGGAGGCATGGAGATGAAGATGGAGATGGTCCAGACGGTGAGGATCATCAGTACAGCCCTCTTGGCAGTCCTCTTCCTGGCATACTCAATGGCGTTGGTGATGGCCCAGTACCTGTCCAGGGCAATCACACAGAGATGAAGGATGGAGCAGGTGCAGCAGGTCATGTCCACGCTGAGCCACACCTCACAGGTGAAGTACCCTAGCTTCCAGCTGTCCATGACAATGTACATGATGCTCAGGGGCATGACAAGCACGGCCACCAGGAGGTCCGTCACAGCCAGAGAACAGATCAGGTAGTTGGCAGGCTGGTGGAGCTTCTTGGTGGTACAGATGGCCATGATCACGGCAGAGTTTAGCAGCATGGTCAGGGTGGTGATGATCACTAGAGTCATGGAAATGAGCATCTTCTCAGTGATGGTCTTGGGTCTCCCAGCCACACTGGCTTCTGTGGTACAGTTAGTGATGTTCATTTTTCCCTCGTTCTGATCTACACTGTGGAGAAGCTGTTGGGTATATTCATTCAGCTGGAAACTACGTAGACTTGAATGTCTCTCATTTGTAAGGAGGTTGTAATTTCTTCAGTTATGTAGTCTGTTGGGTTCCATTTTGTGTGGGTAAAGGGAAGCAACACAGCATTTCTTCTGAATGGAGGGTTTCTGGAAAACAGTATGCTACTGGTTAAGGAATGAAAAAACCGTATTCTTTTACTTGGAAAACATGAAAATATTTTGGTTTTCATACATTCTTTACATCTTTTTGATATAATTTTATTTCTCATCTCTGAGTCTAAACTTCATCTTTACATTATTCTTCAAATGCTACTTTAAAAAAAAAAGTTAAGTTCCCAAGTTCTTTCTGAGGAAGATATTACCAAATTTTAAGTGTGTCTTGCCACCCAAATTACTTTCTTATTTATACTTATAAGGCTTTTTACACTTGGAAACATACATTCACATAATATGCTTTCAAAATTCTGAGGCCATTACATTAAAGAAAAAATTACATTGTTTATAATAAGCAGCCTTCAAACCAGATTTTAAAGTTTCATAGCAAATATTCAACTCGAGATATTTTTAGTGTCACAATGGGATTCTGCAATTTTGTCTAATTATTTCTGACACTTCACATATCCCACTGTGCATTTCTTTGGAGAAAGGAGAGAAAAAAAGCATATAACGTTACTTTGATGTTTATGGCAAATTATTCTCAGAGGAATACAGTAAATTGACTGTGAAACAACCTTATTAACAATCTCAAAGATCTCTACATTAAAAAAATGTATTTAGTTTTGGTTAGCATTTGTGTCCTCTGTGTGTGTGTGTGTATGTTTGTGTGTGTCTGTCTGTCTATCTATCTATGTGTCTGTCTATCTATCTATCTATTGTCATCATCTGTATACTGGGTAGCTGTGATAAAGCTGAGAAGTCAGTGAGACAGTGACATTTATCGAATGCACAGCTGTAAGGAATTTTTAAAAAGTAAAGTCAAAAATAAATGTATATTCATGAGAACAACTCAATCAAAATCTGCATAGGAACATTCACAGCTAATGACAGCTGGTTACACCACAGATCAAATCCTCTGATTTGACTCTATGGCATCAGGTTCAGGAAAACGTCAAAGAAAAACAGGTGTTTCAGGAATTTTCAGAAGGGACATAGACTGATGTGGATTTGGCCCAACAGACATAATGATTTAGCAAAGGATGAGGGCAAGAGCATGTAAGATGTGTGAAACGGGAGTGAAGGTGGGTGGGGTCTTGGGATGAAGTGGGGACTGGAAGGCAGGGAGCAGGAATCAAGATCTCCAGCCTGGGTGAGATCTAGCTCTAAATTTCATATCTCCTGTTCATAGGGCAAAAACCAAGAAGAAGGGAAATGGATATAGAAAATAAAAGACAGTAATGATGATTTCACTAACGACCAAAAATAGGGCAGTTGTTTTTAAGATAGTCTGCATCTTCCTGCAGTTAAGTGAGCATGGTTCTGCCTTTCTGTCTCCATTATATTTTTATAGTGTTTCTGTGGATGTACCTACTTTTGAATGTCTTGTGTTTCTTTAGTTCTTCCAGGGGATTTTCTCCACCAACAATTTCCTCTTTCTTGTAAATTGAATATTTTCTCCACCGGTATATTTCCCTCCTTTTTAAATCAGTTTAAATGTGCATTTATATTTGAGACCAGGCTGTTAAATTGAAAGAGTCTGGGCTCTGGAATCAGACAAAGCTGCATTCATATCCTAGCTGTGCCGTCTACTAGCTGCTTAGGGCAGCCTCTCTGCATTTCTCCCTGTGTCCCAAGTGTTTGATTCTCCATTTTGACACCTTTCTCTTTAATAAAATTATATAATTTTTTTCCTCCAAATGTTAACCCTTAGCTATGTTTTTCTTGGGTTCTTGAGGTTTGAGGGATAGAGTAGTTCTCAGTAAAAAGGCTTTTCCACTCTGGTTGTAAGATTGGGAGCATAGAGACAAGCGTGAACAAGGGACAGAAAACTTCAGAAATTTCAATTTGGCAATAGAAGCAGTTGGGCAATACATTAATTTTAAAAGGGTGCAGTAAAAAAAAATCAGAACCAATTCAACTTCATAGAGCTTTTAAAAGCTGCTCTGTTTATCTGAGCTCCCATAACTCCAAATTGTCAATTGTGACAGTGTTTTGTTCCTTATTTTATAGGTATTTTTTATTCCTCCCCCAGCGGACTATACCTTTCTGGACAGTGGGATGTATGCCTGATTCCTCTTTCTAACTGCCTTTAGTTAAATTAGTAAAAACATTACACTTTGGGGGACTACATTGTCAGCTCTTTAATGTGACTTCCTGATTTATTGGTGCCCGAGCCTTTCAGAGAAGTCAAGTTTTCTATTCCTGTATGGACAGCAACCCCGAACTCCTGCATACATCCAACTTGCCCTGTTCCATCTTTTTCCATTTCATTATCTTGAAGTTTGTTGCACAACAACACGTGTAACACGTTCTTTTGAATGGCTGGGTGAGATCACCTAGGGAGTGATGCGAGATTGAACAAACATGAGAACTCGGCTTTGGAGCTCTTCACTGTTTAAAAATCAGGTGGGTAAGGAGGAGCCTGCAGATCAGAGGACTAGAAAAGCTCCTGAGGTGGAGGAGAACGATACTGAGAGAGAATTCCATCCCATGACCACGTGAAGAGAGTGTGTAAAGTAAGAGGGTGATCCACTGTGGAAATAAACACTGTGGACAGACCGTGGTGGGCTAGGCAACCTGGGTGACATCCATGAACTTGACAAGAGTAGTTCAGTGCAGCAGTGGCGGTGAAAGGCTGAACGTGGCAGTTTCAAGAAGGAAGGGGAGGAGAGGAAATAGAGACTGAGAATAAGAGCAGTTGCTTTACGTTTTACTGAGAAGGGGAGCAGAGAAATAAGGTAGTAGCTGTAGAGGGGAATGTGGAGTCAAGGTTGCTTTCTTTTTAAGAGGAGAGATTGTCTTTTTAAACCAGGCTGTTTATAGTTTTCTTCACTGTTACACTCAATATCCTTTATACTGGGACAGAGAGCATTTTTGGAGTGAGTGACATGTAAAAGAGGAAGCAGGAAAGCAGAAATGGAGGAGACTGGGATCAGTCAGGGGGGCTGGGGACACCAGGTGGGTGGATTCCTAGAGCAATTTAAGGGATCATGTTGGAGGCAGTGAAGGGACCAAAGATACAGCCGTACTCAGGAAATTATCCAACCGTGATTGTCTTGGCTTCCTTTTACCTTCTTAAGAAAATAACACGTACTTTGACAATCACTATTGACTCCTTTAGGAGGTGGTATGATTTCTAATTAGAACAGTGCTGGTTAAATAGCCCCGGAAAAATCTCTTAAGTATCTTTAGCTTCTACATAGTCCAGGAGAAGGGACTGTAATAACACTTAACTCAGAACACATTCTGCAGAACCAATGCAAATACTGACATCAACGCACCAAACTTTTATTAGTCCACCGGAATGGAAAATTACTTGCAATAATTATAGCTGAAAACGGACATATCCTGTCAGGAGCTGATGCAGGATCATCTTGAGGGGTTTGTAACTTTCAGTTTCTGCTCTAATTATGACATGGAAAATACCAGTGCAGTCCAAAGCCATACTGAAATGGTTTTTCATTAAAATTACAAATAGGAGAGAATCACTTTAAGCCAAGCGGCTCACTGCCTGCTGCTCCCACTTACCAAGATGCTTCAGAGCCTCTGATTTGTATTATCCCAGTGACAGTTAGAGCTCCAGTCACAAGACGAAGTTATGAGCACAGTCAACTCATTTTAACTTCACCCTCTTATCTAGTTTTCTGTTGGTTTTCAAGCACTATTAAAAATTGGCCATAACTATTCTTTCATCTCTCCTTTAATTACCATTTTGCCCAAATTTCTTCAAATCATTTAGAAAATATGTGCCAATTTCTTCTTTTTTTATTTCCAGAGTAGCAGCTTGCCCTCTTATTACTAATTTTATCTCTCTGACTGTTTGTTAAATTCACTTCCTCAGCCTTCAGGAAGACTCTTCTTTGCCTGTCCAGGGGAAAGGAAGGCTGGACAGTCGTGTGTTTCTCAAGCTGATCTTTAGTACGAGCAAAGGAAGATGTAGAGGAGATGCTGGAGTGCGGGGTTCCTTATTCTCTTTTTCTTATTTAAATTGTGATTGGGACATGATATGGTTATTGCAAGGCTATTTACTCATAACAACGGAAAACGTTATCATTGTAAAAATTCAAACAAAACAGCATACATAGTTTTAGGAGATGTTTACATGTTCCAGACAGAAGTCTTTTGTCAGAACAATGTTTTGTGAACATTTTCTTCCACTCTGTGGTTTGCCTTTGTATTTTTTAATGATGTTTTTTGATAAAGCAGAAAAGTTTAATTTTGATGAAATCTAAGTGATCCATTTTTTTCTCTGTCGTTAGAGCTTTTTGTGCCCTAAGATGTTTTTCCTAACCTCAAGGTCACAAAGGTATTTTTCTATATTTTCTTCTAGAAGCTTAATAGTTGTAGGTTTTATGTTCATCTTGGGGGAGGTCACCCAGAGGACATGACTGCCAATTGACCTGTGAGCTGGACCTGGGCAACGGGAGGCTCCTCCCTCCCCCGTCCTTGGAATATATGTTCTGCTCACAGTTCCCACAGGGGGAGCTGTTTTCAAGGACGCAGTCTTGAGACATTAAGGTATTATTGAGACCATCTGGATGGGATATGTGACTGCACCCAGTTACAGCTCCTATGTATACTATAAAGATTCTGGTGGGTGGGGTGTGGAGATCTGTTCATCTTGTGGTCGCTCAAGACCAGCCTCATATTTAAGGCCCCTTGCTTAGTAAACCTGCCACCTGCCGATCTAGAGTAGTCTGCCTCTTTCTTTGGTCTCTCCTTGCCCTCTGTGTAGGGCGGCCAATTTTAGGTTCATGCTGGAAATTCCTGAATTTGCAAATCAAACTGGGAGCCAGCCAGGAGACTGGAGAAATGGGTCTTGGGAAGGAGGCACCTGTGGGGGAAACCCTGAATTGGTCATCGACCTCTCCTTGGGGAAGGGTTACATGTATGTCAGATGCCTGTGGTCCTCTACACGAGTTCGGGGACACTGAAACTCTGGCTGGCTGAATGGCTTGTTTGAGGAACTCTACATGGTGCACTGAGGCAAAGAACGGAAATGAAGGGCTGGCAGTGGGCTAGGCTTTACTGTGGTCAGTTCGCTGGCTACTGGTGTCCAACTAGAGGCGCAAGCTTGGGTTAGAATTTGGAAGGAGAGCTGAGGTTGGAGAAGGACTTGCAGTTTTCCACCGCTCTGCTAGCTTCTGGGCTCTAAGACGAGGTGGGAGAGCACGGTAATAAGTTAGAGACCTTAGTGCGCTGGCTTGCAAAGCTAGGAGGGCACAGCCTGCTGAGAATTAAGGTCCAAGTGCTTGTGACAAAGCCTGATTGGGATGCTAAGAGGTGGAATCCCTGGGAAGGTGATTAGAATGAAGAACAGGATGTTATGATGATTGACAATGAAACGCCCCATGCTGTGCCGTCTGACTGCCTAATACAAAGGAAAACAAAAACAGCAACAACAACCCTAACCAGTGGGACAGCCCCCAATTCAGGAAACACTCATAGTGAGAGAATGTGCCCCTACGGAGCGTATTGATGTAACTACCAAGTTCCAACAAAAGGCCAGGGAAAGTATCCAGGCCAGGGGATACCGGGAGCGGTGGCATTTCTCTGACCAGCCAGGAAGCTGAGAGAATGAGCACCCTGACCACACTCCTGCCCTCTAGCAGTGTCTGCGTGGTGCTCAGAGGGTGCAAGATACTCTCTTACAGACGGGAGTGTTCTATCCTACAGGGAGGCTCGGCCCACCGAGGCGGGGCGTCTCCCTGGGCACGTGGGACCCTGGAAATCTATAGAGGAGGTAAACAAGTTCTGGGGGAGTTTGGTAAAACAGGCCACCTATATCCTTGTCTTTGAGCCCTAATTGGGCCACGGTCACTGTGGGAGTGAAAGCCACTCCCCTCAGTCCACCCCCAGCACCTGGTGTGGGATGCTCATTTCCACGCTGAGCCCAGTCGTCAGGTGACATGTCGATGATGGGCAACCCACTGCTGATCTGGGGGAAACCGACAAATCCTGGGAACAGGTTTGGGCTACAGGAAAGCCCCCAGGCAGAGAGGGAACTCATAAAGCCGGAAAGTCTATCCCAACCTGCTGTAAAAGTAACCCAGTAAAGGTAACCTGGAAGCAAATATAGCTTTACTTCCTTGTTGCCAGGACCCCACCTAAAAACATAGACCAGCAACACAAAGCCAGGCAGGTTGGCCAGTGGAAAAGCCTTAATACCTGGACAACAGTTCAGACCTGCCCCACCTGCCCCTATCACTCCTGATGCCCCACCTGCTCCAGCAGACCTCAGAGATACAGTCCTATACAGTCTACATCCAGGTAGAGGATGCAGGCCAAGATCGCCTCCAGGTGAGGGCGACTGGAGGCAGTTGGAAGCCTCATGTCGAGGTCACTATTCACTGGTCCCCCAGAAATGAACAAAAGGTGATGATTCCGGTTTGATGATTCCGGTTGATACGGGAGCCAAATGTTTTCTAATACATTGTAACCCTAGAAGTTTTCTGGCCCCCTCAGCACCATCGATGGTTACAGAGGACAAAGAGTTACGGTCAGGAAGGTCCCTTTGACGTTGCAAATTGTGCGTTCTCCCCACATGAACAAAACGGACCCATTGCATTGATGATATAATGTTAACATATAAGGACTGGCCCCTGCTGCTGTAGACTTTGCTGGAACCTCTGTGGAGAGGATAGACAATGAACCCGCAAAAATTCAAGGCTCAGGCACTGCCATAAAGTTTTGAGGAGTCATTTGGTTGGGTAACATGGATGTTGTCCCAGAAGCTGTGGTTGATAATGTGCAAACCTATCCAACCCCTACGGACATGTTCCTCCAGGTGGAACCTCTCAGCATATCATAGTAAGAACTCCCCTTCCTATCAAGGGGTGGGCTATTTTTACCCCAGATGGATGTCTAGTTGTTTCAGCACCTTTTGTGGGAAAGACTTTCCTTCCCCTATGAAATGCTTTGGTGCCTTTGTCAAAAATCAATTGACTGAAAAAAAAATCAGTTGACTGAATATGTGTCAGTCTATTTATAGACCCTCTCTTCTGGTCCACTGATCTAATTTTGTGCCAATATAATAATATCTGTATTACTGTAGCTTTATAGTAAGTCCTCAGATCTGGTAGTATGAGTCCAACTTTGTTCTTTTTAAAGATTGTTTTGACTATTCTAGGATCTATGAATTTCCATATAAATTTTAGAATCAAATTGTAAATTTCTATGAAAACCCTGCTGGAATTTTATTTATGATTGTGTAGAAATTATAGACTAATTTAAGGAGAATTGAAATTTATCAATATTGTGTGTCCTCCAGTCCATGAAGAAAGTAGCATTCTCCATTTATTTTGGTTATTTCTTAATTTCTCTCAGTAGTATTTGTAATTTTCAGTGCAGAGGTTTGTACATATTTCTTTAAATTTATCTCTATGTATTTTAATATTTTTGATGTTTTTGCAAGTGGTATTTGTAATTCAATTTCCATTTTATTGCTTGTATAAAGAAATACAATGCACTTTTGGATGTTAATTTTGAATCTGTGATCTTGCTAGATACTCATCAATTCTAGTAGATATTTTGTAGATTCTGATGATTTTTCTGTGAAAACAGTCATGTCATTTGCAAATAGGGAGTTTCATTTTCCAATTTTATTGCTTTTATTTATTTGTCTTGCTTTATCATACTGACTAGAATGCCAGTAAAATGCTGAGTAGAGGTGAAGGCAGACATTCTTACCTTGTTCCCAGTATCAGAAGGAGACATGTTCAACATTCACCATTAATATGAAATCAGCTGTAAGGTTTTCTTAGATCCCTTTTTTTAGTTTGAGGAATTTTCTTCTATTTCTGAATTGCTGATAGTTTTTATAAAAAGTGGGTATTTAATTTTACCAAATGTATCAACTATTAAGATGATTTTATGATATCTTTTCTTTATTCTGTTAATGTAGTGAATTACATTAATTGATTTTTGAATGTTAAACCAATCTTGCAGTCTTGAAAAAACCCCAGTTAGTTAAGGTGTATTGCTGTTTCTAGATATTGCTAAATTTGATTTGCCAATATTTTGTTAAGGATTTTTCATTTATGTTCAGGAGAGATATTTGTCTGAAATTTTCTTTTCCTGTATTGATTTTGCCTAGTTTTGGAATCAAGGCTGTGCTGGCCTTAAAAAAAATGAATTAAAAATGAATTTAAAAACTTTCTGAAAAAGTTTGAGAAATATTGATGTCATTTTATTTGTAAATGTTTAACAAAAGGTGCCTGTGGATCCCTTTGGATCTTGAGTTTTCCTTGTGAAAAGATTTTAAATTATAAATTTCTTTAACATATATAGGGCTTTTTAGGATTTCTATTTATTCTTGTGTCACTTTTGGTAATTTATATCCTTTAAGGAATTTGTCAATTTTATCCAAGTTATTAAATTCATAGTCATAAAGTTAGTCATAATAGCCCTTTCATACCCTTTTAATGCCTGTAATGTCCATAGGGATATTCTCATCTTCATTTTTGATGCTGGTAATTTTAGTTTTTATCTCTTGATTAGCCTGTGTAAGGGTTTTACAATTTTATTGATCTTTGCAAAGAATAAGCATTTGAATGACTTGATTTCCTTTATTATCTATTCTTTAATTACTTTCAGACTTTATTATTTCCTTCCTTTACTTACTTTGACTTAACTCACCCTTCTTTTTCTGGTCTCTTAATGTAGAAGCTAAAATAATTAGTTTAAAGCTTTTTTCACCAGCAGTATAAGAACTTAGAATTTAAAAATGTGCTCTAAACACTATTTTAGCTGACTCCTACAAATTTTAGTATTTGTATTTTCATTATCATTCAGTCAGAAATCTTTTCTAATTTCTTTCATGGTTTCTTTTTGACGTATGCAACAGCTAGGAGTGCATTCCTTAACCTAACTTAACAGAATATTTAAGGGTTATATAGATTTTTTTAAGAATTGGTATTTAATTCCATGGTACTTAGGCTCACAAAATATGGTCTGCATGATTTCAATCATTTAAATTTTATTGAGACTTATTTTATGGCTCAGTTCACAGTCTATCTTGGTGATGTTATGTGTGTTTAAAAAGAATGTGTGTTCTGTGATTGTCCCATGTAATTTGTTTGACAGAATTGTTCAGATCTTCTATACCTTTACTGATGTTTGGTCAATGATTGCGAGAAGAGTGTTAAAATCTCCCAACTGTAAGTGCGAGTATGTTTCTTTAAAATCTGGTTAGCTCATTGGTTTGGTTTGGGCTTTTGCCTTATCATGTTTGCTGACCTGTAAAGGAGAGGCTCAATTTTTATAATGTTCAGAACGTATTGTGCTTCTTAGACTATTACACAGATACCGCTTTGTTTGGTGAAGAACAAACTTTGCTTTCTCTTTCATTCTGCAGTGTGTTTTTCCCCACTCTGCTCTGCCTGTTGAACTCATTTAGCATTCGACTTCTTTAACTGTGCTTTGTGGGCAGTTCATTAGCTCTTAAGTTCTACTGTGCTTCAGGCAGGAGCATACAGTAAGATAAATTTGTACCATCTATTTTTTAAAATAAACGTTTTAGTTTGATATAATTTCTTATTTATAGAAAAGTTTTAAATGAAGTACAGAGAGCTCCTGTATACCCATCACCCAGTTTTACCCATTGTTAACATCCTACATTACCTAGGACATTTATCAGAACTAAGAAAGTGGCTTTTATTCATTACCCTTAACTAAACTCCAGACTTTATTTGGATTTAACCAGTTTTTCCATTAATGCCCTCTTTCTGTTTCAATCCAGGATATCACATTGTACTTAATTGTCACATTTCCCTCTAGCCTGTGACAACTTCTCACTCTTTGCTTCTTTTTCATGACCTTGATGGTCTTGAGGAGTACTGGCCAGGTATCCTGCAGAATGACCCCTGATCTTGGTTTGCCTTAAGTTTTTCTCATGATGAGACTGGGGTTGTGGGTTTGGGGAAAGAATACCATGGAGATGAAGTGCCCTTCTCATGACATCATATCGGAGCACAGCCCATCCACATGACATCACTGGGATGTTAACCTTCATCACTTGGATAAGGTGATGCTTGCCAGGATCCTCCACTGCAAAGGTACTATTTTTCCCTTTCTCTACTGTATTTTTTGGAAGTGAGTCAGGAAGACTAGCCTACCCTCAAGGGTGGGGAATTAAGCTCCTCTTCTTGTAGTGGGAAATATGTAGGTAAATTATTGAAATTCTTCTTTAAGGAAGATTTGTCTGATCTCTACCATTCATTTACTTATTCAATAATTTATATATACATATATATGTGTATATACACTTATGACTCAGTCCTAAGGGGGCAATAGCCTCTAGTTTTAGGGAAATTACCTTTATTAAAGTGCTGTTGATGCTTATTTGTGTTATTTATTCATATCAGTGTAGACTCATGAATATTTTATTTTCTGGGTTATAATCCAATATTATGCTATTTGTATTCCTGCTCAGATTGTCCTAGCTTTTTCAGTCATTGTCACTGAGAGCTCTTTCAGTTAGCTTCTCTTGCACCATCTCTTTTATCAGATTGTTTTCCTTTGTTCTATATGGACTGGATACAACTCTTTGAAAGGTGATAGGGAAAAATAACCTGTCTTATGAAGTATAGATAAAGTTTTAGTCAATAGACAGTCTCTATTGCAGGAAAATAAAGCCTTTTATTATGAAAGGCACCTGTAGAAGTCTTATTTACTTTTCAGCTGAGACTAATAAAAATGAACTTTATGAAGTGCCTGTCATTTAAGCTAGCTGGTGCTTGAGATTATATTAGCATTAAAAAAAAATGAAATGACTTCTTTTTGACCCAGCTTAATGACACAACTAAAGTACTCAATTCCCCAGAGAAGATCTGGGCTCCATCTTGTGCTGTGCATGTATTTTCCTTTTAAATCTTCTGCAGTGCAATGTGCCTTTGTAGCCAACTCAAGGAAATGAGCATTTAAGCTGCCCGCAGAGCTAAGGGTTCCTACTGAGATTCCACCTTGGGAAGTATTGCTATCCCAGACCACTTGGCTCCATTCCAACTGCCTCCAAGGGTATATTTGTAAGAGGGAGGTTTGCACGTACATTTTCTTTTTAATTTTTATTTTTGGCTCAACCTACTTTAGGTTGAAAAGCGAGAAATAGTGTGTTGTATAGAAATGGAAGGGTCAAGAGAAGAGGGCTCCTGTGAATGTACCTTAGATATATTGATGATTGGTTGTGTGGCCCTGAAAAAGTCACTCCATGCCTTTGGGTCTCAGTTTCCCTATCTGTATAATTAGAACATTATTTCTGAGACTCTTTTAGGTCAAACATTCTACAATTTTTATGCTACGATCTTATGGTGGCTGGAAGAAGGCTATGTGAGTATATTTATGATTCAATTCTGAGAGAGAATTAGCCTCTAGTCAGGGGAAATTATATTTATAAATGTACTATTGATGCCCAATAAAAGTGCCAAGGATTCCTGACATTTATATAGTACTACTATTTTTCAAATTTACTTTCACATTAATTTTATAGTCTTAATATTAATCTTCTATTTTTAACTTTGAACACATACTCTTTCTGTCAAACATACACATGTATCCCTACACTATGACTCTCATGTTGATATTTAGCCATCTCTCTCTTTTTTGGACTTTCTCCACTTTGCCATTTGTCATGGCTGGTGTGTGGTCTCTCACATTTATGCAAATCTTGGGATTGCCTTTGTGCCAGACTATCATTTCAAGGATGTTTGTATAGAGAATAGCTTTGAATGACAGAGATTGGGAATAGGAAGGCATGCTTACAGTCTAGTATGATAAAGATAATGCCTCCTTTTTGGAGTGAGAGGCAGGATGTTTACTGCCCATCATAAAAGATTTGGGCTCCGCAGCTCAGTGTTCAACCTGTAATATACTCACTGCATATGCAAGAGTCATCTGGCCTTCTCTGCATTACTCTGTGGGTATCTGGGCATTGGAAAGCGGTGTAAAAAATGCTAATAAGACACATTTTGTTTTATTGAGCTTTGCAGATATTGTATATTTTGCAAATTGAAGGTTTGTGGCAACTCTGAGTTGAGCTAGTCTATCGGCACCATTTTTCCAACAGCATTTGCTCTTTATGTCTCTGTGTCACATTTGGTAATTCTTGCAACATTTCAACCTTTGATATTATTATTATACTTGTTATGATGATCTGTGATCAGTGATCTTGGATGTTGTTATTGCAAAAAGGTTACAACTTGCTGGAGATGCAGATGATGGTTAGCATTTTTCAGCAATAAAGTATTTTTAAATTAAGGTATCTATGTTGTGTTTTTAGATATAATGCTATTGCACACTTAATAGACTATGGTATAGGGTAAGCTTTTACATGTACTGGGAAACTAAAAATATTTGTGGCTTGCTTTATTGTGATATTTGCTTTATTGCAGTGGTCTGAAACCAAACGTGCAAATCTCAGAGGTCTCCTGCACTCTGGCCACTGCTGTTGCTATAATAAAGTCTTTACTCTCTAACTCAGGAGTCTCCTGTCTTTTGATGGTTTCCACAAAACTGTGGCATGCTAATTTGTTAGCTTATAAGTAGGGTAAAATCTCAGATTTTCACAGTTAGTGCTTTGCAGTGTACTGCCCATTGTGAGCTTTTAGTGGATTGTATAGAATCACTTGTTTTGGGCGTGGTCCTTTCTTGATTCAAATTTACCTTGAATTTAATGTGGCAGCATAGAAAGAGCTGAGAACTTGGATTCTCAAAGAACCGGATTCAAGAATACATTAGGTCATTTTCTAGCTCTGCAATGTTGGCAAGTCACTTAATATCTCTGCGCCTCTTTTTCCTGTTCTTTTTAGTGAAGATGACCTGTTTCACAAGGTTATTGTGAAGAGAAAATAAGATAATATATACCGGTGCTATACAATATGACAGCCATATATGGCTATTAAAATTGAATTACATTAAAAATCAGTTCCTCAGTTAAACTAGTGTCACTTCTCAAATGCTCAAAAGGCACATGTGATTAGTGGCTACATATTGAGTAGAACTCAATATAGATTGAGTTCTCAAATATACTCAATTTACAAATACTCAATATACAAACTCAAATATACTATTTCTACTAATGCTCCAAATTCTATTGGACAGCACTGACAAATCTCTTTATACATTATGGAGTGTCATAGAATTATCATTTGTTTTCCAGTTCCTTTGCTATTATTGGGAGGTTGGATAAGACCAGTTTACTTGCCTTATTGCTAACTTGTGGCAAGTTTCAAGACTCATGAATATGCCATGGAGAACCCTGCCTTTCTGTATACAGTAAAAACTTAGAAGGAGTTTGGCAACAGAGAAAAGACTGGGAATGATAACTAAGCCTCGTCTCATGTATCAGTTGTACCAGTGGCTGCGTGGACTGCTGTGTTGGACTTTCTAAGGTTGCATCTGGGCTCAGCATGGAAGTGCTGTGAATGGCAAGTGATATTTGCTGTGGGTGTAGCAAAAGGTAGGACAAGGCTAGAGAGCATGCATCCTGTATACTTGCCCTTTTTTTGTCTTATATTTCCTTGTTTTTTTTTTAATTTTATGTTTTTTTGGTGGGGGGGAAGGGTAGGTACTTTAATTAATTAATTAATTAATTTTTAATGGCGGTACTTGGGATTGAATCCAGGACCTCAAGCATGTTAAGCACATTCTCTACCACTGAGCTGTCCCCTCCCTATATTTGTTTACTTCGCATTGGACTGTCTTGCCTTAAAAGTGAAATGTGATTTGACTTTCCCATAGTTATATTGTCTGACTCCCAAATTTACAATGTTTACTTTGTCAAATTTTGCCTCCTTTTTTCCCCCCTTCATCAATATTATGGTTATTAGGGGGCCAAGGAATCTTTGTTTGTTTGTTTTTACCCCTGATGAACCCTCTTAGTTGCTAAGCTATTATCAGCCACAGTTCCTTCTAGAATACGGTTAATTAGATTTCACTATTTTCCAGCAAAGTGTTGAAAGTAGCACTAATCAGAATTTAAAAGGGCACGGATATCTCTGTAAATTTTATAGTATTATGTATTTTTCTTTTTAAACTGTTACAGGTGAGGTACTTCAGGTATAATAGGAGAAGCAGATAGTTTTACCTCATATAAACTCCAACTCATGGATCCTGGCTGCTGGAGTTCAGCCTGGGCTGAGGATTCAGAGGTGGTATCTAGACTCAGAAAGAGCGGTTATGACGGATGAGTGAAAAGTCACTAATAACTAGACTGGTATCTGAATAGCCAAGATTTTTTTTATATTTCCCTAAGATGTTTTTATCTCCCTAGGGAAAAAAAAGCCATTGTCCTTCAAAATGGCAGCAAATGTCTTGAGGACCATGATTTTGATTCACTCGAATTTCAATCCCAGTTCTACTTAGAGAAAAATAAATTCTAATCACCATGTTTATGAATTCAAGCTTTATGAGAAAAGTGGTAGAATTGTATCGCTCCATGCTACTTTTTTATTGTTTATAAGAAGCACAGCAAGGTAGTGATATAACTTTCTCCCCTTCTACAACAGCATGAATAGTAAATAACAGCCTTCTAGATGTTGGAAATAATAATCATTACCTGAATTTGTTCTGCAGTGTGTGAAGAATGCCACCATGAATTTTTAACTAATAGCTTTTCCAACACTTCACAGATAATTGTGACTAATAGAATATATAATGCCAGTTTTTTAGGGTGAAGATTATGTGGAGAACATATATTTACCATACAAAGTAAGAGGTGATGACAGGAGAAGTGTACAGAGAATTTAACTTGTGATATAAATGAGACGCCTTCCCATCCTAGACAGATAAGAGTGCTCCTTTCCTCCCATCTCAATCTGACAGCACATGGTTTTCAAAGTCAAGATATTTATTTTAAAAGTTTCCCTTGTTGTAATGTACACCATAGATATGTAATGTATGTCATTCAAGTTGGGACACACATTCAATTTTATTCAATTCTCCAAACCTGGGCCAGCAGTTATCATTGGACAGATATTATTGGAGCTAAAGGATGACTGTGGTCCTTGCCTTGAGGTGCTCACAGTTTTCCAGGAAAGATAGACTTGATTCCTCTAAATTATAGCCTGAGTGAAGCTAGTGATTAGAGGATGTACCCCCTACCCTGTGTTAATTGATCATTCCTAGTCATAATGGTACCCCCAACGCTGTCTACTGACTAGCACTATTCAAGTGCCTTTGGCCTGGAACACCTTCCCTCATTTCTTCTCCTCATTTGAACCCTACTCTTTTTTAAAGCATCCAAATCCCATCCAATTTGTGAGGTCTTTTCTGACATTCTTAAAGTTATTTGTTTGAATATCCAAGAGCAAGGTGAGACTTTAGAGAGCTCAGGCATTGTGAAAGGATTTTGCTGTTCTTCCTACATGTAATTTTAAAATGTTAAACAATTTAGTATAAGGAGATCCCACAAAGTTCTCACTTTTCTTTTGATGAACATTTTAATGCCTTTTAAGGATCTATCAAAGATCAAATCGTCTCAAAATCTTTCTTTTAGAGAAAAAGAAACAGAGAAGTCTCTATTTTTGGTGCTCTTGCATTGGAACCCTAAAAATGTACTTGATTTACTTTGGCAGTAATTTGGTACTGTTCAGCCCTGTCTCCTACACTGAATTGAGAGCACTTTCCTTGTTTCCTTCAGCCCAGCAAGTGGCACAGAGTAGATGTTTAATGAGCATCTGTTGAATGACTGAGTGAAAAAACTGTAATTATGGTCACTACACATATATTGGTTATTCATGTGGTATCTAGAACAAAACAGGTGTTAGTCGATTGTTGTTTGATGGTATTTGCAGTGGTGATGATTAGCTATGTAGCAAACTTGGGCTTCTTATTCAGTAGTCTAGGTTTATCACTGGGAAGTCGTCATCCCTTCAAGGACTACATTTTCGACCCTTTTCTGACCCCTTCCCTGGCACCTAGGTTTGATTTTGTGATTATTTCTTATCAAAGAAATGTGAGCAAAAGTGATGTGTGTTACTTCTGGGCCTTGGCTTTAAAGAAGCAAGGGTGTTTCTCCATGCTTTCTTCTTTCATTAGCTGAATGCAGAAGATTATGAAGCTTTAAATGGAAGGACCAAAAGACAAAGGAGGGTGACTGGAATCACCAGGTATAGGAGAGCTACCTTTCAGTCAGGAGTTCCTGAGCTGGATCGTATTTGACCAAGAAATAAATGTCTGCCGTGTCAAGCCACTGACACCTCAGGAATTATTTGCTCCAGTTCTTAGGGTGACTCTGACCTATATAGAATTGCAATTAAGTACTTAAAGTTTGTGTCCCTGTTTTTTCTTTTTGATGGCTCACTTTTGCCATTGGTTAAGGACACAGTATTGAAACCCAAGTTCATGGATGGGCTTCTTGTGTAGGTCAGAGAGTTGCTCTAAGCACTGAAGCTCAAGAGGGCTGTGCTTTGGTTTCAAGGAAGGCTGATTGAGAGACTGTGGACTGAACAGTTCAAATTCATTTATTCACTTTGTAAAAAACATCTCAGATTCCTGGACTTCCTAATAATGAAAGGACCCCCACTCTGGAAGACAATTTTATAATTTTTACATATGTATCCTGAACCCACTACTGCTTTTGTTTCTTAAGTTTAAAAATGTGGCCTTTTGAGGCCTAAATACATATGCCCAGAAATAGAATGTATTAGGGAAGTGAAGTTTTTATCTTAAAAATTAAAACCATGGAAGCAAAGGCTACAGCAACTAAGATCCAATTACCTCCAGCAAATGGATCATACTGGAATATCTTACAGCAGTAGGGAGGATGAACTTTGTTAATAAGTCCAATTTGGAAAATTTTTCATAGTGCTTCCAAAAATAAATATGAGTATAGAGCAGTACGAAATTGAGTTTAATCAGGGGATTGATCACGAAAAGTATTAGTTAAGTAAAGGTCAAATAAGTCTAGAAGTATATACCTATTTAAATATAGCTTTGTTGCAATTCAAGATATTATCTTTGACTTTTTAAAAGTTTTATGTATTGGTTATTTTTGAAAGCTAATTGCTTAGTGAGATGAATAGGTTTATTCAATCAGAAATAGAGAAAAAAATTGATTTGAAACATTTTCATACTACTGAGATGCATTTCTTTGATGATTTTTAAGCTTTTGCTCTGTATTTTTATGGGCAAAGAAGTTATTCAGAACTTATGACTCCAATAATGGATACAACTGTACACCTAACCAAATCCATTGGAAGATAAAATGAAGATGGGTGAGCTGAAAGGATAGTCTGGCTCTAGAAGGGTTAGTGAGAACAACTTTGGTTGATTTTTAAAAGCAAACATTGGATACCATGAAGAATAACCATAACAACAGTTACTCAGACAAACAAACAGAAAACCAAGTGACCTTTCAAAGGGCACCCAGGAAAATTTGTCCACAAGAAGTAGAAGACAGAGGCAATGGATAACATTATCTAAAGTAATTAGTGGCTTGTGCAAAACTGAAATGATTTTTCTCATGATTGTATGAGATCTTGAAGTTACTTAACCTTTAAGATTTTTTACTTGATCGGGAAGCATTACAGCAGAAACAGAAAGTGCTGAGCTCCCCATAGACTCACTAAGGGTGTCCCAAATTGGCAGCACTGTGGGACCTGCTTAATTCCCTTTCCACCCCATGTCTCACATTCTACTCTAACAAGTTATAGAATCTCTTATAGTTACAATTGGAGAGCTTATTGGTGGGAGAATAGTTTAAGAGATCAGAGGCTACATGAGAGATTAGATATTAAACTCTAAATTCCCAGGGTGGAATTTTTAAGAAGGACTTTAGAAATACAGTGAATCGTTCAAACTAGTCATTTAAAAACCCACAAAATGAATTAGAGAGAGGAGCTCCTCTAATTGAATTAGATTGATAAGACTTTTTCTTGGTGGTAACATGTAGTCAGATTTATTCATACTCTGCAGTTTGAGCCCATTAATAAACAGTAAGGTAAATACTCCATGAACTAGCACATAATAATTATGTGTAGATATTTAGTGGAAAGTAAACTAACAAGCAGTTTCATATTGGGATACCTGTTGAATGAAGACTGATGAAAAAATACAAATAAGAGAGCAACGCACTATCTGCTCCTGAATCTGATGTCCACCAAAGCAAAATATTCATGCTTTTGGCACAAGGGGTAACTCTATAAATGGAAGATGTTTTGCTGTGTTACTCAATATGAGTGCTTATTGAGTAATGGAAATAGAGCAAGGTCAAATTTTAAATACACTGATGTGAGATGGAGTACAATTACAATCTCTTTCTCTTTTCTCTTTTTTGTTGTTCACTCCATCCCTTAACTTGGCTCAGAAAGAAATGGTTTGAATGATACCTTTTCAGAGCATGTGGCAAAAAATTATGGGAAAAAGAGGATCTGGTTAAGGCATGAAAGTGTTCCTAGAAGCGTGTTCAAAAGGTTTGCTTTTCAAGATTCCTTAAAAAAATACTTACCATATGATCCAGCAATCCCACTCCTGGGCATATATCTGGAGGAAACTCTAACTTGAAAAGATATATGCACCCAGTGTTCATAGCCTCACTATTTACAGTAGCCAAGACATAGAAACAACCTAAATGTCCATTGACAGATGACTGGATAAAGAAGATGTGGTATATACATACAATGGAATTCTACTCAGCCATAAAAAAAAAAATAAAATAATGCCATCTGCAGCAACATAGATGGACCTGGAGATTGTCATACTAAGTGAAGTAAGCCAGAAAGGAAAAAAAAAGACCATATCATATCACTTACATGTGGAATCTCAAAAAATGAGACAAATGAATTTAGTGGCAAAACAGAAACAGACTCACAGACAGAAAACAAACTTACGGTTACTGGGGGGAAAGGAGGTGAGCTGGAGGGATTAAACTGGGAGTTCGAGATTTGCAGATACTAACTACTATATATAAAATAGATAAACAGCAAGGTCTTACTGTATTGCACAGGGAACTATATTCAGTACCTTGTAATAGCCTACGATGAAAAAGAACATGAAAAGGAATATGTATATGTATAACTGAATCACTATGCTGTACACCAGAAATTAACACATAATTGTAAACCAACAATCCTTAAATAAAAAGTAAACTATCGTGAGAGAAGATCTAGTTAGGTTAATGTAAAGTTTTAAGTAAAATTTCTGTTACTTCGTTGATACCTAATTGCAAATAACTATTTAAGTAGGCCAACGGTTGTGACAAGAAATAAATTCTGTGGTTTGATTAAAAAAATTTTTATTCCAATCCTCCCTCCAAAAAAGAATTTTGTCTTTCAGCTTTCATCAGACTTTCCCCGTGTCCTGTGGAGTGAATGTGGTGTGGATGGCTGTCAGAGTGCTAGCACTCAAGTCCTGCCTTTGCTACGTGCCAGATCTTTGATTTGGAGGAAGCTTCGAAGCCTACCTGATCCTCAGTTCTCCTCGTTTGGCTGTTGGAGATGTTGGGGGAAGGATGGACTAGAACACTTACTTTCTTCCCTGCAGTTTCCCGTGGTGACCTGGAGGGTATCTGCTTGGCTTCCCAGGAAGGAGCAGCAGCATCTTCAGCAGCAGTTTTCCACCCACTGAACAGACTTGTGAGAGCCTGGTGAAACTGGGGAAAGCCCGAAGCTTACCCATTCAGGCCCTGACAGTAACAAACCCAGACTGCATGAACCTGGTGCAGCCTGACCTCAGTTCTGTCTGTTCTAGCTTTACAGCAGGACCCTGGGTGGAAAAGTCAGGGAGGTCATTCCCTAATTATCTTCAGCTGAGGCGAGAGGGACAAAAACTGTAATTTTTGCATCAGGTAGAAACTGACTTTGCCAACTGTCTTTAATGAAGCAGATGCCTTGATTCCTGTTTGGAACCTTGTGACTGTTATGAGGAGTCAGTGAGTTATCAGATGTAAAAGTGCATGGTAGTACTTGGCACTTAAATAAATGCTATTCAGTGCTGATTATGATGATTATGATGATTGTTATTACTTTAAATGGTTAGATTGCCAAGGGTTGTAATTAGTACTCCCAAATTCCAACATGCTTCAGTACTGTTACCTGATTCACAAAGTTGTCCTGAGCATCAACTTAGATAAGGTATATCAATGTGCTTTGGTAACTGTGAAGTGTGTTATGTAATAGTGACAATACTGCAGCACTTAGGGTCTTTATGTGACTCCATGGGGTGTAAC
This sequence comes from Camelus dromedarius, assembly GCF_036321535.1. Taxonomy (NCBI): domain Eukaryota; kingdom Metazoa; phylum Chordata; class Mammalia; order Artiodactyla; family Camelidae; genus Camelus; species Camelus dromedarius. Next base: position 61,484,090 of record NC_087441.1, read on the forward strand.
TCCTTGTCGAGTTTTCCTGTCTCTCCTGAGCTTTTCAGGACCATTTCAATCTCTTGGTCAAACAACACAGTTAAGCATTATGGCTGAAATTAGTAAGTGATTTGTTGATTTCCCAGCATGAATACTTCATTTTAGAGACATTACATAAACAGGCCACCTCTTAAGTCTCTATTTATTGAAACAAAGATGTCATGGTTCTGGGCTTATGCCTATTGTCCTATTTTAAAAGGTTTTGGAACATTTATGTAAGAATCCAAGATTGTGGATAGAATTTGGACAAATGTCAACAGACAGTTTTAGTGTTAACCCAAACTTAGATTGAACCCTTTTGTTTTAAATACCTGCTATTTCTCTTTCTAAGATAAAGTACATTCATTGAATGGCCAGGACCATTTCTTGTTCTTAGTATTGTCTTACAGTCCTCACTAACCTTGTCCTAATTTATTAATTCAACAGATATTTATTGAGTGCCTATTCTGGGCAAGTTACTCTTTCACTTGGGGATATGGTGTAAATCAAACAGATAAAAAACTTTGCTTTCCATGATTTATATCTTGTTCAAGCACGATTAATTTAAAATGAAGTGTTACTTGTGGCTCCTTTAGAGACAGACTTAAAAGTGCATTGTATATAATTCCTAGGACACTATAAACTATGGGAAGTATTTTAAACATATACATACATACATACATACCTCTTTATATAGAAATACTACTCAGAACTTTAGAACTGCTTATGGGGTTTAGAACTGCTTATGGGGTTATTTATTTGATCAGACCTAACAGCATTATTTGCATATTTGTTATATAATCTTTTGTCAGGACAAAAGTAAATAATTGTTTTCAGCATAGATAATGTCACCGATGTGTTTGACCTGATACTTTTAAGTAAGAGTTTTACATTTTCCTCAGCATTTTTCAGTCCCTAAAACCTCCTCATCCCAGAACTTGAGGTATATATATATTTAGAGAGAACAGCTTCAAAGCTTGACCAGAAGAACCTAGCAATAATGATATGTATGTTCCTAATTTAGTAGCTCTTAAATCAACACTTTGTAGAAATTAATTATATCTTTGGGAAGAATTTTCTTTCAGGGTTTTGCTAAATTCAACTGAAACAACAGAGTTACGTGTTACGTTAGATCTGATACAAACCATAAATGACTCAAGTTCAGGAAAGATGAAAGTGAAGATATTCTTACTAATAGTTTAAGATAATCAAACCCTGCTTATTTATAGAAAACAAAAGATGAATTTGCATCATTTCTTTTACATATTAAAGATGTCTCTGAATTTGCAATGCATTCTGCCATCCTTAACTAAACTTTTTTAACATGGTCTCTTTCTCTGTCTCTTCTGTTTTCTCTAATCAGATAATGTGGACTTCACACTGGAATTTTTAAGGTGTGAAAATTACATGGAAAGTAGAATATAATTAAGTTATTTGGCCTGATAATCAATCAGTAATATGCTATATTCCACACAGATTTGACTGGCTTTTATTCAAATTACCTGGTTTCATTCTTTTATTTTTTAGAACTTTCACAGTCATCCTTTGTTTCATTTAGTTTCCCCAGAGAGAAATATCAGGGTCTTTGAAATTCTGCAGTCAGATTCCAGTTGGGTCTTTAGAACCTTAAAAACCCTTTGTTGGCAAGAGAAACAGGTAATTAAGCTGAAGACAGAAATTAGGTTCACCAGTCTGACAGGATGCAGCGTGCACCATGTGGCTTATCTGAGACCACTCTTCAGGGCTGACCCATCCCTGGGTCTTCCCTCCCTCAGTCCTTCTTTCTTCACTTCCCTGCAGGTGTATCTTCTCAGAGGACGCTCTAACCAAACTTTGGCACACACTTCTCCAAAGACCAGTAAAGGTGTAACATTTTCTGAAGAGCATTTAGATGGTAGGTGTTTGCTAGAAAGACCTGAGATAGGGGACAACTGGTAATTACGGTGGAAGAGAGAAGAGGTAGATACTTATGGGGAAAATGTGGTCAATAATTAAGAAGAGTGAAAAGAGATAGGGCTTTTCATGCCTCAGACAAGCCTCACTGATGTGTCAGTTGCCCCTGATATGGAGCCTGAGAACACTGAAATTTGAAGGCAACCCTCCTGGATCTCATTCCAGACGGAGTGGTGGATACTGCTAGGGAGCCTGTAGACGGCTCAGGCTGCAGAGGTATCGCTCAAGGGGAAAGCAAAGGGAAGTGGAAAGCTTCATCTTCTATGAAAAACAAATGAAATATTTGAGATGTAGCGGATGTATTGGACCAGTGTTGCTGGAGACACAGGGGGAACAAGAATGAAGGCATCAGCTGTAGACTGTGTGGTTCAAACCTTGGCTCCATTGCTTGTTAGGTTGTCTTCAGTTAAGTTACTTGACTTCTCTGAGACCAGTAAATGGGACTTATTATCAAAGGACAGTTGTGAGCATTAAATAGCATATGTAATATACACAATACAGCATGGAGCAGGTATTAAATATGAAGGTAATGATTTATTTACCTTCGTAAACAGGTACCAGTTTGCATGGAATCCTTCAGCCTCAGCAGTGGCTGAGTGGCTCTTTTCTGTGTTCTAGGCCACTGGAGAAGAAATAAAGGCTACTAAGAAGAGTTTCTTCAAGGGAGCTGAATCACAAGGCACAGCTCTGCTCTAGAGCATAAATTATCCTCTTCATTCCTCATAGCTTTGTGGTGTTGTTACTTAGGCGTGTAAATATTTACCTGTGAGATGGTAAATACAATTTATGCAATTCAAGGAAATCCCAGCATTCATGGGAGACTAGAACTGTTAGACTCTGAAAAAGTCACTGAGGATTTGCTGGATTTTAATGTCATCTGCTTGTCTCTTTATCTACTTTAAATTAAAATTTAAAGTAGAGTATTTAGCATTCTCTGTTATCAGTTTGAAAAAAGCCCTTTCACACTAAAGCTACTAGATGTGGTAATTAGGGTCATGCGTGAGAACCACAGAATTTTAAAGTGGGAAGTGACATCAGAGCCTTTGTTGCCTCAGCCTTTTTTAATGGAAAGAAAAGTGAAGCTGGAGGGGTGAAGGGATCTGTGGGGTCCTACAGCTTGTGAATGAAAAGGCAGATCATAACCAGTGCCTCCAGACCCAAATCCAGAATGTTTTCCATTGCACTGCACGACCTATACAATCAGCTCCCGAAAAGACACAGACGTGTTGAGCTAGTGGTGGCCTCCAACTCATCTGTACACACAACCTCTCCGTTGATCAGTTTAGTAAATTAGCTGCACACACCTACCCACACTCCCAGACACGATTTATGCTCATAGCAGCTCAAAAGAGAAAGATGAATCTAATGTGAAGGAGTATAGTTTGGAGATGGAATCAAAGCAAATGACCTCAAGTTTACACAAACACTTTGCTCTTTGGCAGTAATGAGGTACTGCCAAGATCATGGAACTGGGAGAGTGATTTTGCTGGAGAGAAAAAGGATTGGATTTACTGTCAGAAAGTTAATAGTTATGAAATATGGATTTGTTTATATTCAAAAAGTTGTCAACATGAAGGATAATGATGCAAAATTAACATTAACAAAATGGGAGGAATTCTACAACATGCACCTTGGCCCAAATGTATACCAGAGCTATTGTGGAACCAAATATCTCCATTTCTTCCTTCCTTTCTTTCTTTTTTTTAATGCAGGTCTTGGGGATTGAACTCAGGACCTCACACATGCTAAGCACACACTCTACCACTGGCTCCATCCTTACCCCCATCCATTTCTTTTCTTAAATTTTTTTTTAATGGTGGGGGGAGGTAACTAGGTTTATTTATTTATTTAACAGAGGTACTGGGAATTGAACCCAGGACCTCTTGCACGCTAGGCATGCGCTCTACCACTGAGCTTTACACTCCCCACCCATCCATTTCTTAATGAGAGTCCCTCCCACGCGCTCATTTGGGCAGCGGCTGTGTTGGATGGTGTCTGCCCTGTCAGGCCCTTCTCCACCCTTGATCCTATTCGGATCCTAGGGACTGACATCTTCAGACAGGATAATCCAGCTCCCCTTCCCTTAGCTTCTGTGTTGGATTTGGTCAATGAGAGGCTTTGGTGGAAGGTCCGAGGATGGGGCATTTACGTTCCCAACTCTTTTCTTGTTGGTCTGCAGTTTGGCAGTTTCTGCATCCCTGCACCTAGGGTCGAAGCTCCTGTCAGGCACCTTGCCCTCTAGCTATGACTCTCACTAGGCTAGCTTCTGAGAAAACTCTCTCCTCACCTCTTTGGGTTTAAGAGTGAGTGGTAACAGGTTTCATTGCTGTTAATCCTAGGCTCCTTCACCATCTCTGTGGCTTCCCTCAATCGTGTTTACTCTTTTGTAAATATCCCTTTCATTAAAATCTCTTCAATTACCCTTTTTGGTTGTTGGTTGTGCCTTAAGATTCCTGCCAGAACTTTTACTGATAGAGGCATGCAACTAATTTATACATGCACTGGAGTATACTGTCATTAAATATCTTACAGGCTCCAGTTACTTCTATGTGCATGCTGTGTTTCCCCACCATACCGCAACAGATGTGAATACATATGCAACCATTTTGCCATAGCCAGGAGGTAGTTTCCTATCTGCTGGTATCAAAACTCTTAAAATACATCTTATTTTATTCCTTCTTGTTCTTTCCCTGTCATGGTAATTCCTGACCACCTCCAGTTATTATTCAATCAGAGAGAACACTTTCCCCTAGCTGTTGATTGGACTAACACAGGTCACGTGACTTCTCCATCTACAACAGGAGCCAGAGCAACATCATGTACTGATGGCAGGAGCACTTTGAAAATGAGGTCTTTTTTCCCTCAGTCTTTTGGGGGAGATATACAAACAAAATTAGCATTCTGTGAGGAAGGGAGAAAGAGAAATGGATGTTGGGAAGGTAGCTCATGCTGTCCACTGATCTTTTCAGTTATGTATAATATCCCTTTAGGAAGCATGTGGGAAGACTTACCTCAGCTTAAAATATCTGCTAACTAAACCAGACAATGGATTAACTCTCTATTGAGTTATTCTGAGAATGGCTATTCTTTTTCTCTACATCTCTTGCTCTGAGTTCTACTGTGTTTCAAGAATGCTTTTTGGAAACCCAGCAATCTTAGGTGTAGTAGAGAAGAACTTTGTATTCTGTTACACTTTTTTTTTGGAAACAAAGCTGTTAAAAAGGCAATGGTTTAATATCATAACTTTGACAAGACCACAGCACTCAAAAAAAAAAAATCTTCCTGGGTGGTTGATAGAGGATTGAGTCTGATAAATTGACATCTTGAGTTACAGCATATGTAGTTTCTTTCTTTATTGAAGCAGCAAAATCAATGTGATGCTAAGAGTTGCAGGCATTCCATTTATACATGTAATATCAATATTTTTCCTCATTAAAGTTTTGACTAAGAACATTCTCACCATTTTGCAGATGTCAATGCTTGTGTAGGTTCCAAAAGTGACTCTCAAAATAGAAATTATTTTAAGGTGTCAGTAAGGAAATATGTAGACAAAATCTAGAAATTGGCTATACCATGCTTGTAGAAGCCAGTTTGATTCAGTTGTGTATTAAAGGAACTAACAATTTCTGCATTACTTACTTAAACATGTCCACAATCTTGGGATAGATAATATTTTTTTCATTTTGGCAGTAGCACTGCTTTGGAGCTGATTATAGGGTCAAAGCCCTTTGCCAGGGGATTTTGTGACCAAGTCAGATTCTCCTGAATGTCACTCTACCACTCCCTCAGCTTCTGTTTGTCTGAGAAAGTCTTTACTTCTCCTTCATATCTGAATGATAACTTTGCTGAATAGAGTATTCTTGGCGGACAGCTTCTATCTTCCAATATTTTGAGTATGTTGTTCCACTCTCCTGGCTTGTAGAATTTATGCTGAGAAATCTGCTGATGCCTAATGGGAATTCGTTGGTAGATTACTGTTTTTTTCCTCCCTGGATGTTTTAAAAATTCTTTATCATTAACTATTGACATCTTTAATATAATGTGTCTTGGAGAAGGTCTTTTTTTGCACTGAGATAAAAAAGTGTTCTATTAGCTTTGTGGACCTGTATATCCAGTTCCTCCCTCAGATTTGGAAAGTCCTCAGTTATCATTTCTTTATTTCTTTTTAAAAAACATTTTTCTCTTTTAAAAAATTTTATTTATTTCAAAATTTAATTTAATTTATTTTTTTGAATTTTTTTGGGGGGGTAGGTAATTTTGTTTATTTTTTAACGGCGGTACTGGGGATTGAACCCAGGACCTCATGAGTGCTAGGCATGCACTCTACCACTGAACTATACCATCCCCCCTTCAGCTGTTATTTCTTTAAATAACCTCTCTGTTCCCTTCTCCCTCTCTTCTCCTTCTGTGATAACTTTATCCTTATGTTGCCTTTTCTAATGGATTCAGGTAATTCTCATAGTTTCCTCAATAAAAAAAAAAATTGGTTCTCTCGCCTCTTCTACCTGAATCATTCCTAAATTTCTGCCTTTGAGTTCACTAATTCTGTCTTCCATATGGTCTGCTCTATTTCCAATTTCTAATGCATTCTTTATCTCATTTATTGAGTTCTTCAGCTCCAGAATTTCTGTGTCGTTCTTTTTTAGTTTCAATCTCTTTGGTAAAATATTCTTTCTGTTTGTTAATATTATTCCTGAGCTTACTGAACTGCTTATGTGAGTTTTCTTGTAACTCGTTGAATTTCTTCACAACAGCTATTTTGAATTCTCTATCAGATCACAATCTCTCATGACTTTTAAGTTTGGTTTCCTGAGAACTGTCATTTTCTTTTTGTGATTCTGTGTGACCATGATTTTTAGTGGTGCTTGAGGAGTTGTTCCTTTGCTGGTGATGCATCTGAATTAGCAAACGCTTTTCTTCTTTAGGTAAAGCTGTTCTTTGTTTTGTTTTTAACTTGAGTCTAACAATTCAACAGGTTGGTAATTAGAGACCTTTCTTTTGTTTTCAGTAGGTGGCGCTATAGCACAAGTTTTTGGTTTCTCTTACCCGCACCGCCTGCCTCTGGCTATATTTGAGAACTGGCACTTTCCATCCCCTACTGTTTCTGCCGGGATGTTGCTGGCGTCCTTGTCATCACGGCTTGTACCTCTGGGGCCGCTGGGGCTTTGCTGCTGCCAGTGTCGCTGCTGTTGCTGGTGTTGCCACCAGGGGCACAGGGATGGTGGGCACCTCTTCCAAGTCTGGGGTTGCGTGGGTCATGCCCCTCCCCCGCCCCTCCTTACACTGTGGTGAGGGAAGCCAGAGGTGAGCCAAGGTTGCAGGTGCCTCCGCCACTGCGCCTGGTTCCCTGTGACTGCAGGTGCTACTGTGTTGGGAGGCCAGAGTTGTGAGCATCACCTCTGCTGCTGCTTCTGCATTCTCTGGGGGTTGCGGCTGGGGGGCTGGGATTGTGGACACCGCCTCCATTGGTCCCCCGGCTCTGCCTCCTCTGTTCCAGTCCACTCACCTTTAGATAGACAGACGTGCGGATCTTTCTGGCGTCCTGGTGTGTTGGGCGGAGGAAACTTTGTTGGGTTATGGATGTTTTATTAGTTAGGATCAGGGTTAAGTTGAAGGGGAGAGATAAAGGGAGCAACTCCTGAAGCCATGATGCTGATGTCACTATGGGAATACATTTTCTTTTTAACAGACATTTAAGAAAGGAATCCTCTAGCAATGCCTTGGACCTGTAAATCTCATGGGGGAGTACCTCAGAGGATAGTTCCCATTCCGGTTGCGCATGCTAAGTTTTCACTGCAAACAAATCTGTGCTCTTGTGTCTCCTGTCCTGGCTTTCCAGTCATGCATGCACAGAGGAATCATTTTGTTCTCTAAAGCCCAGCTACCCCTACTGTGACCTGTGGATCAGCAGAATTCCATAAAGAATTATTAATATCTTTCACTAACAGAATTAAAGCAGCATTAACTTATGAATAGAATGAATAATGCTTCAGCTCTTACTTGTGCTATTTTGAGAAGATAGTCATTGAAACAGGAGATTATTGAAGTGGTACAAAATCTTACAGTTAATAAAAGTTCTTCTAACCAAAGTAGGTAAAATTGTTTTTAATTATTGCCAAATAAAAAAATCATAATGCTGTGTTAAAAATCGTAATGATGGAGTCTAACAAAAACATTTCTTATACTCAGTTGACATTCACCACTCTGCTTTGTGGATTATCTGCTTTGAGGATTGCATGAAGAAAAAATTTAAAACATTTAAAAGTGGCTTCTGTTCCTGTCCTCCACAATGATTATCTTCTTTATCACCCAGCTAACATATACTCACACAATCCAAACTCATTCTAATGCCACTTTGGGCAAAATGCAATTAGGAAGGAAAATTTACCTCTGAACTCATCAAAGAACAAGGTCCCCAAAAACGTATAAATGACTTTGGATTATTCACTACTTTGTATTCTCCCATCAGCAGAGACAATTGGAAGTTGAGTGAAAACAGGATTTTATTTGCAAAATCAGGGTAATCTCTCTTAGCCATGATACCTTTCAGAGTTTAGAGAGTTCCTATGTGGTTTTTCATAATCTATAAAGATTTGGAAGGGGATTAAGCCGATAGGAGAAAAAGGGTGAAATAATCAGTTTAAGAATAAACATTTGATATTTGCTGTGATTATTATCAACTTATGTGTGTGTGTATGTGTGTATGTGTGTATATGTGTGTTTGTATGTGTGTATGTGTGTTTCTGTGTATGTGTGTGTGTTTGTATGTGTGTGTGTGTGTTTGTATGTGTGTATGTGTGTGTATGTATTCCAGTAAACCTTTATTTATAAAACCAGGCAGCATCCCAGATTTGACCCATGGGCTGTAATGTGCTAACTACCACCCTTAAAGATACTCAGAGATGACCGGGCTGCCCAAGGGGACTCTGGTCCAGTCTGCTCCTCTGTGAGATGGAAACCATCTCAGGTTCAGGTGCTGTGCTGAGAGTTGTGCATGTGGATGGAACAGGGCACTGGGTTGGAGAGCTTCTGACCCCCTGGTGGGTGCAGAGGCCAGAAGGTGAGGGCTGTGCTGGAACAGGCTGAGCCTTCCTCGTAAGAAGCACCACTTGCTTTATTCCAGATCAGACTCAACTCTCCTTACTCCCTACACACATGCTTTCCAGGCCCTGGGTGGGCACTGTCCCCACTGGGCCCCTAGGAGCCCTGTGCTGTGGCCTGGCCGCCAGCCCCCTCTAGGATGGCCAGTTGTAGCTCTCGGGGGGGCCCAGTGCTTCTAGTCTCTGCACCTCCAGGTTCTCTCGGGTGAAGAGGTTTTCCGTTCATTCCTGTGGCTGCAGCACTTCCTGCTTCTTGAGCTGTGCCCAGGCCTGCACCTCTCCAGCCTGGGGACCCTCCGCTTGGCCAGCTGCTGCCCCTGCTCTAGGTTCTCAGCCTGGTTCCAGGCCATCATCTCCAGGCCCTCCCTGGTGTCCTCCAGCCCCTTGCACTCCGCTGGACTTGGTACACCTTCTTCTGTACCTCAGGCACTAATCTCAGCCTGAGGGCACGCATGGTCTGGTAGTGCTGGGTCCACATGGAGGAGAACACAGGATCCAGTGTGGATGGGTCTCCATGCACCTGACCTTGGACTTGGCCTGCGGGGTGTGTGGCGGGTCTTCTGACTGCTATTTTACCATCATGTTTATGTTGAACTTCATAGTAGGTATTATTGTTGCCATTTTATAGATGAGAAAACCAAGGATTCTGACCCAGGGAGCCCTGGATTTGAATCCAGGCTTTGCCAGACAACTGCCAGCTCAGTGATCTTTTGCAAGTAGAATATCAATACATGGAAGCAATTGTTACTGTATTTAAATTTAAAAGAACTTTGTCAGATTATTTATTCTGTTTTTTCCCCGTATTGGAGGCTGCTGTGCTCCAGGCATGGTGCTAGGAATACAATAGCATTAAGACAGTTTCTGCCCTTAAGAAGCTTAAATTTTAGGAGCTGTTAAGAAGTTGCAGTTGGCAGTGGCAGAAAACCCAACCTGAAGTGACTCAAGGAAAAACAGGAAATGTCTTAAGCCACATAACATTAAATAGTCCAGGGACAAGACCGGTTTCAGATTTGAGCCAGGGCTTCAAGTGCAGTTCTCTGCACTCTCCATTTATTGGCCCCACTTCTTTATTTTCAGTTCATTCTGTAGCTTCCTGTTTTAAGATGATGTGCGGTGTGAGTCTGTGTTCAGGCTCCCCCGCCTAAGTGTCATTGTGTCCTGTTAGCTTTCCATGGTCACATGCCCATCCCTGAACCAATCACCGGGGCTTGGAGAATGATTGGGGCTACATGGCTTTGCTCTAGATCACGGGTGGGACCTCTGGGCTGGGCGGAGTCAATGCTACCAGAAATGTGGAGCTTTGCTGTAAGAGAAGGGGCAGTCCGCCAGAGAGAAATGCAGTTACCCGGAGAAAGATACAGAAGCTGGGGGCTAGGGGAAAATACCCACAACAGAGACTAGACTGTGAGACTCCATAAAGCACAGAATCCTGCAGAGACACGTAAGAGGGGCACCTGGCTCAGTCTTGGCCAGGTCAGGGAAGTAGACCTGGGGAAATAGTGCTGAGGCTGAAACCTGACAGACAAGGAGGGGTAACCCATCCTGGGCTAGAGAGGTAGGCAGAGGTCAGACCAGACAGTTCCTGGATTTCATGTGATGGAATTTGAACTTGATCATGAGGGCAACTGGAATAGGCAATTACCTATTTTATCAAGAAGGCACTTGGAATGTAGATCAACTCCTGCATCATAAAGCATTTGTTTTGGGATCTTTCTTTTTTCCTTTATATTTTTATCTTAATTTTCCTCTGTTCTTATTTGCTATCTTAGTGCCAGCTGGTGCTCTGCCTGTTTCCTGGGTATCACTTTTTCTGTGTTCCTGGTCACACACGTGTGCTAGGATTCAGTGGGTCATGTCTAGTATTGACTCTGGTGAACTGACCCGGGGGAATTTCTAGATCCCTAAACGGAACAATAGCCTCAGCAAAGCACTCCTGTCTATAAAGGAATTTAGTATTTTATAGAAGTGGCATTTTAAATTGTGGCGGAAAGGTGATTTATTTGTGAATGGAGTTGGGACCACTTGGGAGCCATCAAGTAAAACAAAAAGTTAGAGCCCTACCACACCAAATAAACACCGAATGGGTTTATCATTTACACACAAAAATCATAGTATTAGATGAAAACTAGGGAATTTTTCTTTTAAAAATAATCTTGTGTTAAAGACTTTTATACACATGAAACTAAACCGAAGCTTGCTTGAGAGCTTGTTTGGAGGTTCTAGCCCAGAAGTGTAGCTACTTGTATACCCTTGACCGAGAAGAATGGTCCTCCTCTGTTGGGGATGGCTGTCCTCTTTGACTGAGCGTGCAGCTTTCGAGGGTCGCACGTGGAGCGGTGAGGGAGGAAGGGGACACCCGCCTAGCCAGCCAGATCGGCCGAATCAACCCTGGCGATCAATGGGGTGACAGATGTCGCAGCCAGATCGCCATCACATTCCTAAGCTTGCTTAATTCACTAATTTATTAAAACTAGACATATTTATAAGTTAAAAATGTCATTAACAAAGTCAAAAGACAAATGTCATACTATGAAAAAAAATATATGCAATTCAGATTATGTATTTCATTAGTATTAAAATAATTCCCCAAAATCAATCAGGAAAAGGACAGTCACCCCCAAAAGAAAAACTTACAAGCAGAGTTCCAGAAAGAAATGCTGATGTTTTTTAAACTGTGACAAAAAGCAGTCTCAAAATTGGAAGGTAAGCAAATGATACTACCATGAGAATCTATTTTTTACTTATCAGATTATCAAAGATCACAAATTTTGGTAACGTTTTGTCAGTGACGGTGGAGTAACAGGCATTCCTATACATTATATACATTACTGCTGGGAATTCCAAACCATATAGATTTTTCCAGAGAAGAATTTGGCAACAGCTATCAACATTACCAGTTCATGTACATTTTTATATACTTGCAGAGTTGTTTCTACTGGATATGTATTGAATCTTTATAATAGAAGTTTCCAGAAACAAACAAAAAACCAAAACAACACTCCCCATAAATATCCTTTGCTGGTAGACTAGTTAAATTATGGCATGTTTATGAAATATGATGCTGAAATATGATGCAACCATTAAAAACAATAATGCAGCATGAAATAATCTCCAAAATATATTATAAGAAAAAGAAGTGGGGTGTAGAACAGTGCAGATAACATGATACTATACGTGTAAGCTGTATGCCAGTATATGCATTTGATATCTCTGGAAGAATACACAAATTGATTTCATTGCCTGCCTCCATGAAGGGAAACTTGTGGCTGAAAGACAGAGGTGGGAGGGATGGTGGTTTTGTGCATATTTTACCTATCCAAGAAAATCTCTCTCCTCTACCAGGTACAACTAACTGCCCTTTGATGCTCTGAAGGTCAGCTGATCCCTCTAACTTTTCTGGTCTTCTCCTGAAATGAACCAGCTCTCCTTAACGCTCACACCTTCCAGAGACTATATGCCACGTTCTCTGGTGAGATGTGTATGTAAAACCCTTTGCAAGGTATAAAACACTGAGCACAGGAAAGGAATGACTATTATTAATACTAGTCTATTGTCTTGAATATATTAATTCGACAAGCAAAGCAAGGAAAAGTTGGAGTAGAAAAAATGAATTTCCCTGATCCTATGTAGATTTAAGCTTTCCTCTCTTCTGTGTCTTTAGTCTTTCCTTGCCAGGGAAAGAACCATATCTTCCCAAAGCTTCGTACGTACGGTGCTTAGCTCACTGTGGGTGTTTAACGAATGTTAAATAATAATAACAGCTATTAATGGATCACTGCAGCAGCTGGTAATACTTCCCCTCCACTGAATCACACCTTCTCGTGAGCCTTTTTTAATATGTATTGCTAACTAAATTAAGGTGCAATAACTCATAGTGAGAATTGATATTTATGTAAAAAAGAGAACTGGCACAAAACCCATGATTTAAATGGCAACTTTCCAATTCTTTCCTGGTGGCATTAATAATGGTGCCCTTTGAAAATGTCTTTTCTTCTTACAAATACCATGTTATAATGGCGATCAGCTGGCTAGAGGTAGCGTCTTTCCATTTGCTGGGGTTTTTCTTTCCCCTCCCTTTTGCTTTTATATTTTGTGATGTGCCAGGGGAAGGGCACTAAAGGGAATAATAATCTAATTTTAGCATTTAATTGTTCTTGCTCTTTACATCTCTGGTTTCAATCTTCCTACTTATTAAGCTGTATTCCTCCTCAGCTGTGGCCCGCGTGTACACGGGAGCTGAGATAAATGAGCTCGGAGGGCCTCTCCAATTTAGACACTACACGTTTCTTTAGAAAAGATGTGTATTATATGTGTATTGTATTGTTTTTATTTATGAAGAATTATGTCTGTTTAATAAACTTGAAATGTTACCCTTTAAAAGGATAAAAAAGGATAAAAATTCTCTAGGTCCTTTGAGAATATGTCTATGGAGCTGAATTTCTGAAACTCTGGTGTAATAAAAATGCAGAGTCATATCTCTAAGGTGTCATAAAAATTGGTTATTCTTACCTGGAATACTTCTCTCTGCCTGGCAAACTCCTACTCAGCCTTCAAAACTCAGCCCAAACGCCATCTCCTTTCTGAATCTTTCCCCAACAAAGAAGAGTCAGCAGTCCCTCTCGGCTCCCAGACCACCTTCCAACCCTGCAGCTCTAGACTTAATCTGCCTTTGTGACTGTACCTCCCATCAGACTGTGGCCTCCTTGTCAGTGAGAGTGTTTCCTACTCATCTTTGAGTCCCCAGTGGCTGGAGCACAGGAAGTGCTTGTCAGGAAACAAATGTTTCCTAAAGGAAGGAGTGAATAAATTATTGGAAGTCAAGAGTCCTGGATTCGAGTCCCAGCTCTGCCGCCAAGAACGTGTGGTCCTGAACAGCTCGAGTAACTTTTCTCGATTTCAGTTTCCTTAAATATAAAATGAAAGGATTCTTGAGAAGCTCTCTTAGGTCTATTTGATGACTGTTTTCTTAATTATTATTAGGACTATTAACTCCTTTTGGACTGTTAACCCTATCTTTGTGTCATTGTACATAGCCCACTGTTTTTTTTTTCAATAGTACATCTGTTTAATTATATTATGACCATTAATGCAATATCTGCCTCAATAATTTCACTCAGATCATAAAAAATAATGGCATAATGACAGTTTAAAGCTGGTTCAATCACGATTTTACAAGCTTATTTATTAAGAGTGAAAATAGAAGACCATTAAAACTAGCTAGAAAGATAACATGTGTCAGAGTGCTTAATGTTTCTGTAACTGTTGGCAAGGCTGACATTTAAATCTGATGCCGAATCCTTAATGGCATTGAGATAGTTCTTTTCTCAGCCACATGGTATATACACACTGGTGCTATCAGTCTGGAAGAGACTGGCTATGGGTACCACTTCTTGTCTTCAGCTGTGACTGTGCAGGACCAGCAAGTGCCCTCTGTATCTTTTGCAGAAGCATGACCCCTCAATAAACAACATCCTCTAATTTGTTAAACTACTCAGGAAAACATAAATCGAAAAAGTAACTTATGATCAAGTTGTTGGGCAAATGACTGATGTCACCTGAAACCAAAGGGCTGGTCCTTTTGCATGGCTAACTTTGAAAGAGCATCTGTCATACAGAAACTTTTGTTCACATTCTTATGCATCACCAAATTGGAAGGGCAATTATGAAGTAGCAGCAGCAGCAGCCAGGTCTTAAAGAGACAATAGTTAATGCACATGAATGATAATCATTATCATGAATGGATATCATTTACTGAGCACTTATTTTGTGCCAGGTAAATTACATACATTAATTCTAATTTTCAACACAACCTTTCAAAATCTTAGAAAAGTATTAAACCAAACCTCAGAAAAGTTATATAACTTGCAGTTCCAATTATCTATTGCCGTGTAGCAAAACCTCCCAAACAGAATGGTACGTAACAACAACTATTTTATTAACCTCCTAGATTCTGTGGATCAGGAATTTAGGGACAGCACAGGGGGTGTACTTTGTCTCTGCTCCTCTGTGTCTAGGGCCTCACCTGGGAAGACTTGAAGCTGGGAATGCCTGGAAGGCTGGGGGCTAGGTTCACTTAAAGGCTTACCCTGGAGGTTGGCACTGGTCATGGGCTGGGGGCTCATGAGCTGTCGGCTGGAATACCGGCATGTGGCTGCCACATGAGGTCTCCTGCTTCCTCACATCATGGTGGCTGGGATCCCATGGGACCATCCCAAGAGGATTAAGAAAAGAACTGCTTCTCATGATATAGTTTCAGAAGTCAGCTAGTGTCATGTCCACTGTAGTCACAGGTCCACCCAGATTCAAGGGATGGGGTACCTAGGCCCCACCCCTCACTAGAAGATTTAATGTCACATTGTAAGAAGAGCATGTGTGATAGAAGATCTTGTGGGCATCTTGGAAAAGTCTGCCACGATTGCCCCAGGTCCCAGAGCTGGAAAGAGGCCGTGATGAGGTCAACCTGTCCATTTTGGCTCAAGACTTGTGCAGTCTTCATTATACCACAGGGCCTGGGATAGTTGAGGTAGCTAATAATTGGGTGGCCATTTCCTTTATTTGTGAATCTGTTAATTTAAGTAAGATCAACTTTCCTTAAAATCTCAACGATTCCCCCCTTAGTTTTCCCTCTTTCCTTTGTTTTATCTCTTTTTTTCCCCCAGGACCCACTTACTTCACCTGACTTTGTTTTCAGCTCTGATTTTTCCCTTCTTTCTTCTTGGTAATATCGAATCTGTCCCTCAAATTCCACATCACCAAGGCATTTCTTTTATTAAGTTATTTATTCAGGGTCTGAAAAATTATGAAACAATCCTTTCATCCCTAACCATCTTCAAAAAAGACTCTAACAGTTAAAACTGTTTAGTTTAGAGAAAGACCTGCTATTCAGAGTGATTCCTTGAGTCATTTCCTTACAGGTAGTCTGGTGTGTGTGTGTGTGTGTGTGTACGAGGAACCCCTAGATGGACTGGCCTGGCTGCTGGGACTGTCTGGGAAGGCGAGTCTGGGGTTACTTGTGAAGCCTCCTCAAGACTGGCAACACGCACATTAGAAACACCTGGAAAACTTGTACAAAATGCTGACGACTGTCACCTATCCCAGAACTCCTAAGTCAGAATCTATGGGGGTAGGGCCAAACACTGATATTAAAAAAATAAGTAATTTCCTAAATGAATATAATATGCAGTCAAGTTGGAGAATCATTTCATAAAGGAATTCTAATGCTTTCAGCTGAGTATCATTGAGACTTTCTGAAGTGGGACTCAGAGAAAGTGGGAGAGGGGGATTTGTTCCATACCAGGAAGGCGAGCCTCATTTTCAGACTGGCAGCACTAGGTAGAGGGTGAAGAGACTCAGGACTGGCTTGCATCAGTGGTCAGCTCTAGTCCCCCGCTGGTTAGAGCATGCCCTAGGATGGATGGAGGAGCCCCTGAGATACTCCACTGACTCCACTGGTATAGGAAGCCCAGGATGATGCGTCCCTCAAGGCAGGATTGGTCTGGAAGGCTGCATATGGAGCAGTGAGGTGGGGACTGATGGGGAACTTGGCCCATAGAGGCAATGGAAATGAGGCAGAAGGGGATATTAATTGAGCAGATTTGGTTCTGAAGCAACAGCCTGGCAACACAGTCCAGGGATGGAAGGAACACCAATGATTTCGGGAATATGTTTCTAATGATGTTCCTTTTCATTCTTTTAATGGTATTGTTTCATTTGTTAATTAATTTTTAACTGAAGTATAGTTGATTTACAATGTTGTTAGTTTCTGCTCTGCTCATTTTTCTTATTTATTTATTTATTTATTTATTTATTTATTTATTTATTTATTCTTTTTTGAGGAATGGTAATTAGGTTTCTTCCTTCCTTCTTTCCTTCCTCCCTCCCTCCCTCCCTCTCTCTCTTCTTCCTTCCTTCCTTCCTTCTTTCCTTTCTTTCTCTCTCTCTTTCTCTCTTTCTTTCTTTCATGGAGCTATTGGGGATTGAGCCCAGGACCTTGTGCATGCTTAACATGCACTCTACCACTAAGCTGTAACTTCCCCCCTTATTTGTTAATTTTAAATTATCAATTGTAATTTTACGTGGAAGTTATCATTTTTCCAAATGAAATAATTCTTCCTAATGGCAGAGCATTAAGAAATATAAGGCTACCAAAATTAATAAATATTTGTTGTTGGTAAAGGTTTATTGCACTGCAGTTTTCACTTAGTTCTTCACTACTGTGAATCACTATTTTAAGAGAATTTTAGACACTTCAAAGACTTTTGTTCAAGCTGTAATTTATCACTGTTGCACAGAAAAGTCAAAGTAATACAGTGTAATTGTACCATGTCCTCATTTAACTTAGACAAATCTAACTACTCATGCTTGAAGAAAAATATAAAGGCAGAGGAAGGAAGAAATAATTTTAATACTGCAAACGATTCTGCTGTATCACTAAATGAGTGTATCACATTTTTCCGTGTCTGTCACATTGAGAGCATCTCGCTACGCTGATTGTGGTTCTTGTGTTTATTGCTTAGACCACATATTTATGCATATTTATTACTGAACATAGTTATAAATAAAAGTGCATATATTCATGTACATAGTACTTTAAGGGCAACAGGCAGGAATTTTACAAATAATTGTAAATATACTTGAGTTTTGTCTTGGGTGCTAATAGTGCAACCTACCCCACACCAAAAGACACTATTCCAATGCATATTCTTTTATTCCTACAGGTGAGCTTTCTTTATAATCTCATAGTTACTTAGTTTTTAGAGATGGAGGGCTGGATACTGTCAGGAATCCTTCCCTAGCTTGCACTGGCCCAGGTAAGGTGCCTCTTTTCTGTACCCCAGTGCACCCAGGGCAAGCTCCTCCCCTAGAGTTTTCTAGAATTATGTCCCGACTTGTATAGTAATTTTTGCTTGTCTGTTTCTCCTATCCCTAAGACTATGAGGGCCTTGGAAAGGGAGTCTGTTTATTGTATTTCCAAAGCAGACATAGTGTTTGGTGTATAGCAGATGCTTGGCAAGTATTTACAGGATAAATGATGATATTAATTTTGTCATATCTACGTCTGACCAGTTTCACAGCTGCTTAAAATGATGTTCATTCAATTCTTGCCATTTCCGTCCCAAGCGACTTCAGGCAAATGGTTTTTGATTTTTTTTTTCTTTTCCTGCTCCAGGGTTGAAAACCACACATCCCATTTTATAAACTGTTCCATTGTTCATCACCAGAAATTCTTCCTAAGGGGCAAACAAAATCCCACCTGCTTTTTGTTCACATCTTCTTTGCCCACTGTCCGTGAACAGATAAAAGGCATGTGGAAAAATGCTCTCAGGAAGGCAATTTTTACTTAGAGGATTAATCTTGGGAATTAAAGGCAAAACAGAAGCACGGGGCATGGGCTGGTGATTTATTCTTTCTGCGTGATTGACGTTAGCCTCAGTAGTTTCCGGTGGTGATAATGCGCTTCCCAGTGGATGTATTCATGTTCATGCATTTTGTTTCCCCATGCGTTTTTCAGTATTGGCAGATGCTCAGAGTCTGGGGCCGAGCCGTGTTCCCTTCCGGAAGGAGTTAGTAAACATACCAAGGGCAGAGTGGACTAGGAACATTTTCATACCTTCCATGGATAGGGACCATCCAGACCATTTCGGATTTAATTTGTCTCCACTCTTAATTCTAGGCACTCACATAACATTCTCAATGCCAGTCGTGAGCATGCGCACCACAGGTTCATGCGTTTGTTACTGATCTCCCCTGCTGGGCGTGTCAACTAGTGACTTTGCTACGACGGCAGAGGCACATAAGAAGCTAAGTGTTAAGGGAATCTGCAGTAATTAAAGGACTCCGATTTAAAAGGGCTTACTCAGATGAAGCTCTGCAAAGGAGCTGAAGGAAGACTAGGTTAAAAAATGTGGAATATGCCCTCCTCCTCACTTGCCACTTACTTGTGACATAGGGACACGCGCAACGATGCCTGTCTTTGTGTGAGCGTACCTCTATTTGCACGTACACGCGTGGACATTACCAAACCCAAAGGCGAAATGAAGGTGACAGTCACTGCTCAGTGCAATGAGCTCATCACTCCTCTCCTGCTCAGCACACGTCTCCTGTTTCTTCTCCCACAGAAGGGCTTCTTAACAGCCATGGAGACACCTCGGGTTAACAGCACCGCTCTGACGCACTTGGCAAAAGAAGGGCATGGAGGTGAAGCATTAAATCGGCTGATAAGGAGGAGAAAATTAATTAGAATAACCAGATGCTCAGGAAAAAAGTAATAAAATTTTATCCCGAGCTTGGGCAAATTAAACTCATATAATTGATTTTCGTCACCCGTTAGTCTCGTTCAAGTAGGGTGTGAAAGAACGAGAGATTTAATGTCAGGTAGAATAATAAACTGAATTAGAAAAAAGTATTCTCTTTTATTTCTTTTTAAAAAATTAATTAATTAATTACTTGGGATGTAATTAGGTTAACTTGTTTATTTATTTTTAGAGGCGGCACTAAGGATTGAAACTAGGACCTTGTGTATGCTAAGCATGCGCTCTACCACTTGAGCTATACCCTCTCCACCCTAAAATATTTTTATTTTATTTTCAAAAAAATTTAATGGAGATACTGGAGATTGAACCCGGGACCTCCTGCTTGCTTAGCATGTGTTCCACCTCTGAGCTATACCCACCAGCCTCTTTTATTTCCAATGGGATCTCACTTTGAAATGTTTAGCATTCTAATTAGGTATGACTTTTAATTGTAAAGGTCTGAAGAGAGGATCTGAAAACATGAAAAAACCTATTCGACTTCCATAGCAACAAGAGGTTTTCTGAATCACGTGAACAGCAGGAATATTAAAAAGAAAAACAGACTCCCCGAACATTGGAAGCCGATCTGAAACCAAAATATGAAAGAATATATTGGTATTTGGAAATAACAACCAGGCTTTCTTGGTAGCTCCTAGCTTCGTTTTATTACCGGCACAGTATTATTTTCTATTTATAATTAGAGAAACATACAGTGTATGTGTAAGGTAAAACCTGTTTTCTGACTCACCATCATGGGGAAAATGTTTTCCAATACTCAAGCGGTAGAAATAAAATCAACAGGAGCAGTAGCGGAGATTTGAAGGCACAGAGAGTTAGCATTAAGTATTAAGAAAGGGGCCCTGAGGCCATTATGAGCATCAGAGTGTCTGAAATTAGAAAGCCCATGAAATGTAGGGCAGGGGGAGAATCAGAGGAAACTGAGGGTTGAAGATTAAGTGACTTGTCCTGAGTTACCCAGAGAGGTGTTAAAGCCCGTAAGAATTCTGTTCCTCTGATACCCAGTCCAGCCTTTGTTTCATTAACCCCTAGTCTTCTGAGGTGGGTGTCCCTGATCCACTCCTCTCCCCACCTTCACCTCCACAGAGCTTGACAGAACACCTGTGAAGACAGAACATCTGCCTGCATTGACTCACAGAATCTAACTGGCGAAGGCACCCACTGGAATAAAGTGAACTCCCAATATAATAAGCTTTGCAAACCTACCTGACAAGTCTTATCCTGTTTTATCTGGACAATTTGTTCAGTGAGCCACTTAAATTGGCTGGTTTAGACAGTCTGCCCTTCAATTTAATTCTTTAAAATGTGGGTGGAATTGGTTGGCTTCCTTCCTCGTACTCAAGAATCTAGAGGCACTAGGGAAGGGAGTCACTGCAGACAAAGCGGGGTCAGAGCTACCCAGTCTCCACCAACAGCTTTATCTCTGCGCTTGGCAGAGATGGGCCTGGAAAGCCAAGGTTCCCATTGCTGAACTGGGCTCTATCTTCTGATTCTCTTTCCAATCATTGCATAAAAGAGGGTTAAGAGAGATTTCATATCAGTCAGGAAGTTACATAAAACTTTCCCCTTCTTCCTCACACATGCCCTTGTTTCTAATCTTTTCATTGCAGGACTCTCTATCCACCTGCATCGGTTAAAGCTCTGCCACCCTGCTTGGGATGGTTAATTTTATGTGCCAACTTGGCGAGCCCATGCTACCCTGATACATGGCCAAACACTAGTCTAAATGTTTCTGTGAAGGCATTTTTAAAGATGAAATTAACATTTATATCAGTAGACTCTGAGGTCTTTGAGAAGTAAGCAGATCACCCTTCATAACAAGGGTGGGCCACACCCAATCAGTTGAAGACCTTAAACGAAAAAAGACTGATGCTCCCACCCCAAGAAAGATGGAATTCTGCTAGCTGACTGACTTTAGGCTCAAGATGAAACATGAACTCTTCCTGGGTCTCGAGCTTGCTGGCCTGCTCTTTAGATTTTGGACTTGCCAGCCCCTGCAATTTTGTGAGCCAATTCCTTAAAATCAACCTCTCTCTCTCTTTCTCTCTCTCTCTCTCCCTCTCTCCCTCTCTCTCGCTCTCTGTCTCTCTCTCTCTCTCTCTGTTGGTAGCATATGAAATGATGCTTCTGGAGCCAATGGAGCTGTTGAACAGGACATGAGAAGGAACAAGAGAAATGATCAATCTCCAATCCAAATCGTGCCCAAAGTACAAAGCGGTACCTGAAACAACACAGTGACATTTTTTGGAAGGAGCTTGGTTCTGTAGAGCCACTCATGTTATTCTCTCCGTATAGTTAGGACCTGTCTGTCATGTGCTGTGGTTCTTTTATCCCATCTAAGCTCCAAAAGATGGGTACAACCTTAAATTCATGCTACTTTTTAAAAACACTATTACTACAAAGAATTAATCATTTCTTTCTGTTTCCTTCATGTTGTGTTCTATCAAACATCTTCTATTCTTCTTCCAGAATAATTGATTTCTTTACTACTCTGACAAGTAGACAGAGAGGCTTTAAGAAAAATTCTGGATTCTTTTAAATAGTACCATTGCTAAAAATCTGTGGTGGGAGCACACTCTGATTATGGGATCATGGCTCTATCCATAAGATGGTGGCTATAGTGATTGTTTTGTGTTCTCTCTTGATGAAAAAAAATCTACTTTTTACAATTTTATAGAATAAATAGAGCTATAATTTATATTTTAAAAATATATGGAGAGAGAGAAAGAGAGAGAGAGAGAGATACAATATCCTGTTGGTTCTGCTTCTCTGGAGACTCCTGAGTAACTAACATACTGCCTCATACTGTTTGGGAGCCAAGCCAACATCTGGTTGGTGGACACTTCTGTGTCACAGATCTGTGACTGCTGGGATCCATTGCGCAAATCTTCGTTGGAGCTCTTGAAACATGTGTCTATAACAAAGAGAGGGGTATTTTGGAAGGAGTTGAAGAACTTGAGAAAGCTGCTGCTTTTCCTTGTAGCTCCTGCCCCTTTGGAGTTGTGCAGCTGAGAACACAGGGCAAATGGACACCTGTCTTATTCACTAAAATATTTATTCCAATATTTACTGACAGTCTACTTCCCGCCCAGCTCTCTTCCAGACAGTGGGGAATCAAAGTTAAACAAGATTGATGAGACTTCTGCCATCACAAAACCTGCATTCTAGTTGGGAGAGAGGCCAGTAACATCTATACGAGTTAAATTTGGATGGTGGCAAGTGTTTTGAGGGAGATGAGGGAAACAGGGACAGAGTGAAGGAAGAGAGGGTCCTTTGGAGAGAACGGTCAAGGAAGGTTATTTCAGGGAAGCTGACATTTAAACGTAGGCTGGTCAATGACGAGTACCTCTGTTGATCAGGGAGTGCATGCTCTTTTTCCAGTTGAAAGCAAATGAAAAAATTAAACAATGTGTCAATAGAGCCTAAATGTAAAAAAATTAAATAATACAGTAATATACATAACTAAAGGCGACAGGCCGCCTCCCTCTCCCCCCTCCACTCCCTTTCTATGGGTAATAACCTAAAACCAGCGTGACCAGTGTTATCATTCTGCACCCTGCGGACCTTTGGCCACGCACTTCCATGCATATGGGATCTTGCTATGCATGTTAGTCTTCATTCCAGCACATGCTTCCCGCCCCCCCCCCCCCCATTTAACCATATATCTTCGAAATCTTTCTGTGCAAATGCATATAAATCTTTCTTTTTTCCCACTGGGAAAATATTTTGTAAGAAATTGCAAAGCAAATGGAAAGTACTAAACATTCAGATCAATGTGACTTGAGAGATAGACCCCACTGTGCTTTTTCTCCAGTGCCACATGACTGAGAAGATGGGGCCGAGGTATCCACAGAGAGTCCCTGAAGACTTAAGATGTAGGAAGAAAAGTGACAGTAAGGGAAAGCTCATCTTGAATTCTCGGATTTAATTCTTTTCACAAAAACACAGATGGTCTTGGCCAGCATCTATCATAAAAGGATACTTTCAAACACCCTAATAAATAGGTTGCTTTACACAGCTAATAAGAGAAAAATATATTTTTTTTCTTGCTTTTCCCAAAGGTTAAAGTGAAAAATTCTTCTTAGATTAAGATTATTTGAAATATATTGCTCAAGTCATCAGCCCAGAAGGCAGGAAATCATTAGCTTTGAACAATGTTGACTGCTTACTGTTTTTGAAAAATCTCACCATACTAGCTCCACTTGAGCAAAAATTCCCCCCTGGATTGGTGCCTAAAGTTCTTTAAAAATGCCTCCGAACATCTGCTCCCAAGGCTTCTTTAATTCCGTTGGACAGGTTTCACTAAGCTGTCTCAGAGTCACAGGCTTGTTGGGTATCTGGAGACTGGCTGTTTCAACAGTGGTACAAATCCCAGGTTGTTTTAGATACTGAACGACAAGGTTGGCGTGTGATGGAACTCAGCCACTGAACCCAGTGCACACCAGTAAAGGGTTAAACAACTAAGGACAAACCTAACTTTATCATCTTCTAGCAAGGCCAAATGATGTGCTAAGCATATTCATAGACTTTTATCATTTTATTCTCATAAAACTCTGAAGTTGGTGGTGGTATTATTATTTTCAAAAAAAAAAAAAGAAAACTCAAAAAAAGTAAACAACATTATAAGGCCACAGGGTGAGCAAGTAGCATCCCAGCTCTTTCTGACCTTGAACAAAGCATGTTTTAATTCTTATTTTTTTATAGACGTGTAGTCAATTTATAATGTGTACAGCAAAGCAATTCAGTTATACATATACTTACATATGTCTATTTTTTTCAGATTCTTTTCCATTATAGCTCATTACAAGAAGTTGCATATAGTTCCCTATGCTCTACAGTAGGCCCTTGTTTAAAAAAAGCATGTTTTAAAAAAGATGTTTAATTTTTAAATGTGTTTCATTTTTCACACACACACACAATCTCTCACTCAAGCCTACACAGACTCATACATGCTCAGGATTCTATTATATAAAATGTTATTTGAGATGTAAGATTGAACACAGTATCAGTTGTTCCTCCCTGTGTAATAAACCACCACACACTGAGCAGCCTAAAGCCACACATGTTTATTATCTCAGTGTCTGTGATCAGACGCCTGAGCATGACTGAGCTGAGTCCTTCGCTTCAGGTCTTACAGGTCTGCGGTCAGGGTGCCAGCCAGGGCTGGGTTCTCATCACAGACTTAAACGCAGAAGGATTCACTTTCACACATCCTTAGGTTATCGGCACAATTAATTTCCTTGTGGCTGTAGGATTCATGGCAGCTTGCTTCTTTAAAGCCCCCGATGGAGAGAGAGGGACAGAGAGGGAGATTCTAGAGCTTCAGTTTGGTTTGGTTTGGTTTGGTTTGGTTTGGTTTGGTTTGTTTTTTTGGCTAGTTGTTGGCCAGAGGCTGCCTTTGGTTCATACAGGCTGCCCACAGTTCCCTGTCATGTGGCCTGCTCCCTAGTTCACAACAGAGCTGTTTGCTTCTCCAAGGCCAGCAGGAGAGTGAGAGTACGTCTGCTAGCAAGACTCAGCCTTACATAATGTAAGGGAGTGACATCCCATCAACTTCGCTGTTTTTTTATTGGTTAGAAGCAAGTCACAGGTCTCACTCACATTCAAGGGGAGGAGAATCTATAAAAGTGTAAACATCAGAGTGCAGAATCATTGGGCTCACCCTAGGGTCTGTCCCTAAACACTTCTCCAGGTCTCTAAGTTGTGAGATACTGAGCCTGATGGGCCTGCTCTCTTCACCCCTTTCAAGAATCAATGGCAGAAAGACTGGCTGCTGTGTGAACCCAGCTGAAGAGGTATCGCATTTATATTAGTGCATAAATAGACCAATGGGACAGAACAGAAGCTCCCCAAATAGACTCAAGTGCAAATGGAAATTTTGATTGTGTAAAAGTGGCCTCCAATATCACTGGAAAAATGATGACTTGTAAATACATGGTGTTAGGGCAATTGGATAGCAATTTGAAAAAAGATAAAATTAGATCCATACCAAAGTTCCAAATTAGTCACAGTTCTAAATACAAAATACTATACAAGACCAGAAGAAAATATAGGTCAATTCCTTTATAGAAGAGTCTTTATAATGATTCAAAATCCAGATACACGCCTATGGCCAGAGGAGGAAGATCAAGATGGCAGAGTAAGAGGGCGTGGAGCTCACCTTCCCCCATGAACACATCAAAAATAAGTCTACATGTGGAACAATTCTCATGAAAAACTAACTGGAAGTCAGCAGAAGGATTCCTATATAATCAAGGCTTAAAGATACACATGTAAAGGATCAAGGTAGGATGAGGAGAAAAGCATCAGGTTGGGAGCTATGCCCCCGGGAGGGAACTAAGAGGAAAAAGGAGATTGCATAGGCAGACACTCACCCTGGGGAGGGAGCACGTCGAGCCACACATTGGGCTTCCCAGTCCTGGGATCCTACATGTAGGAGACAAGCCCCCTTGGCTGTTTGGAGAATTGCTGGGACGGACAGAAAGGCTGGAGAAGCCAAGACTCCACTAGTGAGGCATGCACAGGTGTTGGTATGCCCCAGGCTGGGTGGAGAGAGGTCTGTCCTCTGTGAACTTAAATGACTTACTGATTTAAATCAAGTAGATGTAATTATATGTCAATATACGTGAACTGTATGATAATCACAAATCAAAAACCTACAAGAGATACACAAAAACCAAAAGGAACCCAAGCCTACTACAAGAAAAAATCATCAAAACACAACAGGGGAAACAAAAAGAAGATGGACTGAACAGAGAAGAACACAAAAACACTGGAAAACAAGGAACAAGATGGCAATAAGTACATATCTATCAATAATTACTTTAAATGTCAACTGAATAGATGCTCTGATCAAAAGACATAGGGTGGCTGATTGGATAAGAAAACAAGATCCTTTAATATGTTGCCCATGAGAGACTCACTTTAGAGCAAAAGACATACGCAGCCTGAAAGTAAGGAGGATGGACTTTTAAACTATAAATATTTTATGTGATCAAAAGTAATTAATTTAAAAGCAATGGAAAAAAGCAAATTGTAGAAGTGAGTGAAATATAAACAAATGTACATAATCAGACTGATAATATAGTGACACATACTCTATAATACCAAGGAAATTTTTTGTGTTTTTTTTCCCCCTTGGGAAAAAAAAAGAACTGCAAAGAAATCCTGACCTTTACTTATAAACTTTATTGTTAGCAGTAGTATTGGTACAGTAATTCTGAAACTGTTCTGTATGTACTACAGGATAGGACACATGAATAAATACACTGATGTAGTTGGAAACAAGAGTTCTCACTGTGAAAGAAGGAAGACACAAAATCAAATGGGATGGTGAGAAAGACCGAGGCAGGGTTGGAGGGCTGGATTTGAACTGGAAACATTAACAATATAAACTTGTAATTTAAAACTGTTTTCCTAGTTCTGTCCACTAAAAAGGCCTAGAAGTAGTGACACCTTAGTATCAAGTATACTTAGAGATGAGATTGTGGTTTCTAAGTACCATTCTCCATGAAAAGAAACCAGTACTCCTTGGAGAAATGGATTCCAAATTGGTGTACAGAAAGTCCAAGATAAGCCCAGAACATCTTGTGACTTCACATATTTCAACCTATACATATGTGTGTGTATTTTTGCACACACATAGTCATAGATGAATATGCATATTCAGGGGGAGAGACAGAGATTTAGAGAGAGGGTCAGAAGGCAAATACATGTGGGAAAATGTTAACAACTGGAGAATCTAGAAGGATGTACTCATGCTCATTGTACTAGTTTTTTAAATTTTTCCATAGATTGGACATTTATCACAATAAAATGTTGAAGTAGGGGAAAAATTTCAAGTGTAATAATTGAAAATAATAGGAATAATTGCTACATCCAGAACATAATTTGAAGGTTGGCTATTTTAGCATTGTGTGTAAGAGTCCTCTTGACATTTGGGAGTCATCTCAAGGATGGGAATGCATGCTCTGTTAAAGAAAAATTAAAGGGAATCAGAGAAGACAATAATGATAAATTTAGGAGAAAACTATGGAAGGGGCATCAGAAAGTGAGTGGGCCACAAGGCTACTCACCCAGACCAGCGTGACGAGTCATCTGTGAGCACACTGGCAAGCTTTCTGGAGGCTTTTTCTGGGAGAACCAAAGTTTGTTAAGTTCTCATGCCTTCAGCCTCCTTCTGATGGACTTATTCACGTGTTTCTACCTAGAGAGGAAGGCTAGGAGGATACTGCAAGGGGCAGCAGCAGGCTGGGGCAGCAAAGCAAAAATTCTGCAGGGGTCACCTACATTTCCAAGGTGGGATTTTACTTCTATACTGTGACACTGGGCATAAAATAACCTGTGACAATTGATCTCCCTACCAAATATCTGTGAGAGAAGTTCCATTTCTTTTCACCTATAGAACGTTGTACTGTTTTCAAGGCACTACCACGTGTAGACATGGTCTCATTTGATTTTTTTTTAAAGTAGATTCTTTTTCTTTTTAATGCAGAGGCTGACTTTTTAAAGATTTCTTTTTATTTTACTTTAGTTTTTCACAGGCAGGTAATTAGGTGTATCTATTTGTTTATTATTTTGGTGGAGGTGCCAGGACCTCATGCCTGCTAAGCACCCACTCTATCACTGAGCTACACCCACCCTCCCTCGTTTGATCTTGATAAACAACACATGGAGTACTAGCAGGAGCAGATATTTTAAATCTAGATTTTGCAGGTGACAAGTTGACAGAGAGGAGGCTCTGTTTGAGGTCACATGATTGGTAAGTGCAGGTGGGAAGATAATCTGCATGGGGCTCATATTCCCTCCCAATCACCCTGTAGGAAATAAGCAGTGGCACCAGCAAGAGATGTTGATCACCCCAACAAGAATGCCAGGGAAACTGATTCTTTGCTGGACCTCAGGAAAGCGCAGGAAGCATGGTGAAGTCATAAGACCTGGGCTCAGAGAAGTTCCTGAAAATCATGCTTGCTATCAGGAAGCAGATAGTCCATTTGCTCTGGTTTATGCTATGCTTCTTTCCCAGACGCATCGTGTGATGGTGCTCTGGAATATTTCTTTCCTTAGGGGACGTTCCCAAGATAAAAGGGAAAAATTGAATGAAAAAAATACGCTGCAGACCAAATTTGACTTCCATTAAATATTGTTTACAAACCTTCTAAAAGAGCAGAGTATTTATGGGAGCTTCAGATTCATTAGAGATCAAAGAAAATGACCAGCTTGTTTTCAAATTTTGTTGCTCTTGCCGGCTACTGACTTAGTGGTAGGGTACTTACTTCATCCGGAGATATAATGTCTTTTTTATAGCAGGCAGGCTTTGTCATGACACACTGTGCCAGCAAGTGCCTCCTGGGTCTCTCATCCTCTGAGAAAGATCCCACAACTTCCCCTTCCACAGGGTGGGCTCCCAGCAACCATGTGTGTATTCTGTGACTCTCCACCCGCAGCGGATGGGCTGGGGGAACAGCTGCCCACTGGTCACTTGAACTGAAGACATGTGCCCTGGTGAATTGTGGGGCCGTTCTCTGGGTCTTGTATACACACACCAAAGAGAAGAAAGTCACAGAATAAAGTTAGTTGTCTTACTGAGAGAAGCAGAGCTAGATATGATGCGAGGCAGACAATAGCCTGAATGAAAATGGAAATCTCCCAGGCTCTGCTAGCTTTGCAGTTCCCAGTTCCAGCCACTGTGTTGTCTGGCTATTCACATGATCTTTGATCTTGAAATATCACTTGCTGGAGACTGCAAAAGTGCCCAGAATATTTTGCACCTCCTCCCATCATGAGGAGGGTCTTTTCCCCATTTCCTGAATCTGGCTGAATTTTTTAACTACTTTGACCAATAGAACACAACAGAAATGGAATTTTATGATTTCTGTATATATTTTGAGTCTGGGTCTCAAGAGCTTTGCAGCCTCCTCTGCTGCTCTTTTAGGAACCCTGTGACCACCAAGTGGAGACACCTTGTCTAGTGTCCAGAATGGCCCACCTCCATGCACCAGATGACAGCCTGCCAACCCCCATACATGTGTGAACACACTAGATCAGGCTTGTAACTGACCTGCCAGCTGTGTGCAGATGCACAAGCAACTCCGCAGGGACCAGCTGAGCTGGATCAGACCAGAAAAACTACCCAGCCCCTCTCCAAAACTGAGTTAAATAAAGGGTGCTGTTTTATGTCAGTAAGTTTTGGGGTCACTTGTTATTCAGTAAGCACTAACTGATATATCCCTGTACCCTTCCAATAAACCCCTAATATATTTTTTCCCTAAGCTGTGTGGTTTTTGTATCTG
The DNA here is from genome assembly GCF_036321535.1 of Camelus dromedarius. Classification (NCBI taxonomy): domain Eukaryota; kingdom Metazoa; phylum Chordata; class Mammalia; order Artiodactyla; family Camelidae; genus Camelus; species Camelus dromedarius. Next base: position 61,513,754 of record NC_087441.1, read on the forward strand.
TGTATGTTTTTACTTGCAACCCAAAGAATCTTGACTGAGAGAGAAATTGCATCAATAGAGAAGGCTGCAGAGCCACAGAGCGTGGTCAACAGAGCTACAGAGAGAATGTGGAACTGACTGGCGGAGTCACTCGGGGGAACATGCAGAAAGAATTCCCTCATTTGCATTGTGTGTCCCTGGAGCAGTTGATTAAGCAAGGAACCTACCACACCACCAATGGAGGCCTATAAAGTATTTTTAGCTTCCCCTCTAATCCTTGTCTTGTGAGATGCAATAGATTCTGTGGTCTGGTAACCAATGTACGGTGTTGCCTTGAAGATTTTTGTTTCTTGTATCTTTTTCTAAGTGGGGGGGTGTTTGTGGTTCTGACAGCTTTCTAATCTTTCCGCTTAACCACTGCATTGCAGGATGGAAAGGAGCGTTGTCTGAACAAAATGGAGTCTGGTCTAGAGGGAAAATGGGCTAATCTGGAAATCATTCACTTTGAGGAGAGGGGCTCATTGATGACATTTTTGGTTTCAGTTGCTAGATATGACTGATTGGATTATCTCCCTTTAGGAAGAGAGTGTGTGTGTGTGTGTAGTTCAGGGTAAGCTGTTTTAAATCATGTATGGCATGGAGACCTCAGAATAAAGAGAGAGGTAGGGGTGTGTGTTTGTGTGTGTGTGTGTGTGTGTGTGTGTGTGTGTGTGTGTGTGTGTGTGTGTGTGTGTGTGTGTGTTTGTGCACCAGCCAAAAGGAAGAACAGAGTTTTGGGAGGAGTATCTCTACAACCGATATCCTCTTTTCTTCTTGCATACCGTTCCCCTCCTGCTAGGACTAGATTCCCAGCAATCTTGTTTGCATTTCTGTGACCTCACCCTCTGGCCATTGTTGATTGGGTCAGGGGTGGACACCTAACTGTAGCTGGGCCAGTCAGTTTCTTCTAAAAATTTGGACCTGTGAATGAGAGATGTTTATTGGTTTTCTCTTTGAGTTGTCTGAATCTGGGCATCTAAACTAAGGGGCTGTGGAACACGTGTCTTTGGCTATGTGCTTGCAGAGGCATTGAAAGCCAATCTGGAGAGAGGAGAGGCGGGGAGGGAAGGGGATAGGAAGGGGAGGGAAAGAGAGAAAAGAGAGACATATACACACTGGGTTCAGCTTCTGGATAACTTCCTAGCACCTAGTTCTGGCTCTGGGGTTCTACATATATCTCAGCAACTTCTAATAAATTCCCTTCATGATTAAGCTAATTTGAAGTGGGATCTGTTACTTGTAATCAAGAAAGCCTCAAATAAGGAAAATTCACACCAACGAAGAGGCATTTATTTTTACTTTCTTAACAATAATACGGAAGATATTTGCCAATACCTGGCTATATTTTCTGGTACTCATGCCAGCAGTCAGTCTGGGGGCCAACAATACTGTGTGCCACTTAAAACTCAGGTGACGCTCTTATTTGCGTTATTCCACTTCTATTATTAGAAGAAAAACATTTTTCAGTCTCACAGGGTATATTTATATCTATTGTTTTTTCTTCCAGTGAATTAAGCACTCAACACCCACCGCACCAAAACAACTGGGAGAGAATAATCTATATTAATGATCCTCATTAACCAAGCTAATCCGTGAATTGGTTACTTTTGTCTGTGCTAACAACGTAATACCGTCCTTTGATGATGATAAAGATTCATTATAGAATCTGAAAGATTGTCAATAATACTATGAAAGTCGTCATGATGAGGAAAGTTCTGTAATGAGCCATTAACTCTCCTCCCCAAGCAAGTGCTGAAAAATCTGAGCAATGGATGGAAAGTCATGAATAGATGGACCTTGCTGAGAATGGGTGCAGCTTGATTTCACTGTGGAAGAACAGGTTTGAAAAATTTTCCCAGTGTTGACACTGTTACAGATATGGGGTTATGGGTACACACTTATGGGTATTGTTGTAGCATTTTAAGCCTGAAAGGCATTTTACATGGAATCTGATCCAGTTTACTCGTAAAGATGACAAAAAGCGAGACCCAGAAAGGTGTGATAACTTTTTCAGTTAGATGTCCTGCAGATTTTAGAACCAGCAACAAAGCGGCTCTCGTTTTTGAGTGCTTCCTTACTAGGTGCTAAGAGCATCATGCACATTTTCTCATTTTGATTCTGGCAATTTCATGAGGTTTGAATTATCATCAGTGCGTGATGTTATAACTACTGTTTTACAGGTGTGGAAACTAAGGCAGAGGGTAGTAAGTACCTTGCTCACCGGTGGGCAGCCGAGAAGTGGCAGGGCTGTGTCTGAATTGTGATCAGACTATTCCAAAGCCCTAGGCCAAGGACCTCCCCCGTCACCGTTCTTACACGCTTTCCTCTATCAGAACTTTCTAAGGCCTTGATAGGGAAGTTCTCCACTCAAAGAAGAGTTTATATTTTAACAACAGGCAATGTAGCTGTCTGAAAAAAAGTCTGTAATAATAAAATTTAAAAGGCAGCCTGGACTTGAATAGTATGACATTAAATACGAGGTAATTTTCCAAGTAGGATAGTGGGATTTTATTATAATTCAAGGGCATGACCTGACTCTTAATATTTAACAATGACAAGGAATTTGAACGTGCTATTCTTATTTAGAAAATGTTTTATTCACTGTGCATTTAGGTATTAGACTAATTCTCACTGGAAAAATTCACCAGGCAGCTGTGTATTCATTTGCCACATGCCATGTTCTCTCTGAGCCAGACACGATGAAATCTGATTTAAATTTGGGAGAAACCAGCTGCCTCCCCCAGCAAACACGTTCCCCCAGCGCTCAGTAGTAATGGGAGCCCACTAGCCGAGGACATTGTGCAGGAGCACCTGGTATAGGGGGAAGGTATACTTGATTTAAGAAATAAAAAGCTGGGAGAGGGACCAAGTGTTTCCTTCCTAGCCACTTGTAATAATAGAAGTCACCAGAAAATGTATTTTAATTTTAATTAAATAAATACACTTAACAATTTATTGTTTAATTAAATTAAGTTTATCACAATAAATTTATTTAATTAAATTTATTTAAATTAAACTAAATTAATTAAATTTACCATAGTAAAAGATATTCAGTTATAAGTTATAACTTACAGTTCTAACGGCAGGGTCTGGTCACTGTTAGTAACATTAACTTATTTTGTGGGCTCCAGATTTCTCTCCAATGCTTTTGTCAGAACTATTCAAATAGATGGACAGAAATCCCCTCAAAGCTTAATGCTTAAATCCCTGTCATAAAAATGACGACATGGTTAACTGAGCAGAGGAAAGAGAAGACCTAAGTTTGAATTTTAGCTTGGCCAACAAACCTCTGAGAAAAACAGGTCACTTAACTCTCCTGTGTTTCACTTTCCACCTCCAAAACACCAGCAGCAGCAGCAGGGGCACAATCATGCAGCACTTAGGAGGTGCCAGGCTCTGCTCTAAGCGCTTTTCACACATTCATGTAGGTAGCCCTTCATTCTCCTCATTGTGGAGGTAGGGAAGCTGAGGCGGGGCAGGCCTGTGAACTTTGCCGCAGTTACACGGTGAGTGATGCATCCATGATTCAGCTTCAGAATCTTCCTGACCACAGCTCATATAAAGTCATAAAGTCTGTACTTATACTATCTTGATCACAACTCACCTTCATCAAGTGAGAGTGTAAGCTCTCTGGATTAGTGCGGAGCCTTTCAAACACAAATGACAGAAATCCTGTCAAATTAGTTTACATGGAAAAAAGGAATTGCTCTAGAATAGATCCAGGCACAGCTGGATTCAGAAAGTCAAAGGGTAAAATCAGGAATCATTCTCCATTTCTTCTTTCCACCATGTAAGGTGTTATCTTTAGGGGGCTTTCCTTTTATGTCAGGCAGAGATCCTCCAATCCCACAGCCCAGACACAGTCCTTTGGCGGCAACTGTAAACCCCCAAAATGAGTTTCATTGATTCTGATTGGTCTGTCCTGGAAAATGGGACATCCCCGAACCAATCACAAAGGCTAGGAGAGCAAAGTGTTGTGATTGGTCTGGGTCACGTGTAACTCTTGGAGAACGGGTGCCTTCAGTTTCACCTGAGCATGTCATATAGTTTGAGAGTAAAGAAGTCTATTTCTTTAAGGAAAATCAGAGCACTGTTACTGGAGAAGGGGGATGGATGCTGGGTAGGGAAAACAGAACAGATGCCACTCCAACTAGATTGTTGCTTTTGCAATTTCCAGCACTAAAAGCCCATAAACTTCTGTAAGGGAAAGGGGGACCTGAGAGGGAAAGGGGGAGAAAAGGCTATGTGTATGTAAGTCCCATCCACAATTAAATCACCGAGCCTCATTTTCCTCTAGTGACTTCAAGGACCCTTTGCTACAAAATGCTTATGAAAATAACCAGAATAATAAAGGACAAAGATTTTAGTAAAAAATTTCACACTATAATGTTATAGTATAAAATTTACATAATTTCACACTATAATTTTATAGTATTAAAAAAAAAAACTGGTGACAATCTAAAAGTCCAGTAGTACTGATTGGTTAGATAAGTTATGATATAGCCACACAATATATTATATTCTCATTAGAAGTGATGTTTCAAAAGAATGTTTAGTTATTATGTGAAACTATTAAAGCTATAATGTTAATGGGAAAAAAGTTAATGGATTTAAAAAAACACATTGCATGCTTCTAATATTATTAAAAAAGAAACATCTGTTTTCTGCTTATATAGAGGAAAAGCACTGTGGGCAAAGCTACATCCAGTTATCAATAGTGGCTATCTCTTGGTGGTGGGGTTTTAAATAATTTTAGTTTTCTTCTGGACACTTTTCTGTATTTCCATATTTTCTACAATGAATATATAATAAATTTATAAGCAGGGGAAAAAACCTTAAGGCGGTTGAACAGGAGATTTTGAATTTTACTTACGCCTGCTAAATTTGTGTCAGTTTACAGTGAGAGACGCAGTGTACATAGCACAAGAATTAAATATAAACACTCTTTGAGATAACCAAGAGTTGGGTGTATTTGCCTACTTCAAAAGGCTGTTTTGCAAGTTCTTTCTCTAATAACTTTAAGGCTCGATTATACAGTAGAATATTTATACAGGTGTGCCCAATTCTAAAGTACTTGATATAATGTCAGAAAATTCTAGCTAATTAGATAAAGACAATTCTTTCTGTTATGAAAATATTAATTATATCACAATATCACACATGCACTCTAAACTTCCCCTAGTTATATAGAAACCCTTTCTGTGCATTTGAATTATGGGTCAATTTCCAAAAATTCTATTTGCATCCATTTTTCAGGGCAGCATATCTCATGCGCAAAGCAAGATAAGATTAAGTCATATAAAATTAGTAGTAAAAATTGGCAGTACCTGGATTTTATACACACATTTAAAACATAACTGATAAAAACCACATCTGTTTAATTCAATGGTCAAAAAAAGGACCAAGAAGTAGTAGCTGAAACATAATCGCCTTTACCATTGTTCTCATCACCATCACCAGCATCTCATTTCTTTAGGTTTCCATGTACTTTTATATACATACATACTACATTTGATCCTGGCAAGGCTGTTATTATCATTGCCCTCATGAGATAACTAAGGCATGAAACAAATAAGTGTTATTCCAAGGTCATTCAGAGCAAGGTGTAGAATTCAGATCACTTAATCCTTGATTTGCTGTTTTTATATCACCACCTATAATTTGGAGCTAGATTTTCAACATTAATAAAGCTAATGAAATCTTAATTTTGCATAGATCTTTACATTTTACTAATTCCTTTTACATATATTCTAATAGATTACATAGATTTTAATTTCAGTCCAGGAACTGTACTATGAGGTAGTAATAGCAGCTGATACTGAATTGAGTCCTTATCAAACAACTTTTCATGTATCCTCATAATGTGGCAGCAGCCTTAGGGTGGCCCTCAGGGGTCTGTCCCTCCCGGTGCTTGTGCCCTTGGCGCACTCCCTCCCCCTGAGTATGGGCTGGAACTAGTGCCTTGTCCCTAATGAACGGAGTACAGCTGATGGGATGTCACTTCTGAGATTAGGTTACAAAAAGACTGTGGCTTCCATTTTGGAATCTTATGAAAAACTGTTCCTTAACTATTTCTAGTTTACTAACAAATTTGTTTCTTCTGTTTCTAGCTTGCTTGTTTTTAAAAAATTATGAACATATAGTGAATTTAGTCAACGTTTGGTAGCCTTTGAGATGACGATCGGCTGGCTCCCTGACGTGATATATGTGGCATTTTTTGCTCGTTTTTAAAGGCAATTTGCTTTCCCCACAAAGACGACTCTGGAAATAACATTTGCAAGATGGCAGCAGCATGCTTTCTTGCTTAAAGATGACATGTGTCTAATCTGGGTTGTAGTTCTTTGAGATGAGTTCCCTTATATGTTTTCTGTTTCTTTAGCTGTACAAAAACATTTTGTTTTGTACGTAGTGCTGACCCCCACAGAGCCCTGCCACCCACGGTATGGTTTGCAGATAACAGCATCAGCATCACTGAGGAGACTGTGAGAAATGCAAATCTTTGGCCTCACCCCACCCTCCTGATTAGTGGCTTTGCAGGTGGGGCCCAGAAACCTGAGGTTTAACATGCTTTCCAGGTGGTTCTTCTGCACTAAGGTTTGACAGTCACCACTACAGAGTATGCAGAAGTCATGTGACTTTCTAAGTGCAGAGCAACAGCAAAATGAAGTTCCAGAGTCCCACCCTGGGGTCAGTCTTCTCTCCTGTGTGTATCAAGGAAGGATTTGTGAGTGGATTCAGAGTGTGGAGGTTGAGTGGTTGGAGAAAGCAGCACATAAGAGCGTTCTCTGGGGCTTGAGGTCATCCCTGATCTGAGGCAGTTTGGAAATTAAAAGAGGAAAAATTCTTGCCGGCTGGGTTCAGGGCAGTGGAACTCAGCCTGGATCCATCACTCTTTTATTTCTACAAGGCCAGTGCCACATCCTTCACCTAAATTTAGGTTGGGATTCTTTTTTTTTAAATTGAAGCATAGTTGGTTTACAATGTTGTGTTAGTTTCTGGTGTACAGCATAGTGATTCAGTTATACACACACACACACACACACACACATATATAAAATCAGTTCATATATATATACATACACACACACACACACATCCTTTTCATATTCGTTTTCATCATAGGCTATTACAAGGTATTGATTATAGTTTCCTGTGCTGTACAGTAGGACTTTGTTGTTTATCTATTTTATGTATAGTAGTTAGTATCTGCAAATCCTGAACTCCTAGTTTATCCCTCCAACACCCCCTTCCCCTACCCTGGTAACCACAAATCTGTTTTCTATGTCTTTGAGTCTGTGTCTGTTTTGTAAGTAAGTTTATTTGTGTCATTTTTTAAGAGTCTATATATAACTGATATCATACGGTATTCTTCTTTCTCTGTCTGGATTACTTCACTTAGAATGATGATCTCCAGGTCCATCCATGTTGCTATAAATGTCATTATTTTATTATTTTTTTTATTTTTTGGCTGAGTAGTACTCTATCGTATGTATATACCACAACCTCTTTATACAGTCATCTGTTGATGGACATTTAGGTTGCTTCCATGCCATGGCTATTGTAAATAGTGCTGCTGTGAACACTGGGGTGCATGTATCTTTTCAAATTAGAGCTTCTTGCAGATATGTGCAGGTCAGTATTATTTCTACCACATCCCACACAGAAATAATAATGAAGACAGCAACTGTAATAATACATCCATTTCTTCATAGCCTATGTTACACTACCCCTTCTTACCCCTCACAATAGGTCTGGAAGGCAGGAACTGTCGTTCTCATGTTAGAACTGGGACCACTGAGGCACAAAGCAGTCAAAGAACTTACATTAGGTAATAAGGGAGGGGGAGGCATCAGATTACAATCAAGAAAAGCAAACTGGAGAATTGCAGTAAGAACATTAGAGAAAATTAACACAACGAAGACCAAAAGAACTAACGACATTTTCTTAACAGACCACGTTTCTTTCATTAAGATGCTTTTGCAGACACTAAAACTGTTTTGGAAAGGAGACCAAACTGCAGGAGCAAAAGCAAAGAGTGCCCAGGAATGGAGCTTGGATGAATGCAAAACATGGAGTGTCACCCTGCCCTCTCTGGGCCATAAGAATGTTGTGGAGTGGCTCCTGGTAGGAATTCACTAACTACAGTTGTGGGACAGCCAGGAGCAGCAGCCTCGGCACTGGAGGCAAAGAGGGATGAATCATGGGGTCAGAGGCAGGGCCAGCTCAGGGGCTGCTGTGTCTGTGAGAGCAGGGCTTCCCCTGCAGAATCTTCTCTGAGAGGTTCTCTAAGCTAACAAGGATCAGCTGGCCCCTTGTCAAAAGCGCACAACAAAACCCCCTTTGCAGGAAAGTGTATGCTACTGAGTTGGATAGGCAGAGACGGTAAGGAGAGGTTTTCATGAGCAGTTTTTCTATTATATTTTAGTCGCCATGCAGGTCCAATGATAAGGAAGCAGTTATTGCAAATTCTTTTTCAAGCATTAAATATAGGTATCACCATCACACACACACACACACACACACACACAGTCCCTTTATGAACATCTAAAAGATTAACACTGAGGACAGTTGGCAGTATGCCCTCCCTCCCTCCCTTCTTACAAGAAGTTCTGCATCAAGGGGCCACATGTGTTTGTAGGGAGTCTTGCCTTCCATCCACTTTGAGTAGTTTAAGTGACATATTTTCTTGCTGAAATGGCAGGAGGAGAGATTAAAGGCAAAATGGTAAATTATTTACAACAATTTGTAAGCTCTTCAATAGCCTCAGTGACTTAGAAACCTGGGTATAATGAAAAGAGTAAATGCAGATCTCACAGTTAGTAGGAGCCTGGAAAGTTACCTAATTTCATCCTCTCTAGTTGGAGTCCATATTAAAAAAAAAAAAAAAAAAAAAAGACCTGAGATGGACACAGAGTCCCACCTGTCCAGAGCCCTCCTTCAAGAAGGGACTTGCAGCCCAGCTGCTGGGATTGGGTCCGGACAGCATTCAACTGTCAGCCTCAGCTGCAGAGAGCTGCCTCCCGCAAGGCTGCACCCTGACAGCCACATTCTGTTCTGGGGGAGGAAGGGTAGGGAAGCCTGACCCTTTTGGCCCAGCTTGGGACAATTCTCATGGGTCATTCTGGCTCAGACTCCCCCCAGGGTCTACTTTGCATCTCAGCGTCTTCCTCTGCCCAACCCTCCTTCCTTCCCTTCCACCGATATAGTTCCCCTGGGCTTTCCCTAATAAACATCCTGTATAATAAACCCCATCTCAGGATGTTTCTTGGAGAACCCGACCTGTGACATGCCCCCAAAGACTTCCAGCCATGCGGAGTCCAGACCCCACCAGCAATCTAATTGCATTTTCAGAGAACGTTAGTCCTTCTGTGCAGCGTTGGTGTCTGCTTCTCTGCACATTTTGTTAACTGGGTCCATCCCCCTGAACCACCCAGAATAAACCTAAGTCCTTGACGTTCTACTTCCTTTATTTCCATTCTCTTGCTCTGAATTTTGTCTTGTAGTCTAAAAGTTAAAAAAAAAAAATAAGTTTTAGCTGATTTATCATCATCTCCTTTATAATTGTGCTGCGGAAAGGAGACTACATTGAAGAGGAGAGCAGATGATTCATAGGTCCTCATTTCAGGAAATATGAAGTAGTTCACATTCCCTTTTGGGTGACTCATTACAATTTGGGGTGAGAGGGGTGCTGTGCCGGGGGAAGGGGTGTGGTGGGAGCCAGCGGAGAAAGTGCTTGTGGCAGAAACACAGATTCGGGCAATTCTTTTAACCTTCTGAGAGTCAACAAATGCGTTCTTACTCATTCTCCTGTGTTTTCAGTCTTGGTGAGTGTAAACATTATTCACCAGGTTTAGAAACCTGGAAACAACCTAACTGCCCATCAACAGTAGACTGATGAATTAAATCGTGGCACGTTCGTACAATACAACGCTATTCCCACCACCACAGCAAATTACCAAGCTGTTGGTATAACCATCCACATGAATAAATCTCACGAATATAAAATTGAGCCAAATCACAAAAGAGATCATTCTGTGTGATTTATGTGTACATAAAGCATAAAATAATCTATGATGTTGGAAGGCTGATAGTGGTTACCTTTAGGGAGGAGGGTGAAGTACTGTCTGGGTGGGGGCAGAGAGAGGACTTGGGTGGTGGGGCTCTTCCATTTCTTACCTTGGTGGTGGTTAGGTACCTGGGTATGTTCCCTTTGAGAAAAGTCACAGAGCTTAACACTTATGATTGGTACACTTTTTGTAAGTATATTATTCTTTTTTAATAACTTTTCTTTTTAGTTTTAGTTTAGTTTTGTTTTTGTTGGAGGGTGAGAGGTAATTAAGTTTTTTTTATTTATGTATTTTTAATGGAGGTACTGGGGATTGAACCCAGGACCTTGTGCATGCTAAGCATGTGTTCTACCACTGACCTATACCCTCCCTGCCTTGAATATTATTCTTTTGCTTTTCCTTTGTGGGAAGATTTTAAATTCCTGCTTCAATTTTTTAAATTGAAGTATAGTTGATATACAATGTTGTATTAGTTTCTGGTGTACAGCATAGTGATTCAGTTATATATATATATATTCCTTTTCATTGTAGGTTATTAGAAGCTATTGAACATAGTTCCCTGTGCTATACAGTAGGACCTTGCTGTTTATTCTTTTTTGTATTATTTAATGTATATATATATATATATATATTTAAAACATATATTTTTCTTGAAGTATAGTCAGTTTACAATGTTGTGTCAATTTCTGGTGTACAGCATAGTGCTTCAGTCATGACTACAAGATATTGAATATAGTTCACTGTGCTATACAGCATGAACTTGTTGTTTATCCCTTGCTTTGTATTCTTAATAAACACATTTAAATACATTAAAAAATTCTGTGATGATTCTGCCAGGCCTACAGAGTGAAATCCAAATTCATAGGATCCCCTCCACAACCAGCAAACCTCTCAAAACCTTCTCTCTAGCTTTTCCCCTTGTGTGTGTTCCCTTTGCTCCCTCTGGATTTTTTGCAACTTCCTGAAAAGGACAGCAAGTCTGGCAGTTGGATGACAAGTGCAGTTTTTAAATGAATGAATGAATTGTGGGTTGATAATACTTACCCTGTAGTGCTTTTGTTAGCATTAAATGAAAGAATATACGGAGAGCTCTTAGCACAGTCCCTGAAGCATAACAGACACTGATTATAAGTTAATTAGTTCCTCCTCCTTTTCCACTGCCACCAGTGGAGATGAATGGACTTACGATAACTCTGAACATTGTTAGAATAATGTAGCTGAAGTCATTTTGGAGGAGATATGGCCTATTAATCTTACTATTCATTTGGTGGAGTTTACTCCAAAAAGACACTCTGGCTTGTCTTTGATTCCCAAGAATACAGAGCTTGACACAAATTTGACTTTCTTCAGCACGCTGTCCCAACAAAACCCATACTTTCATGTTTAAGTCAGATCCTTCCCAGATCCCCTAGAAACATCACCATGTGCCCATTATTTGATAAAGAAATAAAGAACAGCTGCCGCTAAGGAAAGCTTTCTCAGGGTCTGGTTTTACTTTACCTGGGCACTTCTGGTAGATGGGGTCATTAGAAAGATGTGAGTTTTAGAACCGCAAGATGCTGCTGCCATTGGTTGCTATTTTTCAAAATATTATCTTATTGCTATAAAAATGCTTTCTTTCTCATGCCAGATTTCATAAAGACCTTCCATCTGGTCTGTACTGATAACTAGAACCTTGAGACGCTCAATCCTCTCACAACTTAAAATGATCCAGATATTGAAGGACTGGGTTTTACAGCTTCTTCCAAAGGATTTTGTCTTCCTAATCCTACAACTGTACGTGTTGAGAACAGGTCACCCAGGAGAGAGCGTGAACAACGAACTTATTACAAGTGTCCTGGTTATGTGCTATGTCTTAGGGGAAGACAACCATAAACCAAAAACCCTGAAATCATTAGGACAATAACTATAGTGGACTAGGTAATCTACAGTGGATGGGATTAAAAAAAAAAAAAAAAACCCAAACAACAAGAAGTGAAAAATAAAATCAGAATCTAATTGTATTAGAAAGACAATTCTTAAAGATTTGGCCAATTTGTTGTGATCCAGGAATACACCAGACTGACAGAATGATCTCTGTGAATTCTGGTTCTCAGTTTCTTAATTTACAAAATGTGGAAATGAATATCAAATTATGAGAAGTTGGTGGGATATTGATCAAAGTCCTTTCATTCCCCGGAAGATAGACTTTGGTAAGATGACTGACCTGGCCCCCAGCTTTAGGGGTGACAATGCTTGTTCTAGAAATAACTCAGAGAGGAGAAAACAGGGGAGGAGTCAGCTGCACTAAAGAGCTGCTGCCCATTTCCCATCTTTTCTTCCCTGTCCATCCATCTGCCCCTCCTTTCTCTTCCCTGTCCATCCATCTGCCCCCCTTTTCTCTTTCCTGTCCAACCACCTGCCCCCTTCTCAGTCACACAGCATACTCACTTTCAGTGTTTCCCTGCAATTAATGTTCATGTAATTTCCCACACATAAGAATGTGGGAGGTGGAGAAAAAAGGAGCATAAAGGAATAAAATGCCCAGGTTCATCTCTGACACAGAATGGCCTTGATAACATACAGTATGAACAATAAATCCCTCTTTGGTTGAAATTCACCTCTTGTGTAGCCTCAAGCTTATTTTCTCATGTAAATAAGCCTACAGGAATAAAGGGAAGTTCTCCCTATATTAAACTATTAGACTTAGATCTTGTACTTTTAAAGGGTAGTATAGAAATAAAATTCCATAAAGTATCACAGAGACATGAAAACATGACCTGTATGTAAAGGTGAGGTGTAGAAATGGGACGCTTGAGGAATGTGAAGATAACCTAACAGGTCAGGGCCTGAGGCCTTCTGCTAAGGGATCTACTTTCAATTTGAAGTTTTGGGATCTTGGTGGAGGTGGTGATGGGGATGGGGGAAAATCACCATTATCACCTAATATGGCGATAGGGAGGGGCCTCAGCCAGGTGGGCCCAAGGTGCTGCTAGTGGTATATCTCACCTCACTCCCCAGTAATTATCTCGTCAAACAGCAGGAAATGGAAACATATTGCAGTGTCACCTGGGCTAGAGATGTGTCCTGGATTTTGTCTCTTCTTAGATACCACCTCTGAGAATCCCTGACTTGGTTATTTTCCTCAAAAGAATAGAAATTTATTTACATGATTGATGCAGGATTCAGTAAGAAATGGGGAGCAGATGTTTTGAGCAGATACCAGAAAGGCTAACCAAGGTGACATCAGGGAGAATTGCAAGGGAACACGTGCCCAAAGGAATGGTGTGCCAGGAGGACACCCAGGAGCACTTGGTCTGGGAATATGGCCCGAGTAAAGTCACCATGGGCAGGACAAGAGGAGAGAAGGAAAACTTGAGTTTACTATATTGGTGATGTTGATTTCAAAGTTTTTTTCATTTGTCAGCTGGTGGACATAAATGGTCGATGTCGATACTGTCTAATATGAAAATAATCTGTGAAGTCTTCATCCCTGGAAATCTTCACAAAGGGAACAATGACCAACTAAAGGAATGTTCAGGCATGCATATGCCAAATCTCTGAGGACCTGAGTCCCAGCTATATTTTTTCTGAGCTCCTTTTCAGCTCTTTCATGACAAGTCTCAGTCTATACAGAGATCTGCAGCAACCCTGGGCTTCTACAGCCCGTATCAGGTGATGATGACACAATAGTTAAGTTCTATCATCAGTGATGAATCAGGATTTGAATGAGTTTCTCTGTATAGCTCTGGAGTGATGAAATGCCTGGGCTGAGATACCTCCCCCACCTCCATGCAGCCAAACAGTTAGTTGTGGAGGTGCTATGCAATTTTAGAAATAAGCAACATGCTTGGCTTTAAACATGATACAGAAACTGAGCTGAGTCCCGCTTAGGAGGCCTGCTTCATCTTCATAGTTCTGTGGTCTGGGGGCTAAAGTTCTGAGTGGAGGAAAAAGGCAGGCAGGCACATTTTCTGCATTTGCTAAGCTGTCCTTAAATGCCTTTGCTCACTCATTTGTGGAAGAGAGGGTCATCTCATTTAATTCTGCAGGAAAACAAGTGCACCAGCAAGAGAAGAAAGGCTGGCTCATAATCTCTATATTGCAAAAATCTATTTCAAATATGCTCCTCATGGAAGAGACTGCACAGGGTACCAGACCCAGCTCCTGCTTCCTGCCCCATGAGCAATGTTTTAGGGAAGCCCCAGACTCATAACATATGGTATGAACATGTCCACCTTGGGTGTTTAAGGTCATGCACATTACATCTGAATGTATAACTAGGGCAAATATATATTCTGGAGCAATGTCGAGTTCAGACCCGAGCATATACTGCTTGGAGCTGGGGGTGAAAGAAGAATAGTAAAAGAACCCTGAATTATTTGGGAAAACACCCCTCCCCCAATCCATTTGCCCATCTATTATATTATTTCCTCCTGCATTCTGAGAGATTTGGTGCAGGAAGCAAGGAAGGACAATAAGGAAGGTTAAGAAGTAGCATCCTGGAATGCTGACACCCTCTGTCTCATCCTTCTAACTCAAGGACAAGCAGGGTTAGGCTGAATGTAAGGTGCTACCCCAAAGTGGACGCAGGCAGCAACTCATAAAAGTAGATTGTATTTTAATAATGCAAAACCTTATATGATCCATGAGATAGAAGCAGGAACCACTTCCATTTAGCCTCAATTCCCTCTCATTTTCACTTCGTAGGGGGCCAGTCTCTCACCTTGCAGTACTGGGTGGAAATAGCTTAAGACTAAACTTCCCGTCGTCACTCGCACTTTCAAGCTTTATCTGGTAATTTAGGGAAATAAGCCAGCTCCGTCACCTCCTCACCTGGGCTATTTTCTTTCCCAGGGCGCAGGACATCATTCTTTTCTGAGGGCTAGAGCAACCGTGCAATTCTTTCTAACCAAAGGTTTTTTCAGTCAGCGTCAGCTTTGACTCCCGCTCATCCTTCTGCGGTCCCCTCAGCACACCCCTCTCCGTGGGATTTCCACTCAAGTTTTTTCCTCCAAGCACCCCTTCCACCTGTATTTCATCTTGAAGACCCCTCAAATCCTTTTGCAAGGAAGCAGGATAAAATTCTGAAAGCACAGATCTACACAAGGTCGACCCTCAGGTGTCCCGAGCTAAGAAGTCCAGGGGCAGGCACGGTGCCCTGGTGACCCCCGTAGTCGCCCTCCCTGGGCCCCAACCCCCGGCACCTTGGAGCCTCAGCCGCTGCAGAAATCCGCCAGCCGGAGCTGGATCCCCTGCGTGCGGACGGGGTCAAGGGGAGGCCGAGGGCGTCCCCGGAAAGCGTGCGCCCCTCACCTTGTGGCCGGTGCGCGCAGCCGCCGCGCACTGGGCGAACCCGGGCGTCCCGTGGCTCCAGAAGTCTCACTCCAAACCGCTGCTTTTCCTCTCGAGCTTTACCAAAGCGCCGCTTCTCACGGCACCCGGCTCCAGGGCGCGCAGAACCCGGACGCTGGCCCCTCGGGCGCCCTTTGCCCGCGCCGTGTCCCCGGGGCTGCGGCGAGACAGGGCCCCAAGCGCGGCGCGCCGGGAGGCAGGCGCTGCTCTCTGCCAAGTCTGGGCGCCCCAACTGGAAGAGGAGGCGAGAGCGGGGAGGAGGAGGAGGAGGAGCAGGAGCAGGGGGCAGTCTGTTAAATCGACCGGTAGGTTGCAGCCATCCAGGACATCCCTGAACAGAGAACAGGGTGGGTGGGATGAAAAGGGGAGCTGGGGTGCAATGCGGTGGACGGTGGTGGAGGAGAACTGGGGGTCAGAGCTCCGAGGTGCTTCAGGTCTTGCTTAGGTTGTAAAAGAAATTCTGGAGCCGATGGCGCCCTCAGGGCTCCCGGTTGCAAACGCTAGAGGGCAGCGCTGCCCACACTATAAATCTGGCCTACGGGGCGGCGGGGTGCGAGGAAGGGTCCATCCTCCTGAGCCCTTTGCAGGCGGCGGCCCAGGTGGAGAGGGGCCGACTGGTGCCAGGAGAGGCAGACCCCATTCCCCTCTCTTGTGGCCAGCCTAGGTTGGGAGGGAGAGCAAAAGAAAAAGAGTTGGCGAATTTGGACCTTATCTCTCTGCGGTTCCTCCAGGCAAACGCTCTGGAGGTGAATTACTCAGCTTTCCTCAAGGGGAAAATTACAGTCAACTTCCACAGGATGCTTTAAGGAGAGGGATGGGAAGAAGACGGTGAGGAAAAAGCGGAGGCAAATTGGGGTGGGGAAAAGTGGAAAGAGGCAGAGAGGTAAGGGAGAGCAGAGAAGAAAAAGAGCAGCGAAGGAGGTGGGAGCAGACTTTTCAGGTTGGCAGGAGATTTTGTGCTCTTCCAAGTGTTCCAAGAGTACTAACCTGGCAAGGCTAGAGAAATTAACTTGGGAGGGACTTTAGAGAATCCTGGTCCTGCTGAAGGCAGGTTCCCCAGGGCTAGTTGCTTACTTCCTGTCTGGGACCTTGTTGGCTCTGAAGCCTTGAGGCTTTACATAGATTGATTCCATGATATTTTGGGGGCAACATCAGATTATTTGAACTATAACCCTGGCAGATAGGAGAAGAGACATGGGAGCCATAAAAAAAATAGAAAATCTTCCATAGACAATATGATCTGTAGACAGTTTGATGTAATCTTCCAGTTGAAAGGCCATTGGAACCTCTATAGACAGCCCATGTGGTCCCCAAATACCTGCCTCTTGCTTGCCTTTCTTGTGTGAAGCCTTGTGGCAAAAATCCAGAAGGCGATTTTTTCCCCTAGCGGCTTGGCAATTCTAAAACAAACGAAATCATCCTTCAATTCAGAAAGCAAGCAAGTGTACCCTTCTTCTTGCCTTCTGGGGTACCTCTCAGGCTCAGCAGGGCCTAGGTGTGGGTGTGAAGGAGAATTTCACCCAACAAGAGAAAGAGAGGTTGTTAAACCAAAGTCTTGAATTGTGATTTGCTTTGCTAATCCTATTAAACTAATTATTACAGTAAGAAAAAAGGCTTAAGTGGACTAAAGCCCAACAGGAGGATGGGATGGAAGGATTTTTTTCCTACCAAAGAAAGATGGTGTTTATAAGTCATCATTTAAAAGTTTTTTTGCCTTTTAAAAAAAGTTAAATGGAAGATTCTATTTTTAAAAATTTTATTTCCTTTTATTTTTGTATGTTATTTTTTATTTTTTAAAAATTTATGCAATTTTTAAAGGTTACTTTCCATTTATTGTTATTACAAAATTATGGGCTATATTCCCTGCATTGTGCAATACATACTTGTAGCCTTACACCCAATAGTTTGTACCTCCCACTCCCCCACCCCTAGGCTACCCCTCCCTCCCCACTGGTAACCACTAGTTAGTTCTCTATATCTATGAGTCTGCTTCTTTTTTGTTATATCAACTAGTTTGTTTTATTTTTTAGATTCCACATATACATGATATTACATAGTGTTTGTTTCCCTGATTTACTTCACTTAGCATAATGCTCTCCAAGTTCATCTGTGTTGCTGCAAATGGTAAACTTTCATTATTTTTTATGGCCAAGTAGTATTCCACAATAGATGTATGTGTATAATATGTACATATATATACACACACATCAATCTTCTTTATCCATTCATCTGTTGATGGACACTTAGGTTGCTTCCATACCTTGGCAACTGTAAATAGCAGTGCTATGAGCACTGGGGCACATGTATCTTTTTGAATTAGGATTTTTTTTTTTTGGATGTATACCCAGGAGTGGAATTGCTAGGCCATATGGTATTTCTATTTTTTGTTTTTTGAGAAACCTCCATACTGCTTTTCACAGTGGCTGCACTGATCCAAATCATCATTTTAAAATATGTTTGATGATAGAGATGTTATGTAAAAATAAACAGAACAAAAATCATTCCTCATCTTTAAAAGGAAACTCACAGAATCAAAGTTTTTTAGATAGCCTAGGAGTAAGTAAGGACATGGTCCTATTCTGGCAATTTTGGAATCCTTCCAAGAGATGAAGGAAATTCGAGTTCATTCTATTCTTTTTTTAGGAAATTAGCTTATCTATCCTTTGGTTATGACAGTGCAAGCAACTATGGAAACATACATAGTACACTTGTAAACTCTGCTGAACATACTTCAGGACACCCCTGCCTTGGCAGATTTCAGCTTTGTGAAGTTCATGGTTATTCTCAAGCTATTAATTAACTTCTGGGATAATTTTACCAGTTTTAATGAAAGTCAGCATCTGCTTAATTAGGAGCTGATAATTCAATTTGTGGATTGCCCATTTGAATTTCCATGAGGCTCTATGAGTGCGTTTAGACTATAGGTATATGTAACTCGCATACCGATTTCATATTTCATAAAAAACATCTATAAGGATTGAGTTGAATCCCTGAACACGTGGCAAAACAAATCCATCCACTTGCAAGGAGAACTCAAAAGTCATTATGAAGGAATTAACTGATCAAATTTATTCATTCAAAAAAATGTTGATAAATTAGTACCTTGTTCTGGGCAAGAGCTAGCTTCTGGAAATACAATAAGGAAAATATAGTTTCTTCTCTCATAGACCTAGAGTCTAGTGGAAAAACTAATTCATAAACCAGTAAATCTAATCCATGGTAATAGTTGGGCAAAGGGGGACGTACAAAAAACTGTGGGACCACAAAGAGAGGTGATCTAATCTAGCTTGAGCATCAGGGAGTATTAGTTGGAGGTGGGGGTGGGGGTGTGGGTTGCGTGTGTCTAGGAGGAAGCTGGTTGGTAGTGGTGGAAAGTGGGAAAAATGAACAGTGCAGAGCCTTCATCCCAAGAAACATTGTAGTCACATTTGTTAGCTTTCCACCTGGATGCTGGAAACTTACTTTAATATACAAGAAGGCAAGCATGCACATTTTCCTGCTAGAAGCTAGCTTAGAAGCTTCTTACGGTAGGGACTGTGTATGATTTGTTCACCTCACCAGTGCAGAGAAAAGGAGACATTTGTCCATAGCTTCCTACCCTCCACCGTGGAAGTAGGAAGAAAGTGAGAAGGAAAGGTGTTGTGGTGGGGAGGGGCTCACGTGAATGGAGCTCACGTAGTCCGAGATGCTCTCCATACGTTATCCCACCAAACAATTCCAGTAACTGTAGGACATAGTTTGTATCTCTTTTACTGTTGATTTCAAAAAATGAGCTTCAAATTGCCTTCTGTATTTATAGTATGACAAAGGCCAGAGGGAGAGTATGAGGTGCCTAAAGTTAGCCTTCTGTATTAGTCAACTCTCAGTAAGTTCTGCTATGGTAACAAAGCATAGCCCCCATATGCCAGTGGTTTACTACAGCAAAGGTTTATATTTTGCCCACAGTGCATATTAGCTGTGGATTGTCTGCAGGTCCACTTCGCATGTTTGCCCTGGGACACAGGCTGATGGAGCCAGACCATTCTTAGGCAGAGGGAAGAGTAATGGTGGGACATCACAATGGTTCTTAAAGCTTTTGCTAAATGATAAAATTAAACATTTCTACTCACATTCCATTGGCCAAAGCAAGCCACATGGCTGAGTCTGATGTCAAATGAATAAAAAGTATGCATCCTTCACTGAGAGGGATTCCAGGGGAGGACTCTGTAGAGATGCCCTTTGCAGGAGGGGCAAATACTGCGGACAAAGTATTCAATCGACAATAGTCTCCAGCAATACTTTTTGAATGAAGGCATTTTCTCTTTAAAAGTATCTATTTATTGACTCTATTGGCCAATGGTATCCACCAAACTCAGGGTATGGGGAGCAGAATAATAAATCTAGGTTGATTAACTTAAGTGATGAGACTTTGTCATCAGGGTCCAAATTTTCCAGGAACAGTTAGTCTTGCCCTGGGAAGAAACTCCATCCTGTCCATAAACTGGCTCTTTCTCCATGTTTGTGCATGTTGATATCTGTTCCCGTGAAGAAATCCGTAAGGCAGACCCGATGAGATAGGACAAATCTAACAGACCAAAACCTCAGGTCCTAGAGGTCTTGACAATGGATCATGATCAACACCCTCCTTCATCGAAAGTCCTCATGAGAAGCTGCTCACTCAGTCATGAACAGAAATTGTTGACTTTCAATAAATATTTCTTACATACTTCCAACCTAGAAGTTCGAGACATACATAGGGGACCTGGTCTCTGCCCTCAAGGAGCTCAGAGTCAAGGTAGTTGGAAGCGCTTAAGTGGATTACTTCATGGAAGAGCTGAAGGGGCAGGAAAGCCTGTGTGGAGGAATTGGGGCTCAGCTGGCTTTGGGAGGATGTGCAGAGTTATGACCAGTCTCCTTGGTGTAGGGCTAGTTTTTCTGCTTCAGGGCCTGTCTTCCTGCCCCTGGGAAAAGGAAGTGCTCAGGGGTAAATTCTTTGCCTAGGGTCATACGGGTGATATGTGCTGAGCTGAGGTTTGAACCTATGACTGGCTCTAAGGCTTGTTCTTTTTCGTTCCATTGCAGTGTATTCCAGAGATGGGCTGACAGAGCTCCAAGGAAAGCTTGGTTTCTGGGAATGAGTGGGCTGTGGGACTCAGGGGTTTCTGTGGGAGTATTTGGCTGTGAGGTTGGTTGTGTGTGGCGTGGACCAATCACAGAGTGCCTTAAAATGTACTTATTATTATTTATTTTTGTTAATGCTATTATTACTTCGTGTAGAGATTTACAGCTTTCAACAAACTTTGTCTTCCAAACCAAGCAATTTCAAATCATTAAAAAAGAAAGAAAGAAAGAAAGAAAGAAACAGGGTTTATGACGTAACATATTAGGTGACAATAACACCTTAACTTTGTATTTATTTATTTAGTTTAGTAACTTGATTGAGGTATAATTTATACAACACAGCATTCACCCATTGTGAGTAGACAGTTCAATGGTTTTATTAACTTTGTGGAGTTGTGCATCCATTACCACAATCCAGTAGTAGAACATCTCCGGTGTCCTGAAAAGTCCCCTCATGCCAGTTTACAGTCAGTTTCCCTGCTCCCACCCCATCCTAGGCAGCCACATATATATATACACTATTTAGTGCCTGGATTCATTTACTTGGCAAAATGTCTTTCAGTTCGTCCATATGTAGTATGTCCCAGTAGCTCCTTCCTTTCCATTGCTGGATTGTTTTCCATTGTAGGGATATGGCACTTAAAAAAAAATCCAGTCACCAGTTGCTGAACATTTGTATAATTCCTTAAATTTATTTTTTCCCATATAATTCCTTAAAAATTATTTTTTATTGAAGTGTAGTTGATTTACAACGTTGTGTTGTTTTTGTGTACAGCATAGTGATTCAGTTATACATAAGTATATTATTTTCATATTCTTTTTCATTATAGGTTATTACAAGCCATTGAATTTAGTTGCCTGTGCTGTACAGTAGGACCTTGTTGTTTGTTTGTTTGTTTGCATATAGTAGTTTCTATCTGCTCATCCTAAACTCCTAATTCATCCCTGCCCTCCTAATTCCTTAACTTTGAATAGCATTTTAAATTTTACAAATCAACTTTGGTATCTGTTATCTTAGTTGACCCTCATGAATCATGGGAAGAAGTCAAAGCAGGTTGTTATTCTCATTTTATAATGACAATAAAGATGATGACAGTAGCTGACATTTATTGAGCTCTTACTATTTGCAGCACTGCTGTAAACATGCTACGTCTATTAACTCATTTAATCTTTGCAACAGACTTATGGGGGAAGTGGCCATTATCATCCTCATCTTTTAGATTAGTAGACTGGTTCAAAGAAGTTAAATAACATTCCGCAATCTTTGTAGCCAGTAAGTGGCAAAACCATTCAAGGCCTTTGCTAGTAAATGGAAGTGTTTCTCTCCCTCTCAGTATAGACATATTTGATATAAACTTATTTATCAGATCCCGGAGAATTTTAGACAACTTAGACACCTTGGACATTAATATGTAGCATACTTTTTGTGTGGTTGATGATAATAGGCTGAGAAAAGACTGATGTATTTGACCTTTTCCAAAGTCCCACATCTGGTCAGAGGCAGGGCCTGGACTAGATCCCAGTTCTCCTGCCTCCAAAATTGATACTGTCATTAGCTTTCTCCTTAAAGACTGATACGAAGCCTGATATGATGGAAACATTTAGGATCCTTGGAGACAGAAAAAGAGTGAGCTTGTATTAAAGAGAGCAATCTTCAAATGGGAAGTAAAAGCTGAAGGAGACGAAACTGCTTTTCTTTGAGTTTGGAGCACAAAGAATGCATGTCTGACAGGGCCCAAATCCTGCTTCAGTTCCAGTGAATTCTTGAATTCACAGGTGACTGAGCCAGCATGAGAATTCCATGTGTGTCATGTGTCTGTACAGAGAGAAGAGGGCACAGTCCTTTCAGAAAGGGTTGAAACATTTTTTCAGTTGAAGTGTAATTGATTTACAATGTTGTGTTAGTTTTAGAAGTACAGCAAAATGATTCATATACATATATATAAAAATTATTTTCCAGATTCTTTTAAAAAATCATTTTTAAATTTAGCTACAGCAGACTCTGAAAACTGTTATCAACAATTACCTCCCAAAGTGAGTCCTTGGAAGGAAATAGATCGAATTTCCTCTGAGAGCCTCTCTTAGAATATCAGCTCTAGGAACTCCAAATATCATAATTGTAGTGCCTTTCTCTCAGGGAATTTTCAGCTCCTTCCTTCCTCCTCACATTGTGAAGTGAGGGGGTCCCTGGTGTTACAACTTAAAAGGTACCTTCCTTGGGAGATGGTTTAAGTCTTCCCTTCAGGGCCATGGAGCATGATGGGGGAAGTCTGTGCATGTGTTACCAAGTCCAAGCTCATACTGCTCACTGCATGACAGGCCAATAAACTGAGAGATGAGGTGTTAGGGCAAGGAATGGGGACTTTATTTGGAAAGCCAGCAGACTAAGAAGATGGTAGAGGAGTGTCCCAAAGAACCATCTTACCCGAGTTAGAATTCAGGCTTCTTTTATACTAAAAGGGGAGGGCCATCGACAGATGACTGGATAAAAAGTTGTGGTATATTTATACAATGGAATACTACTAAGACATAAAAAATAATTAAATAATGCCATTTGCAGCAACATGGATGGACCTGGAGAATGTCATTCTAAGTGAAGTAAGCTGGAAAGAGAAAGAAAAATACCATATGATAACACTTATATATGGAATCTGAAAAAAAAAAAAGACTAGCAAACTTACTTACAAAACAGAAACAGGCTCACAAACATAGAAAACAAATTATGGTTACCAGTAGGGAAAGGGGGTAGGAAGGGCTAAATTGGGAGCTTGAGATTTGCAGATACTAACTACTATATATAAAATAGATAAACAACAAGTTTATACTGTATAGCACAGGGAATTATATTCAATATCTTGTAGCAACTTATGGTTAAAAAGAATATGAAAATGAATATATGTATGTTCCTATATGACCGAAGTATTGTGCTGTACACCAGAAATTGACACAACATTGTAAACTGACTATACTTCTATATACATACATGTGTATGTATGTATGTGTATATACATATACATACATATATACATACATATATATATACACACATATATATACATACATATATATATACATATATATATAAAAAGGGGGAGAGGTTGTGGTTAGTTGGTGCAAACTTCTTGGTGCTGGAATCCTTTGTTCTTGCTGCTGTCCACGTAGTAGGTCAGGTCATGATGTTCCTGTTAACCTCCAACAAGACAAATGTTATTCTCTGTTGCATAACTTTTAATTTCTATATGAATGGGAAAGTATTATACTTTTAAAGGTCAGAAGCTTGAGAATGGGCTTTCCTGTCTATTTCAGGCTCTAGGCAACATCCTTAACTTGTAGCAAAAGCAATAGAATACAAAGTAAAAGAAACAGATCCAATATGGAGTCAGATTTATCTTTTCCCTGTTAACATGGTGGGGAGCTCTATGGGAGACAAAGGCTGCAAAGCTCCCTCTCAGACACCAGAATCTCACTTCATCATGGCTTCATCAGACTCTCTGCTTCACATCCCAGGCTCTCAAGGCACGAATTAAAGGCAGGGTTTTTATTCCCCTATACTGTTGTCTTATCAAGGACAAGCCTATCCAGAGATTTGAGTTATTGACAAAAACTATGAGTTTTTGTTTTCTCTTAACCCTACAGGGGAAGGTCTGGACTATTACATAGAGGAAGCAGCACTGAGGATGGCCTAGAAGGGGTGAATGAGTAAGATTGTACAGGTTTTGGGGAAGTCATATTCCAAGCAGAAGGGTAATTTACAACAGCAAATGTGTGAGTTCATTTAAGTCATGAGGTGAAGTGTTCAGAGAATAAAAAAGCTCAGCATGCCTGGGCCTGTGGTATATGTATTTATGGGTCAGGACTAGGGTAATGCTGTGGATGTTAAGCTTGAAAGGAGGAACAACCCTACCCACCACTGTAAGGAGTTTGAAGGACCTTAATCTGGATTAGGTCATAGAAGGTCAAGACTGCAAGTGAGAAAAAGCAGTGCTTTTACAATAAATATGTGTGAAATTGTAAAAATATGGAAGAAGGCAGATGCTGTGGATAGATATAGAGGTAGGAAAATATTTAGGAGAGATTTAGAAAGGAAAATCAGGGGGATTTGGTGACCAGCTGGAGAGGAGGGGCAGGAGGGAAGAGGGATGTTGGAATTTTCCCTTATTTCTAGGCTGGGAGATGAAAACTATGCTTTTAAAGTGCAAAAGTCAAAAGAAAGTAAATAGACTAATCCTGAAGGCCATTTTTGGATACAAGTATCCAGAAATCCGTCACAGACCCGTGGGGCAGACAGTTGATTCACTGGCTTCCTGAGGTTTGTGTCCTGCTCTTGTGCCTACTGTCTAATTGTTGGACCAGAGGGTGGCAGGTTCCTTCTTCATCAGAAAATTTCCACACTCTGGTTCCAGTTCAACACTCTTGAGTAGTTTAAACTCATTTTACTAGTAAGAAAAGAAGAGGGCAGGGGATGAGCAGGTTTGTGGGGGAGAAGGAAAAAAAAAAAAAAGAGGAGGGGATTTCATTCATTACCAGTATTATTTCTGAGGTTTTTCCTTGATGCAGTGGTTTCTAAACCTGGCTTTGCATCAGAATCATCTGGGGAAATGTAAAAAAAAAAAAAAAAAAAAATCAACAAACCATGCCCCACCACTGAATCAACATCTCTGAGGCTGTGGCCCAAAAAAATCTGTGCTTTTTGAAACTTCTCCAAATGATTCCTTAATGTGTTAAAAAGGAAACCAAAATATTGCTGGAGGCTCAGATACAATGTATTTTCAAGACGGTAATTTTGTCTTAGAACAGGTTTTCTCAAGCTGTTCATATTGTGCAACCCTCCTTTCCCCTGACATATAATCAGGGGCTGTCTAAGTGGGCTCAGGCCACCATAACAAAATAACATAACACTGGGTGGCTTAAACAAAAGTTTATCTTCTCATAGTTCTGGAGGCTGGACAGTCCAAGGTCAGTGTTCTAGCAGGGTCTGGTTTCTGGATAGCCATGCTTCTTTGTGTCCTCACATGGTGGAGAGAGAGACCTCTGATGTCTCTTCCCTTTTATAAGGACACCAGTTTCACGGGATCAAGGCTTCACTGTTATGATTCTGATGCAGGAAAAATGGATGTGAGACGTGAGGAGGGCCACGTCCCAGGTCTTGGTTGAGTCCCTGGGCCGTGCCCTGCCGAGTGTGTGTCCTTGACTTCACACAGGAGAGAATTCAAAAGCGAGCCATAGTTGAGTAAAGATAGATTTATTTAGAGAGATATATACTACATAGAGTGTAGGCTGTTTCAAAAGGTGAGAGAAAAGCCGTGAGGTGTGGAGCTTGGGAGCTCAGGTTAAAGTAAAAGTAGATAAACACTCCATAGACAGACGGAGAGTGGGCTGTCTCTAAAGACGAGGGAGTGAGAGAGGCGGCACGAGGGGAGGCGTGGTGTTGCCAGTTTTTATGGGCTCAGTAGCTTCACATGCTAACAAGTGGGAGGACCATTCCAACTACCCTGGGAAAGGGGCTGGGATTCCCAGGAATTGGGCCACCAGTTGGCCCTTTGACCTTTTGTGGTTAGCCTTGGAACTGTCATGGCACCTGTGGACATGTTATTTATCATGTTAATATGTTACAATGGGTGTAAAATGAAGCTCAAGATCTGCTAGAAGTCAAATCTCCTGCCATCTTGAGCCTCAAGGCCTCCTGGGAGTTGAATCTTCCATCATTTTGTTGTTAATTGCTGTGTCATTCCTTGAATGGCTGTGCCCTGCTCCCTACCCTCCTGTCTTAATTTCATTTAACCTTAATTGTCTTCTTAGAGGCCCTTTCTCTTCTATAGCCACATGGGGTGTTAAGGCGTCAACGTATGAGTTTTGGGGGGACACAGTTCAGTCCATTGCAGTGGTCTACAAAGCCAGTCTCACTGTCAACAAGTGAGATTGCCAACGACAATAACAGTAAGAAACATGCACACAGACTGTTTCTAGCTTCTTTTCACTATGGTTATTAACACTGCCTCCTTTCACCTTTAAAATTTGCAAAGCAGAGATAAAAAAAAATCAGTGACATCAAGAAATAAAGTTCTTAGGAAGTGTCAAAGCGGCACAGTTGTTTGGCCGGATGTGTCAGAGTGGTCCTGGAGTCTGGAGTAGTAGGACGGTGCACTCTTTTGTTTCTTCAGCCACTTGCACAGAACTGCGTACTTTAATAGTTTGTTTAGGGGTTAAGATAGTCATTTTGCAATTCAAGTGAAATTTTAAATTTTAGGTTAGCATATAATGACAGATTGTTTTACAAATTTCATTTTAATAATAATAACCATAATATACATGTAGCAGGGTTGTGTTCTCCCTCCTCTTGTCTACTCCCATTTCTGGGGCTTGAAATATACCAAAGTAAGAATAATTAAGAAGGGCCTTTTGAAAGCACCTTAAAAGGTGCTGTGAAAGGGACAAAGACTTTCTTTTGTTTTGTAGCACAACAGTAAATAAGGGGCATGTCAAAAGGTCTGCCTTGGTGACGTGGAGGTTCAGCTTGTAGATAACCCAACCTGGGGCCAGACTCTAATGAGAGCTTTTCGCCTACCCCATCTCACCCCACCCCCAGCCACATCTAGAGATCTAGAAAAGAAACCAGAGGGGCAATACCTGCTTTGAAAGCCAAGAAGAGGAAGAAACAGATGTGGCTTGGGTGCATTTGGGAAGCAAAAAGGGGTTAAAGGATCCTGAGATTGAAGGGAGTGGAGAAGTGTAAGAGTGTCAAAAAGAGATGGTTGTCTTACTGAGGAGAAGAAGATTGGCCATTTGAAGTGGATCAGAAGAACCAACCTGAAGCCCTCCTCCTTCCGCTATGCTTGTGGAGAAGTTTTTCCATTAAGATCAGGAACAGCACAAGGATACCTCCTCTCTCCACTCCTTTTCAGAATTGCACTGGAAGTCCTTCCTGATGCAATAAGAAAAGGAAATAAAAGGTATATAGATTAGGAAGGAAGAAATAAAATTGTCTGTGTTTGTAAATGACACTGTCAATTAGAAAATCCAAAAGAAGCAACCAAAAAAAAACCCCACAAACAAACAAACAAACAAACAAACAAACAAACAAACAAACAAAACCTCCTGGAATAAGTAAGCAATTACAGCAAGGTTGTAGGATATAGGGTAATATACTCAAGTCAATCATTTTCCTATATACTAGCAATGAACAGTGGAATTTAAGAACACAATACTCTTTGTCTTAACATTCCCGCAAATGAAATACTTACTTATAAATCTAACAAAATATGTACAAAATCTATATGAGGAAACCTTTAAAACTTTGATGAACAAAATCAAAGAAGAACTAAATGGAGAGATACTTCATGTTCATGGATAGGAAGACTCAGTAATATCAAGGTGTCAGTTCTTCCCGACTTGCTCTATAGACTCAAGGCAACCTCAGTCAAAATCTCAGCTAGTTATTTTGTAGATATTCACAAACTGATTCTAACGTTTATATGGAGAGGCAAAAGACCCAGGGTAGCTAATACAGTACTGAAGAAGAGCAAAGCTGGAAGACTGACACCATCCAACTGCAAAACTTACAATAATGCTACAGTAATTAAGATGTGTGGTGTTGGTGAAAGAATAGACAAATGGGTCAGTGTAACAGAGCAGAGCCCAGGAATAGACCCATGTGAATACAGTTAATGGATCTTTGACAAAGGAGCAAACTCAATACAATGGAGCAAAGACAGTCTTTTCAACAGATGGTGCTGGGACGGCTGGACATCCATGTCCAAAAAAAAAAATGAATCTAGACTCAAACCTTATACCCTTCACAAAAATTAACTGAAAACGGACCACAGAACTAAATGTAAAATGTAAAGCCATGAAACGCCTAGAAGATAAAAGAGGAGAAAACCTAGATCATGGTGGCGATGGCATTTTAGATGCAACACCAAAGTCATGACCTGTGAAGTAAATAATTGATAATCATAACTTCATTAAAATTAAACCTTCTGTTCTGTGAAAAGACAATGAAAAGAGATTAAGAAGACAAGCCACAGACTGGGAGAAAATATCCACAGAAGACACATCTGATAAAGGACTGCATCCAAAATATACAAAGAACACTTGAACCTTTATGATAAGAACACAGACAACCCAATTAAGAAATGCGCCAAAGACCTTAACAGCCACCTCACCAAAAAGGACATACAGAGGGCAAATAGCATATGAAAAGATGCTCCACATTATGTGTCATCAAGGAAAAGCAAATTAAAACAACATTGAGATACCACCACACACCTGTTAGTATGGCCAGAATCTGGAATACTGACAACACCAAATGCTGATGAGTATGTGGGACAACAGGAACTCTCATACGTTACTGGTGGGAATGCAAAATGGTATAGCCACTCTGGAAGACGTTTGTCATTTCTTACAAAACAGACATCTTCTTACCATATGAGCCAGCAGTCATGTGCTTTAGTATTTCCCCCAAAAGACTTGTGTCCACACGTAAACCCACACATAGTGTTTATCACAGCTTTATTCATAACTGCCAAAACTTGGGAGTAACCAAGATGCCTTTCAGTAGGTGAATGGATAAATAAACTGGTACATCCAGACAATGGGACGTTATTTGGTGCTAAAAAAAGATGAGCTACCAAACCATGAAAAGATATGGAGGGACCTTAAGTTCACACTGCAAAGTGAAAGCAGCCAATATGAAAAGTTTACATACTGTATGATTCCACCTATGTGACATTCTGGAAAAGGCAAAACTATGGAGACAGTAAAAAGATCAGTGGTTATCAGGAGTGGAGGTGGGGCAGAGGTGAATAGGCAGAGCACAGAGGATTTTGAGGGCATTGAAACTACTCTGTATGATACTATAAAAATGAATACATGTCTTTATACATTTGTCCGAACCTATAGAATGTATGACACCAAGAGTGGCCATAATATAAATGATGTACTGTGGGTGATTTTGAGTGTCCATGTAGATTCATCCATTGTACCAAATGTACCACTCTGGTGGGGGATGTTGATAATGGGGGAGGCTGCATGTATGGGGCAAGAGAGATATTGGGACTTTCTGTACTTTCTTCTCAATTTTGCTGTGAACCCAAAATGTCTCTAAAAATATTTATGTATGAAAAGAAATCAGCTCCTTTGTATTTATTTGTGCATGTGTGTTTGTTTTGTATCTTAATAATGAGATATAAGAAAGACGGTTGTAGGGTTTTAAGTGCAATCCTTTTCTCTATGACTAACCCAGTACTAGGGGACTTATTGGTCCTAATAAACAAGGAACCAAAATGATCTACTCTCATATTTTATTTTTTAAGCATTCATTTTTGCTGCATTGTAGACATTTTGATGGGAATTTGGTTAGAGGAATGCAAATCTTGCAGATGACGAAAAGTAAAGACAATTTAAAACTGTCTTGAGATATGGTGGCTCATTGTTCTCAGCTGAGTGAGAAAGCAACTGAATGACTGGTGGTGATAATACTTACCTGATATTTACCAACCATCATTCATATGCATTTGAGGGAGCTCAGAATCCTTCCGACTGTGCTGTTTTTAAGTACAAAAATTTAAGTGAATATTTTGCTTATTGATTTTGGAAAAATAATGGAAACAGATAACATGGTGGTCTTTAAGGATGTGAAGTCCCAGAACAACTTCATGCAAGGAAAGACAACAAGCCAGTGAAATTTGTCAGTGTGATACCTGCAGGAAGACAGAGGCTTGGCACACTGGGAGGCTGGCAGAGAAATTCTCGGCTACTTAATGCTTGGAGCAGGTAACAGAGGTGTCAACCAAAGCAACTAACCCTTTCATCTAATTGTGTTCACCACTTTTCATGGATTTTTTCTCATTTACTCTTCTCAAGGACACCCAGAAGAAATTCTTATTATCTTTTAATATCTTCATTTTTATCGATAAGGAAACTAAGGCCAAAGAGGTTAATACATTGCCCAAGGGGCTGCATTGCTAGTAAAGAGGCGTCCTCTTCCAAAGCCAAGCACCCTGGCTCCAGGATATGGGCTTTGTACTTCCACACTCTCCATTTGTTACTTAATATGTAAGTGGAACGTTGGAATTATTTTTGAACGCCTCATATGTCCTGCAAAGGCCTTGGGACACGTTGTATCACTTGGTGCAGGCGGGCACTCATGAGTGGAAGGTCAGCAGCGACTGGCACACGTCTCTCGTGTCCTCGGCATTCTGTGTTTGGCCCGAATGGACTCATCATGGTTCTGTGCTCCTGCAGAAGAACTCCTCCTCGCTTTGCCCTACCTTGTAATGAGGGGAGAGTAAGAGCCCCTGATGAAGCAGGAGACAAACAGCTGTTGAAGACCTGGTGGGAAATGTCAGCTGCTCAGCCCCAGGAGAATCTGGTGTCTCTGTCCCATGAGATGTCAAGTTCAGGTGCAGCTCCTCCAACTGGGAAAAGCTGTCAGTGGTCCCAACTAGCTCGTTGCCTGCTGTACTAGTTTCCTATAGTGCTGTAATCGAGTACCACAAACTAGATGGCAGCAAAAGAAATTTATTCCCGCACAGTTCTTGAGGCCAGAAGTTCAAAATCAAGGTGTTGGCAGGGTGGTGCTTCATGTCAAACACTGGTTAGACTCCTGCCTTGCCTTTCCCCAGCTCCTGGTGGTGGAGGCAATCCTTGACAGTCCTTGGCTTGTAGATGCGTTCCGCCATCTCTGCCCCTGTCATCACACGGTGTTCTCCCCACGTGTCTCTGTCTCCATCTGGTGGTTTCCTCTTCTGATAAGGACACCAGTCATGTTGGATTAGGGCCCACTCTAATTACCTTACCTTAACTGAATTACATCTGCAAAGATCCTATTTCTGAATAAAACCACATTCACAGGGAACAAGGGATGGGGACTTCCACCAATTCTGGGGGGGATACAAATCAATTCAACAATATCTGGTAACCCAGTAAGACCGCCTGGGTTTCTGTAACAGACAATCGTCTTTACCTCCACATTATGCTGTATGTTAACCCACTGCGGAAAGTTTCACAATTTAGAGAACATTGTTAATTAAAAAAATCTTTTAAGCCAAAAAGAAAGTAACTAGTTAATAGCTCTGCATTCCTTTTTGGAGTGGAAAGTATTATTTTGTAGAGGGAGAAAGATGATCAGAACTCTCATCTTCTTGACAAGCTTGGATCAAGCTGGTCAAGTGTCAGTACAGAAGGGTTTTCGTGTGTTTATGGGAATACAGACTCCAGAATTATGGAGTTAAAATTTTTATTCTCATTGCAACATAGACATTGATCTCAAGGGAACCAGTGAAAGTAGAAGTAGGGTTCTTCCTTATTTTTTGAGCTTTTATCAAGTCTGCAGGGTGCAAGGTTTCCAACTGTACAAATGAGATGCTGTCTGCCTTCAAATGACACTCACCCCTGTTTCCCTCTAGAGGTAGGAAAGTACCAGCAAAAACCATTTTTGCCTTTGGCAAAATGTAATTTAAAAGAATGTACTGTACCAAACAAGAAAGAGGTAAAAGATGAACAGAGAGAATGAGAGAGAGAGGAGACAGAGAGAGAGAGAGAAAGAAAGAGGAAGGTGAACTCCAGCAAACAGCAATACTCCTATTGCATTCATGTTAGGATAATTTATTCTGTTGCTTAGAGAGGCATTGATAACATATGTTTTTTGTTTCATTATTTTTTAATATTCTTTTTACACTTGAGTCCATCCTTGCTTCTAATGCCTTTCTAAAGCGAGGGCTGATGTTCTCGCTGTACGAGCCAGCTTCATGAACTGGTAGATCGTATCATCTGGAGCTTACAGTTCAGAGGCTGAGATGACTGCACTGATGTGGTCTAATGGCTGTTCACTAAGCCACCGGAGATTACACCACATCTCAGGATCACATTGTCTGAAATTCAGAGAAATCCCAGTCTCTGCCAGGGTGAGAGAACACAGTCTGATAGGTGGAAGTGAGACCAAGTAAGGCAACGTTTTGCATCCTATCTCAGTTAAGATTTATAGACACTGTACTGTACATATTGATGCAAAAGAAAAAGAAGATCAAGGTTGCTCAGTAAGCCTAGAAGAGCTACTGTCTTTGTCTTTATTTAAGTAGTTTCAACATATTCATAAATGGTCACACATTTGAACAGATTTTAATCTCGATGGACGAGTCACACATCTGACTCTTGATGCTCTGATAGTACAGAGCAATGCTGACCTATTATCAAATTACGATGGAGAGGAAAAAGGCAAGGTTTAAAATGCTCTCAGTTGGCAAGGATAATGCATCATATGCTGCCTAAGTCCCCAGACTGGTTAGTCTATTTCTGTAGGAATACGGATGGAAGGACTTTTTCACATAGGCAGAGCTGGCCTCGTTTTCACTCTGCCGTCACGGCCTGGGCTGGTGAACGCTGGAAGGGCTTGCAAGTTTAACACTTATCCACTCTCCTTAGTTGAACTTGTGCTGTTTTCTAGCTGGCCCCGTGAATGAGCTTTGGGAATTGCTGTATAGTGCAAAAAAAGTGTTTACAAACATCACCCATTGTTTTCTATTGTTTTTCGTTACCTATGGGACAACATCCAAGTGTCTTAGCTTTGCACTCAAGGCCCTGTCCAAATGCATCTTTTCGCCTGTGCCTGAATTTTCAGTCAAACCAGCGCATTCTTCTTTGGACAGGCTCTGAGGGTTCTCTCTTCCAGTCTTTTGTGCATGTTGTTTATTTTGCTTGAAATAAGTCAGAGTTAATTTAATTCTACCCACCCTTCAAGTTTCCCTCCTTCATGAAGTCTGTAAAAGCTCTCTCTTTAATTTAGTCTTGTGATGAGCTCACCTAAGGGGTTTATTTGAAAAAGGCAAAGCAGTCTTTAATCTTGGCAGAGGTTTTGCCAATTTTTTTCCCTTCCCTTGAAAAGAGTCAAAGACCAGCATTCAAGTCTTTTGGCTCAAAAGCAATCAGGGATTAGGAGGTAACATTGTATTGGGCAGCAGGGGCCAGCTGGGAGGATGTCCTAAATGAGTGAACTTATCTTGAGTCCATTCAGTGGCAGGTAGACTTCCTGACATCTTCCTGGTCTAAGGAGGAAGAAAGTCTATACCAGATTTACTCCCTTGCAGCATTTCTGATAAAACTGCTTTATAGTAAACACTTGAGCATCCATAGCAGCTGGTTTTCCTCTGGAAGACAGAAGTCAAGGAAGGCAGGGACAGTTTTCATGGTCACAGTCCTGGGCTGCTGCAGTGACAATCTATCCATCCCCAAAAGGATGATACCACTCTGGCTCTCCTGTAGACACGTAATTCTGAAGACTGAGAGTTTTATCTTTTAGTTGTGGCTTTGGTGTTCTCTCAACACTCTCTCTCCACTTCAAGGGTGATGTCTGGAGGACATTTGAAAGAATGGCTCCAGTGGGAAGCTGCACCCTCAGTCTTGTCATTGCCAGCAGATGCACCTTCCATCTTAAATCTTGTTAAGGCTGCAGTTTTACAGACACCCTTATTACTGTTTTGGTTGAAAGTACAGAAGCCGTAGTTGCTCGGAGGCTTCAAACTGTGGGTCTCTAATTAAACTTAGATTGCAGAACCCAGCCAGGGAACACTTCCCTCACAAAGGCAGTGTTTCCTTTAATCTCCGTTTGCAGACTTGATAGCTCTGGTCTGAGTTTCTCTCTCCCTCGTAGGTTTTACTAGAAGTGACAAGAAAGAACCAACACGTGGATCATTATGAATATTCCAACCATTTCACTTAACACTGGAGTCTATTAGCACATGGACATTCTGCCAAAGCACAGGGGCAAGCATTGGACTAAGTGTTTTGCTGCCCCGTTATAACATCATCAGCTTTCCAGCTGGTTTGCCTCCACTACGCCTTGTCATATTTGCCTTAACTCCCTAGTAGTGCTTTATGTTGGGGTACTGGTTCTGTATCACTAAGATTTTATTTGGCTGATTATTAAAAAAATACAAATAAATAGCTCAAGCAATATAGATATTTATTTCTCTTTCATGTAAAGAACTCTAGAGGCTGGCAGTTTGGGGCCAAAACGCAGTCTCCCATTGACCTGCTATGTCATCCTTTGCAATTTGATTCCAGCTTTTCAGGTTGCCTCATAGTCCAAAATGGCAGCTGGGGTTCAAGACATTTTGTTCAAGTTTTACACAGAAAAAGTACAGAGGAGAGAAGGGCAAAGGACCCCCCCAGCCTGTTGAATCTGCCTCCCTAAGAGTGGGTAGGGGGTATAATATTGTCATTGGCACACTGAGGTCTACGGTTAAACCAGGATTCTGTTAATAGGTGGAAGAAAATGAATTTTGGATAGACAACTATCACACAATCCTAACTCATCTCATATGCCAAATACTGGAAACATTTTTAAGCCCATGAAGATACATCTTACAAATACAAAACAAAGTGCCCAAACTACTCATGGCAAGATGATTTATATTAGTAAAATTTTGTAAACAAGCTAAATATCCACTCTTAGAGTAATTGAACAGCCACAAAATGGACTAATTTGTCACCATGAAAATGACAAAGAAGATCTTTTTGAAACTATGTAGAATGAGTTCCAGGATATATTGTTAAAGAAAACAAGGTACAAAAGAAGGTGTGTAGTATACTACCTTTTGTGTAATAAACAAGGAGAAGTGAGAACACACACACACACACACACACACACTGCTTGGTTTTTCAAAAAAGAAATACAGGAATGACAAGCTAGAAACCAATAAAAATGGTTACATACGCAGGCAAGTGAGAATTGAGGAAGGGAGAGGGCTGGGAACTAGACTTCTGTGAATAAACTTTTAAATAGTTTTGACTTTTGTGATGTAACATTCATGTAAATATTTTATATATTCAAAAATAAACAAGCAAAAGTAGTGAAATAAAAAGCAAACACTGAAAATGAATGCAAACATGAACAATCCTTACAGTGTATAAAGTTGACATCCTAACTACTACACAGAGAAGGGAGTTAAGTATGTTTTGAATACAGTACTTTAATTATATACACTCAGAAGAAAATAGTTCAAGGACAAAAACAATGACAAAACGCTTTTGAACTCTTCATATTAGGTTTGCTGTTGTTAGTGATATTGGTGTTATAACTCTGAAACTATTTTGTTTGTCTAGTAGGACAGAGAGAATTAATGAATATGTAGATTTTGGGGGGAAATTATGATTTTCATTGTGGGAGAAGGGAGCTGCAAATATGGAATGGGAAAAGTTAAGGAAGAACCCTGGAATGTTGGATTTGAACTGGAGATATCAGTCCAAACTAATTGTGTATATATTTTCCTTGCTCTCTTCACTAAAATGTCTTAGATGCAATTACACCCCAGTAGCAACAAGCACACATCATTATTTTTTAGGTGAAATAATGGTTATTGTGGTTAGGTAAGAGAATATTTTTATTTTTAGAGATGCATGCTGAAGTAGGGGTATAGTTATGATGTTTATAACTTATTTTCCAATGACTCAGTAAAAAGTTAAATAATGTAAATCTCTCTCCTCAGTGTATTATTTGAATTAATGCCTATAATGGGAGAAATGACTTGTTTGCACATGTGAACAGAGTTGAGGCAGAAAACTTTGAGAACCATTTTTTAATGGTTTTTGAGGTTTTTGTTTTAGAAGCACTATGTCCCACAGACTAAAACCTGTAATAATAATTTCTGTATTAAAAAAAAAGTCTATGTGAATTGTTATTGGGGTTTGAGGCAATTTCTGATCTTATTACAATTATATAATGCTTTCTATTTATACATTTTATGTTAATCAGCTTTGGTAGAAGCATTAACATTTATTTGCTTATTACAGGAACTATTATAAACTATATATAACTATAAAAAAGCATAGATTTTCAGACCCCGGTGACTTAAAAGGGCATACAATTTATAATTTTGGGGTAGCTTGGACATAAGAAGAACCAGGCTTATTCTCTGACAATATTAGGGATTGTATATTTAAACTCTGACTTTAGAGAAGGAAAACAATATATAAGGGAAGAGAATGTTGTGATTTTGATCAAGTAAATTAATCTTGGTGAGGACTTTAAAAAATCATTAGCTTTGCAAAGATCTACTTAGCCTATAAAATTCCTGTAACCTTTTATAAGAACCTTGGGGATTTGTTACTTGCTTGCTTGTTTGTCTTTTGCATAGGAAAAGAAAAACTAAGATTGACTCTGTGTGGCAAGCACTTTGTACGTGCTATTGATCACTTCATGGTCATTCAGATGCTGGCATAGGTGAAATTCACTTCTAATGCAGAACAATATTTCAAATGCCTGGACTATCAGAATCCAGCAATCATATTTGACTTTCATGTAGAGTGAAGCAGGCACAGATTAGTAGACAGTGAGTTCCATAGGTATTGATGTCTTTCTTAAAGAACTTACGTAATTGTTTCTTTGTATGTGAGATGGATGAATGATAAGGCTTCCAACTTGTCAAACAAGCCCGCATTTAATGACCAGTGAAAATTCATGGCTATTAGCATTAAATGCCTTTAGCAGCAAGCCTGGTTTTTTGTTTGTTTGTTTGTTTGTTTTGTGAGTGGTCTTTGTCCCTCCAGCCTCCTGCCCAAACTGGAGCTGTCCCTCTCCGTCCCCAGAAAGGCCAGATCCATACCATCAGATGCAGAATGTTTGTCCTGGAAGGGGCTGTCCCTTGTCTCACCCCTCCTTTGAGAAGTGTGGACACTGAGGTCCTCTTTCATGGCAGAGGCTGGACTGAGTTCAACCCAAGACAGGTCCTACCTGGGAATCACGCTCCATTTCTCTCTCCCTTAACCCTGCCACATCTCAATTCAAGCTTCTAACCAGACACCAAGATTCTTCCATTTTATACTCTACATATGCATAAATTCCATTTTCCTTTGCTAATGCCATTTGATCAAACTCTTTCATTTCTTGTCTGGACTAAGCAAAGAGCTCCTGACCAGCCTCCTTTATGAAAACCTTTTAGTGGCTCCTATTACCTTCAGAATTAAATTCAAGCTTCTTAGCATGGTCGTGTGTGGTCTGGCCCCATTCGCTTCTTCTGGTTAATGTCTATCACACTTTCTGAAATAGGGGAACTAAGTGATTCCTGTTTTTCTGAAGCCTTCAAAATGCTTCTGGCCTCTGAGCCCTGCATACGCTTATGATCCTTCCCTGTCTATGTGGCAATTCTCTTTAGGCCCTGTAAAACTCTGGACAGGGTTACTTCTCTGGGAAAGCATGACATGCAGGCTCGACAGTGCTCCTCCTCCTCTGTAAAGTCCTGCACCTGCCATATGATTGTTACGGCAATCATGCTATTACATTGTGATAACTGGTTTGCTTTAGGTCTGTGTTTTACCTTGTATACAATGCTGCTTTCCTCATGGCATAATGACTCTTAGGACAATGGAATGCCAGATAAGCAGAGCTTTTTTGTGTGCTTTTCTTAAAACTTTATGCCTTAGATGGTGAATATATGTCTTTTATGTCCATATGGGCAGATTAGGTAACATGAAAATCATGATATGGTCCACAAGTGAGGAATTATTCCAGCTAGAGGCAGAGTTACTTGGTAACAAAGATCTGATCACAATAAATGATCATAATGGCCCAATAATGTAGCCATATCTTTTATTTTGTAAGAGAACTGATAATCAGAGATTAAAATTCAGACAATTTCAAATTAGATGTTTATTTATGGAAATAATATACACAGAGAGTAAAGAAAATTGGCCCTTGAAATCTATTTAGAAAATATAGTACTTTTAACTTTGGAATTACAATTACAATATGGATGTCATTTAGTAGGAATGATAGAGATATTTTTGTTGAGTAAATTTGCCAGGAATATATTTATTTTATTAGAGGTCATGGTAGTTTGAGTAAACTAACTATCAGTTAAATTGGTTATAGATAAAGTAATAGATTTTAAATGCAAATAAGAAGAGAACCACCAGAATCACCACTAGACAATTTTATAGGCTTATAAGTATAAACTTGACAAATACTCTTTTCAGAAGTTGAACTTAATTATGTTATACTTGAGAGAAGTTTTTAATATATAAAATAGCCCATAGCTGTTAAACATATGTTAAATTTTCCAATAAAATAATATGACAGCATATCTTTGACATTTGAAGATACATATCTCTCAATTGCTTACGAATTCTAAGCACACAGACATTCTTTAATCTATCACTTATATGTATAGGTAATAATACTTGCAAAATAAATGACATAAGCTTGAAAAAAAATTAAATATTATTTTAGAGAGATAAAGTTGAAGGGGCTAACTGAATGGCTGAATTAGAATTATGGCAAAAGATATATTGTAATATTATAAAGTTTAAAAGAAATGTCCTCCTCCGAAAGATCAACATTAAATTATCATTGGACCTGGCAATTCCACTTTTAGGTATATATATACTCAAAAGTACTGAAAACAGATAATACTCAAACAGATGTACAATCATGTTCATAGCAGCACTATTCATAATAGCCAAAAGGTAGTAGTAGGCTGAATGTCCATGAATGAGTGAATGGATAAACAAATTGTGGTATATACATACAATGGAATATTATTCAGCTTTAAAAAGGAAAGAAGTACTGATACATGCTAAAATGTACATGAATCTTGAAAACATTAGGCTTAAAGGAAAGAAGGCAGATGTGAAAAGTAACATTACATAATTCCATTTATGTGAAATGTTCAAAATAAGAAACTCCATAGGATAAAATGCTCATTGGTGGTTGCCAGGGCCTGGGAGGGGGTTGGAGTTGGTGGGAGGGGAAACCATTGCTTAATGGATATGGAGTTTTTTGGGGGGATAATGAAATGTTTTGGAGTTAGATAGACAGAGGTGGTGGTTACACACTCTTGTGAATGTACTAAATAGTGCTGACTTGTCCACTTTCTTTTTTTTTTTTCTACCATCAATTACAATGTGTCAATCTCTGGTGTACAGCACAATGTCCCAGTCCTGCATATGCATACATATATTCATTTTCATATTTTTTTCCATTAAAGGTTATTACAGATATTGAACATAGTTCCCTGTGCTATACAAAAGAAACTTTTTAAAAATCTATTTTTATATATAGTGGCTAACATTTGTAAATTTCAAACTCCCAAATTTATCTCCTCCCATCCCCTTTCCCCAGTAACCATAAGATTTTTTACTAAGTCTGTGAGTCTGTTTCTGTTTTGTAGGTGAGTTTGTAGTGTCCT
Source organism: Camelus dromedarius (assembly GCF_036321535.1). Taxonomy (NCBI): domain Eukaryota; kingdom Metazoa; phylum Chordata; class Mammalia; order Artiodactyla; family Camelidae; genus Camelus; species Camelus dromedarius. The sequence goes on from NC_087441.1 coordinate 61,553,451, forward strand.
TTTATTTTTATTTAAGATTCCACATATGAGTAATATCATATGGTATTTTTCTTTCTCTTTCTGGCTCACTTCACTTAGAATGATGATCTTTAGGACCATCCATGTTGCTGCAAATGGCATTATTTTATTCTTTTTTATGGCAGAGTAGTATTTGACTTGTCCACTTTAAAATGGTTAATTTAATCTCTGTGAATTTCACCTAAAAGAGGCACTTCCTAAGTAGTTCAAACGTTTTAAATGGGAGCATAGTCAAAGGACACAAGAAACATAATTTGGGAAGAAATCTAAATGACATTTTAAAGTTGCCATGCTATTTTAGTAGCTCAACTGGTTTTTTTTTCTTTAAAACTTGTCCTAAGATTGTATTAGTCAACCTCTGACTAATAAAAAACATAATTTCTTCAGGACACTAGTAGAGTAACAATCTCACTAGTATTTTATGCTGAGTATTGAAGGGTGAGAAGTTAAGTGCTTTTTCTTCTGATGGCTGTAGTCAGAGCCTGATGTCCTTCTGAATAAGCTGCAGCTGTAAATTGTACAGCCCTGCCCCATGGGCCATCTCACACCTCCTCCCTAGATGCAGGCTTCTTTCACCACGAGGCGGCATATCCACTTTGAGCATGTAGGAAGATGCTCTTAAAGAGAGACAGGGGTAAGGATCAAGAGAGACAGGAGCCAAACTTTTCTTCAGTCAGATGAGTCACTTCTCTTCCTCTTAGAGTTAGGCATACATGTTGGGGAGAGAGTCTAGAAAACGTGAGGAGTGAGAAAAAGGTGGTTTGTCATGAAAAACACAAAAAGTTGTTTTCAAGAATTTTTTTTTTTGTCTTTGATATTTCAAGATTTCACTGTAGCTTGCCTAGGTTTGGATTTTTTCCCCTCTTATATGAGATTCATGTTTCTTCAATCTAATGATTCGTGTATTTCATAATTTCTAGAAAACTGTCAACCATTGTTTCTTTGGATGGTGACATGTCTCCATCCTTAAACTCTATTCTTTAAGAGGTCTTGTCTGTCTTTTATGGTTCTTAATCTCTATTTTATGTTTTTTATCTCTCTCTCTCTCTCTCTCTGAGTCATCATCTTGATGTTCTTTGGCACACCCATCAGGCCCTTGTTTTAGGGCCTTTGCACTGGTGTGTCCTCTGTCTACAATGATCTTCCTCCAGACACTCCTGTGGATCATTCTCATGAATCCTCACTTTAGGTATTTGCTCAAAAGTCATCTCTGCAAAAATGATATATCTGAATCCTCTCTAAAATAGCATTTACTCTCAGTCTCTAGCTAACTCCTCTCCTTTCTTTTTCTTCAAAGACTTACTACTACCTGACATGATCTTATACCTTTAGTTTTGCTTATTTGACTAGTATAGCTTCTCCTCTAGATTGTAAGCTTGGAAAGGTCAGAAAAGGGACCTTTTCTCTTTATTTGTGTCCAGAATTCTATTTTAACTGTTTTTGAAAAATTTTTAGCTCTTTAAAGATGTTGCTTTATTGTCTTTTGGCTTGCAGAGCTGCAGATGAGATTTCTGTTATCATGCTTATTTTTGTTTCTTTTTACATCCTCTTGACCAACACGAGTTTGAACTGTATGGGTCCACTCATACATTGTTTTCCAATAAATGTGTAGTACAATACTACACAATCTGCAGTTGTTTCAATCTGTGGATGTGGAACTGATCTTATGGAGGGCCAGCTGTAAAGATGTACATGGATTTTTGACTGTGTCTGGGGTTGGCGCTCCTAACCCCTGCATTGTTCAAGGGTTAGCTGCACTTTCTCTTTTCTCTAGTTGCTTTTAATTGTTTTTCTTTATTATTGGGTTTTAGCAATTGGATTATAATGTTCCTTGGTGTGATATTATTTAGACTGACTCTGCTTGCAGTTCTTTAATCCTTATTCTAAGACCTGTGGGGTTGTAGTTATCATCACATCTGAAAAATGTTCAACCATATTTCTTTAAGACATTTTCTCATCTCTGAGACTAATTAGATGTCTGTTAGATCATTTGCTGTTCTTCACAGTTTACTGATGCTCAGTTTTTCTTTATCTCTCTTCTCTTTGTGTTTTATTTCGGATAGTTTCTGTTTCCAGATCTTCAAGTTCACTTATTTTTCCTTTTTAATTATCTAACCTGCCATTAATCCCACTTGGAATATTTTAAATTTAAGATATTATGTATTTTATGTCTAGAGGTTCCATTTGTGTCTGTTTTTTTATATTTTTCATTTCTTTTCTCATTCTACTCATTTTTCTCTACCACCTTGAATATAGGGAGTATATTTATAATAACTATTTTAATATCCTGATTTGCTAGTTCCATTATCTTTGTCATTTCTGCATCTGTTTCTATGGACTGGTTTATCTCTTTTTTTGTTGTTATGGGTTATATGTTTCTACTTCTTTGAATGCTTAGCAATTTTCAATTGTACACTAGACACTGTAATTTTACCTTTTAGGTATTAAAGTGTGTTGTATTCTTTTAAGGAATGCTGGGCTTTGTTCTGACACACAGTTTAGTTACTTGTGATTAATCTGACTCTTTCAAGTGTCGATTTTAGAATTTGTTAGGGCAGGTTCAGAATAGCCTTTAGGGGCTAATTCACTAAGGCAATACCCTTCTACAGACTTTACCCAATGGCCTAAGTATTTAAAAGTCTCTGCACCCTGGTAATATAAACTGTTTTCAGGCTTGAGTGAGCTCTGGTAATTGTTCAGTCTTATGTTTTCTGGAGGTTCTTTATCATCCTCATAGAGTTTCACTACATTCATGGATAGATAAGAATTTAGTCAAAGGTTTGAGTGGACCCCTCTGCAGATCTCTAGAGCTTTCTCTCTGTACAGCTCTTTCATTTATAACATTATGCTCCACAAATTATAACCTACGTGGGAGTTGGGTAGGGTATGCACATTGCACCAAGATGTGATAATCTTCCACCTTCTGACTGAGTTGTCTTTCGACAAGTGTCAAGAGGGAACCGTACTAGAGAGGGAGAATGAGTTGAGGTGTGTGTCTTAAGAGTTTCCATTTAAAACTAACAAGACACACAACAATGCTGCTTTGAGATGTGACACGGACAAGAGAAGCACATGTTAGCGCAGTCCTGAGTAGTTGCTTTGATAACAAGCTAGCATTCTCAGTGAGCTGGGATTTGATGGGCATTGGAAACATCTTGTTTCTCAGATACCTTGAGAAAGATTGTAATCCCAGAGTCCAGGAAAGACATGGAAGTGAGGAGGAAGACGTCTTCCAGAGGTTTTCTCCTTGGAAGAGAGGACTTAGGGTCTGAGTTACCTGAATTCTGTGGAAGGCAACCGAGTCAGAGAAATATTGCTCTGTTACATTTTAGTAATTTTATAGGCTGGTGGTCTGTGAAGTACTATTTGATCCATGAGATTCCCAATAGTCAGAGCTTTGGCCAAAATTGAAAGACTAACAATGACCGAGATGCTGCCATGTTAAGAGCTTACTTCTGATAACCATAAATCAGAAGGCAGAAGAGTTACTGTGAGGAAATACTGAATTAGCATAACTGTAGAGTGTTAAGAAAGGAGTTATAGGTTATCCTACTTTAAAGTTGATGACAGTTTCAACTTAATTTTGGCTCTTAATTGTCTACAAAGAAAAAAAATGGAAGTCCAAATATATGTAAATTGTTAATTTAAAAATTGAATTAAATTTTTATTTACATTTATAAATTATAAGATTATATGACATATTACATAAAATTATATATTATGTATAAATTATATCTGCACTGGGTTCCTAACAAATGTTATTGGACGGAATGATCTCAAGCAGTATGTTTTAACCAGGATAGATCTTTTTTTGCTTTAGGATTATGCAATTTTCTTCTAGTGTTTGAGTCTAGATGGTGTTTTAGAGTGCAAAGAAATGGGTTGAATTTGGAGGATTGAATTTAATCTAAAATATCTGCTTGTCATATGTTTGCATAATGACCGTATTAATTATAAATACTGAAAACTAATATGCAGAGGTAATTTAAGAAATAACAAATTATGCTTTATAAATTACAAGGTTTTCTGAGAAGCTAAAGGTTTTGTTAATTCTTTTTTCCCCTCTTTTCCTTTTATGTCTCCTTTTTTAGTAGAAATAAGTGATCTTTATCATCTTACAGTTATGTGAGGGCTATAATTTTAAAAGTCTGATTTGTGCAAATATAGTAATTTTCAGGGTGCTGGAAAAAGTAAATATGAAGTAAATAAGTCAAATGCTCAACTGATTATAAAATTTTGTTTGAAAAATATTGTTCTTTGACAAAAAGAATTGATTATTTATAAATGTGATTACTTAAAAATTTAATTTTGGGTATGAATTTAAATTCTACTTTGAATTGATACTTCTGGTTTTTAAGCCCTATTTTCTCTTTCTTAAGACTTTACTTTGAAAAATATTCAAACTTATAGAATATTTCAGAAATATTATTAGGAATTCCTTATGTTTTTCACAATACCCATAAATATATCTATTATTATTTTTAGTTTTGCTGAACCATTTGAGAGTCAGTTTATTTCTTTTTTTGATCCAGGAGTAAACCTAGGATTGTGTGTTGCATGATATTTAGTTTTCTCCTTTGGTCTTTCATGACACTGATATTTTTGAAGAGTGCAGGTCTGTTGCTTGGTAAAATGTTAATTTGTGTGTCTACAATGTTTCTTCATGATTTGATTTAAGTTACATATGATGTTATTTTATGCCATTTACTGGTTATATTAACTTTATTACTTGGTTAAGGTTGTATCCACCAGGTTTCTCCTTTTAAAGTTACCATTTCTGCAATTATTAAATTATCTGTGAAGAGAATCCCTTGAAACCATGTAAATATTTTCTCCTAATCACCCTTTTACCCAATGCATTTTACCATGTACTGATGGTTCTTCCCTGAATCAATTATTATTATTATGATTGTATAATGGTGATTCTCTAATTTTGTTCTTGTATATTTATTATAAGAAAGAGCTTTTACACCTGGATCAGTTTGCTAAAGCTGCTGTAACAAAGTGACATAAACTGAGTGACATGAACAACAGCAATTTATTGATTCACAGTTGTGACGGCCAGACACACTTCTAGTCTGAAATCAAGGTGTCAGCGGGGTTAGCTCCTTCTGAGGGCTGTGAGGGAAGGTCGTATTCCAGGTCTCTCTTTGGCTTGTAGATGACTGTCTTCTCTCTCTGTCTTTTCACATTTTCTTCTCTCTACGCATGTCTTTGTGTCCAAATATCCCCTTTTGATAAGGACACTAGTCAGGGTGGATTAGTACCCACTCTAATGACTTCACTTTAACTCAATTACCTCTGCAAAATCCTTGTCTCCAAACAGGAGCATACTCTGAGATACCGGAGGTTAGGACATATGAAAGTTTTGCAGGGTTGAGAGACAGTTCAACCCATAAAACTGCCTCCAATTATTTATTTAGCATTAGTATGGACTCATGAATTTTTCTAAATTCAATCAATAGTCCATTTCTGTCATCATTAATTTTAATGCTTAAATTACCCCAGATTCAGCCTACTGATGCTTCTTTGATCTCACTCCTGCATCCTTTTGACTTATGCACCTGTCATTTTTTTCAGCACTTCCCTACTATCTGCACCAGGATGTTCCAGGTTTATATTGTACTTTCCCTGCTCTACTCCTAAAATTAGCCATTTCTCCAAGGACCCCTAGTTCTCTTTTTCTTTAATTCAGACTTAGAAAACATAACGAGAGTTTGAGACTCTAAGCACTAACTAGAAGTTTGCTGAGAAATCTTGTTTGTTTTGTGGATGCTGACTTACAACCTTGAGACTAAAAATGCTTGTTAAGGGGAACTACATTTGTTAAAGCACTTTTTGTAGCAAATTTATGTCCTCAGGCACATACATTTCTAAACTGTATTTTTCATCATGCATTGATTTTGCCCATTATAAAACTATATGGTCTCTCAATTTCTAATTAACCAGTGTATAAGTTACTGTGTAGAGTCTCTTAAAATTAAGCACATAGTTTAAGTATTTATTTTTGGTAAACATTTACTTTACCAAAATAGTAAATGACTCTAAGAGATCAGCTTTTCCGCTCCATTTGCGATAACTCTGCACCTGTATTCATCCTCATGCCCGTCCTCACCGTCTCAGAGGAACACACGTCCTTCCTTAAGGTAAATCCATTTACCCGTGTGTCGGTTTCATTCTTTCCCATCTCCTCAGGGTCCTTGTTCCATTAATTATCTCCATTGTTTATAAACTTGTCCATCTCCATTGAATCCGCCTCGGTCTGTCAGCGCTATAATCACAGCCTGTCATCACTACTTTCCCATTATTTTTAGCCCCCGCCTCATCCAGTTTGAAGTCTCAGGACCATTGCTTGAGCCACACTTTTTCTGGAATCCTCAACTCTCCCGATTTGTTGTCCTTCCATTACACCCACAAATCAAAACTCTAACCCAGATGAATACAACTGCTTGCCCTCTGCTGCCCGCATCTCAGCTGCCAGTAAAGGTTACACACACAGACTGATACCGCCATAAATTCATGCCAACAACTTCAACCAGGATGTCCGAGCTGCAGGACAGCCCCACTGTTTCCATGGTTGTCTCTCCACTTTTCACAGGGGTGCTTCCCACATTCTTCTTAAGTCTCCTCCCTCATGCTCTCCTCCCGATACTCTGGGCAGATGACATCTCTTCCTGCTCTGTACAGACAATAGTTGTGAGAGAATCTGCAAACTAATTGCTCCATCCTTACACCCCATCTCCTCCTTCCCTCCTGTGACACCGTCCCTCCTCTGAGCTAAGGCTCTTCCCTTTACCTCTGCTCGGCAAAGCCCCCTCCTCTCTCTTTCCGCCCCAACTCCAGCATACCTTTTGTCTGCTAAATCTTCAAGCATTTCTTTTCTGTACAGGCTTTTCCTATCATTTAAAAATTGTTCAAATCTTTCTTACATTAAAAAATAACAACAACAGTCCTTGAGCGCTTCTCTAGCTACTGCAGCCTCTTCCCCCTTTCGTATTCAAATTTCTTCTCTGACTTCAAGTCCCATCACTTCTCAAGCCATTACACATACTCTCTCTTTTTTTTAAAAGTTAAATACATTTATTCTGTTATACTACTATTCTTGACATACATAAAGTGATGGATATCAAGCAATTCATTTTACTGCATCTTTATGTGTACAATTTTTCTTGAGGTTGAATTTTCAATTTTATAGTTCAAACATCTAGTAAATATATTAGCTTGCATGGTTTGTAAGCCCAAGTTGAATAAAAATGCATGCTCCTTTATAATTAATGCTGATACTTCATAAGACATTTTTGTTTGTTTTTAATTAAACCCAAACTATAAGCAAGTCTTAATTGCCAAAGACTTACCCAAGTCATGTGAACATGAAGAGCATTTGGGTTACTTAAAAAAATGTTTTTATACATAAACAGACATACATATATATATTTTTAGTTCCTTTTCCATTATGGCTCATTGCAAGAAATTGAATATAGTTCCTTGTGCTATACAGTAGGTCCTTGTTGTTTATCTGTTTTATATACAGTAACATACATTCTCTTTTAAGTTACCGAAGTGGGAAAAAACCTCTCACCAACACCGAGCCTGACACCCGTTCAGTCCACGTGCCTTAGTCCTTTTTCACTTTCCACCTGGCAACATTTGACACCTTTGGAACTCTCTTTTTGAAGCCCATGTTTCCCTTACTTTCCATGATCCCATCCTACTCCAGGCTTTCTTTAACCGTCTGTCATCTCTGTCTCCTCTGCAAGCCCATTCTCTGTGCCAAGATCACCTACTTCTGTCTCTGGCCCTGACCCCTCTTCAGAGCTATAGACCCACGTGTCTAACTGGCTCAAGCTCTGTATGTGCAAATCTGAACTCTGTCTTTTGCTCCAAGCCTGTTCTTTCCTTCTGTTCCCTGGTTCAGTGACTCTTTGATGCATTCCTCTGCTTATATCCAACTCGTTATCAAGTCTGCGAGATTCCAACTCTTACGGTCTTGGGTCTTTCCACTTCCCTTTATTCCCACTACAAATACTATTATTTCAACTCAACAGTGCCTTTCACCCAGAGCACCTCAAGCCTCCCAAGTGCTTCTTATTGCCCTTTAATCTGTCCATTCCCTACACTGCCACCAGAGGGAGCCATCTACAATGTAAATCTGATCACGTAAGCGGATGAAAACTGATGGCTTCCATTGACTTCCATCAGTCCTGTGGTTTACAAGGTCCTTTCCTGACAGTCCCCCTAATTAGTCCAAGCTTTCTTTACTGCTCACTTCCTTGCACTTTATTTTCATTTCTTGCACTATGATTTCAAATTAATTCAGTTCCTTTAATAAAGCATGTGCACTCTCTCAAGTAATAAATAAGTAAATAATATCATTTTTCTCAACTGATTGATAAATACATTGCATTTGATTCTCATGTGGGGAAAATTGGTTTACATTTACTTATGGTATCTTGCATGTGATAAAGTAAGACTCTCATGCATATTTCTCCTAATGTACTCTTTGGAATGTACCTACATTCAGAGTTCTAGGAACTAAAATTTAGATAACAAAATACCATTCAAGTAAAATAATCTGATTAGGTCATTCTGACTTTAATATGGGAAGACTGATAGGACATTTTTACTGTCACTTCTCCATCCTAATGCTAATCAACCATGGCATTCTTTTTTAAAGAGCTCCTATTCAACCTCACAAACCTTATTAACACCCCAGGAAGCCACTGCCAGTAGGAGGGACTCTAAAGATGACACTAACTGTTATATATAAAACAGATAAACAACAAGTTCCTACTGTATAGCACAGAGAACTATAGTCAATATCTTGTAGTAACTTATGGTAAAAAAAGAATATGAAAACGAATATATGTATGTTCATGTGTGACTGAAGCATTATGCTGTACACCAGAAATTAACACATTGTAAACTGACTATACTCCAATAAAAAATATATATATACAAAGACAAAAACCAAAAACCAAAACAAAACAAAAAAATCAAAACCTCTTTGCCATTTGTGTGTGTGTGTTTGGCAAGAAATTTTGCACTGGGGACTTGAGGATAAATGAGCCCAGGGAAGTGAATTCTTGTTTGAATTCTATTTCTTTCTTGTTTCTCCCAATGAGAACATCATAATTTGCTGCATATCTATCTATCTATCTATCTATCTATCTATCTATCTATCTATATTTTTTCAGCCTTAGAGGAATCCCAGTTCCGGTATCTTTAACAGGGTATTTATATCCCTGAGGGGCTTAGAGACTTTCTAGGGGTACACAGCATAAGCAGCTTTAAGGAGATCATTTTGTAGATGTTCAGCTTGCACATGTCCCTTCCTCAAGCGAGTATGAGACCAACTCCTGCAGTCAGGTTTTCTCTTTTCCTTCCTCCCTTTTCACAGCTGACTGCCTCCTATTTTATAAAAGAAATGTAACCCTTGTCCCATCTGAGTCTTATGAGGTGCTTCCCAGGGTATAAAAAAACTTAGGGGCACTCAACAGAAGGATGTTTAGTATGTCCTGAATAAGAGTCCTTAGATTCAGTTAAAAAAAAAAAAAGAAAATTAAAATTAAGAAAAGGAGAGCAATACCTGATTTCATGCAGGTTACAAACTTATGAAAAAGGCTCTGTGCCCAACCGTCTCTGTCTACGCATGTTAGAATCAGGATTCAGAAATAAAATGTTTCTGTGGAGTACATTTTGACATTTTTACTTAAATTGAAAACTGAAGTTGGACTTTTTATGACAAAAAGAAAGTCTTGGAGGAGCGTGTAGCTCAAGTCGTAGAGCACATGCTTAGCATGCATAAGGTCCTGGGTTCAATCCCCAGTACGTCCTCTAAAAATAAATAAATAAACTTAATTGCTTCCCACACTAAAAAATAAAGATAAAAATACAAAGTCTGATTTGACTTACTGGTTTGACCACTAGGACTGGCTCTGCCAATGAGGTTTTATGCAGCAGATATATTTTGTTTATCGAATGGGCTAAATCTGCAACTCCAAATATATTTAAAAATATATTTAAATCTCACACATAATCATGCAGTATTCAAAAAATTTCATCTTTGTAACTATTTAGGTTCAACTTAGAAATATACAAGGAGGTATATAATTTTCCAAAATGGTGGTGTCAAATAAGTTGACAATATTTTAGGCACACTGGAAAGCTCCAAGTTTAATATCCTATAATAACTTTAAAACAACCAAATTATGCTTTGACCAGTAGGGCTTGAGCATTTGCAGAGACCATAAAGACCCCCGTCAACTTAACAAAGAGGAAACTTGGGTGCAGAAAATTCAGTGACTAGGCCACCCCATACTCTAAGACAAGGGCAGGCCTCATCTATTTCTCCTAATTTGTCAGACTACTGTCTACTACATTCCTTATAAAAGGCCTATAAAATTGACATTGGCCTTTAGCAAACGATGACACAAGGAAGCATGCGTATGCTATAAAGTGCAGGATGCATGCGTGCAGCTCTACTGTGTCATAAATTTATTCTAATAGTGATAAAATATGTATAATAAACATTCATTTAGCATTTAATTAACAGCATTTTTTTCCTTACCTTCTTAACAGTTAGAAGGGCCTTTAGAAGTTCTTTTTATCATGCAGTTCTTTTCTAATGCTCTCTAGGGAACTATGGATTGATTTTTCTTTTTCGTTCAATGATTTTTCCTTTGGCAAATAGAGGCATTTCCAAGCTGTTACAAATATCATTAATTTACTTAACCATCACAATACCTTGTAAAAATAGAGCCTCGGTATCAGGAAATAGGAGTCCTGAATCCTCGTCTCAGATCTGTCACTAATTTGTTGTGTGACCTCAGGCCTCGTTGTATATGTGCCCGCTTCATTGTCAGGGTGTTGAGTAGGTTTCACTCTGAGGACCAGCTCTAACTCATAACAGTTTCCTAGCATTTTGCATAAAGGATGATTCTAGGGCAACTTCTGGTATTTGTGGGAAAGGATGCTCTGACGGGTTTAGAGTATCTACCATGGGCAGAGATGGGGGATGTTATATATTTATCAGCCAAAATGATAAAAAGAATTATGTTGTCAGAATTTGGTTTTCTGGTACATGGGGTGTGTAGATGTGTGTTTCCCCCTTCTAAATGGAGGTTTATTAGACAAAATTAAAAAGTCAGGAGCAATCTTATTCCTTTAATTAGTGTTAGAGTGGTTGTGCGTTAAGAGTTTTCAGAAATAACTGGCAAGATCACCTCACCATTGCCCTAGATTTACAGCTTATGAGATCTACTAATGAGAATTAGAAATGCATTGAAGGGAGGCCAATGAAGCTGTCATTTGGGGAACAATTTAGTTGTAAGTAAAGCCTCTTAGGAAAAGCATTTTAATGAAGTCACCATTTCTACTGTTTGTCCCATTCCCTTGCAGGTCTAGGGATAAGGTGTGTGTGATTAAACGAGACATTATTCTCTCTCTCTCTTTCTTTTTAATTAAAGCATAGTCAGTTTACAATGTTGTGTCAATTTCTGGCATACAGCATAATGTCTCAGTCATACATATACATACATATATTTGTTTTCATATTCTATCTCATTATAGGTTACTACAAGATATTGAATTGAGTTCCCTGTACTATATAGAAGAAAACTGTTGTTTATTTACCTTGTTTATTTACTTTAAATATAGTAGTTAGTATCTGCAAATCTAGAACTCCCAATTTATCCCTTCCCACCCCGTTTCCCCACTGCTAACCATAAATTTGTTTTCTATGTCTGTGAGTCTGTTTCTGTTTTGAAAGTAAGTTCATTTGTGTATTTTTTTTTTTTAAGATTCCACATATGAGTGATATCATATTGTATTTTTCTCTCTCTTTCTGGCTTACTTCACTTAGAATGATGATCTCCAGGTCCATCCACGTTGCTGCAAATGGCATTATTTTATTCTTTTTTATGGTTGAGTAGTATTCCATTGTATATACCACGTCTTCTTTATCCAGTCATCTGTTGATGGACATTTAGGTTGCTTCTATGTCTTGGCTATTGTAAGTAGTGCTGTTATGAACGTTGGGGTGCATGTATGTTTTTGAATTAGATTTTCTTCTGAATATATGCCCAAGAGTGGGATTGCTGGATCATATGGTAAGTGTATTTTTAGTTTTTTGAGGAATTTTCATACTGTTTTCCATAATGGCTGCACCAAACTACATTCCCATCAGCAGTGTAGGCGGGTCCACTTTTCTCCACACCCTCTCCAGCATTTATCTTTTGTGGACTTTTTAATGATGGCCATTCTGACTGGTGAGAGGTGTGAAGTGATTCCTCACTGTAGTGTTCACTTGCATTTCAGAGATTATTGTCTCTTGGTAACAGCCCCGCTGCTGTTACACTCACACGTATCTCATGCATAATAACACTCTATTCAGTTTACTGGGTAGTAGGCCTTTTGTGAATCCCTTATACAAGGTATGCACTTCTGGTATCAAAGTGTCTAGGAAGTGAGCTTATTAGTGAGTGGAAGGTGAGCATGGCATGATGGTACTAGAGGCAGAGTGTGTTGAAGAGCATTGAAAAGGCTCACATGGTACACTGGGCACCTGGCTTAAGGGACAATGTCCTCTAATCAGTAGGGGACTTGTTTTCCATTTTTTTTTAGGATGTTGAATGGCACATGTATGCACCTGTTTTGATTAAATCATATCCCCTTGAGTCACAATTTGGTGTTTGTGGAACTTGAGGAGGATAATCTTGGGGCTGAAGAGGCTGGTGTTACCCTAATTCATCTGGAGACGTGCTGTAGCTAGCTGGGGGACGGCTGCTGCCTGACACAGAACCGCAAGCATTTCAGCATGAAGAAAAGTCAATAAGAGTGATCTTCAGGTGCAAACATCCCAAAATGGAAGCAGTAGACTGTGCTAGTTTGCTTCTTTCTTTCCTCCTTTTTATGGGATTTGAAATATTATGGTGACTGAGAGGCTGAACTGGGAATGTGTGATGTGTGGAGGTTTTTATCTATGGAAACTCATCAAAGAGGAGTCTTTGGGTCTCTATTTGAGATGCTGCATTGCATACTGTGCTTTACAGGCTCTTAGGAACCCACGTTAAAACAGGGAGTCAAAACGATGAAGTAACAGTGGGCTAGGATTCTGAAGTCCCCTTGTGGCCGAGACTGCTGATTGCCCTTCACTAACCATTCTCTGTTGTGGGATTCAGCGGGTCTGTGCGTGGGCAGTAAAAGAATTTACCAGAGACAAGAGAGGATGATAGTAAAGGAGTTTATTAAGTACACTGCTATAGGCAACAGTGAGCCACACAGACGGCAGGTGTCTTTGTGAGCCCTGAGGGTTGCTGAGGTCTTTTTTTAGGGAGGGTAACCTTTAACTCCTTGGGCTTACGTGACACGGGCACAAAGGGGGCCGCAGAGTGTGTGATCAGTTTGTGCACAAGTCTCTGATTGGTTGACGTTGAGGTGATAGGGAAGGGAGGGGGTCATGAAAGGGTAGGGCTAGCGATTTGGGTAGAGAGTTGTGATTTTCGGTAGGGAGTTGTAACTGGTCCTGGTGGTCAGGCTTCTGGGTGTTGTATAGAAAATCATTATCTCAGCTAAGGCAAGTATGAATTAGAAAAGGAATGTTCTTTTTATCTTCAAAGGACAGCAACTGGGCACCTGAGGGGTCTTGGAGCAGAAATCTGCTAGATGTCTGTGGACCCCACGTTCTCCTCTTTATTTTTAGTATTAAAATCCTTCTCCAGCCAGTTTTAGAGGAGCAGGTGGTTCTCCAATTCGAGAATCCATTTGAATCAAGGTGGGGCATGTAAATAAGTGTAAGCCAATGGGATGTGAGTGGAAATGTGTGTAATTTCTAGGTCGGCTGCTTAGAGAGCACCTGTTTGCCTTGGATTATCTCTTCTCTGTTGTCTGCTGGCTGGGAAATGGTGACAATGGGCACAACCTTGAAGGTCATGTGTCACCAATAGCGGAGCCACCCTGTGAGCTCTAGACTGCCTCGTAGGAAAGTGATGAACTTCATTCCTATTATAAGCCATTCTGTTTGGGGCCTTTTGTTATAGCAGCTAACTAATACAGAAAATGGTGCCCAGAAGTGAGGTCCTACATAACAACAACCAAAACAAGGCTTAGTCGTCTGACTGTGGGTTGCAGGGCAACAGAAATTGCAAGTTCTCCTGCTGCTGACTCTGAGCTGCAGGAAAAAATATGGTAAAACTTAGTCTACAATAACTGAAAAGACGGACTACATGCCTACTTAGTCTGTTGGTCTAGGGTAACTACACAGGAAAACTCAAATGTTTGATGTTAATCAACTCTTTCTTACTGGTTTTTTTGTTTGTTTGTTTGTTTGTTTTTACAAAAGAGATATGAAAGCAGACAAGATTAGTCCATTTTGGAAGCAGGGCTGGAAAGAAATATAAATCTGCTAAAGGAAAGTCCCTCTGCCTATGACCTGCAGGTTAAATTTAGAGATTTACCGGGGTGGGAAAGTCAACTCTTCCATAGCAAACTTCTGAAGATAAAACTGTCATTTAGTTCTTTTCTCACAAACCTGTTAAGACACCACGTCCAGACCAGGGAGCACCTTAGTGGCAAGGATCTGATTAAGAGCACTGCTTTCCCTCCCAAGCTGATGGTTTCAAGTGGTCTCAGGGTAGCAGTCATGCAGCTGAGGAAACACAGAAGGCCGTCAATAAAGGGACGAGTCACTCAGCTTAAGAACTGTGCCCTGAGAACGTTAGGGACAGTTACTGCACTTGGAACTTGGCAGAAGCAAGCCCACAAGAGCCTGTCACAATTTTGAGGGATGTGTTCTGTCAAAGAAACCACAATTCTGGCCTACAAAAGCTTATGAAAGTTCCAAAGCCCCCCTCCCTCCCTCCTGAACCTGTGCCAGCAGAGAGCTGGGGTATTTGCCAACGACCACCTCTCTGGTTATGGGGCCACTATGATGGTGAATGAGAGAAAACCATGCAGAGAGCAATGCCAGTGACCACAGAGAATAATTGTCAAGGAG
Source organism: Camelus dromedarius (assembly GCF_036321535.1). NCBI lineage: Eukaryota > Metazoa > Chordata > Mammalia > Artiodactyla > Camelidae > Camelus > Camelus dromedarius. The sequence goes on from NC_087441.1 coordinate 61,568,461, forward strand.
GTGCCGCTTGATGAACAGAACCAGGTTCCAACCAAGAGAACCATACTTCCAGGACTTGGGGGTCTCTCCATAGATCCCACCCAGCAGGGCGCACCATTGCTGAGGACTGTGCATTGCGGTGAGTGTGTCGTTCTTGCCTCTTATGAATAGGGGATGTTATACAGCTCTCCTGGTCCGTCTCTACTGTTGCCTGTGAACATGTACATGCATGCATACGTGTGTATGTGTGTGATTGGGAGAGAGGGAGAGAGGGAACACACGTGTGTTAGTCTGCCAGTCACTGAAATGTGAGGAGCCTCATTTGGACCTGATGGAAAGGACTTTTACGACTCAGAGACGCACGGCTTTGAGTTGGAGGACCTGCAAGGGACTTGGGGAGGGTGTGTTCTATGTGTGGGAAAAGGCTAGGCATGACCAGAGGGTTGGACTATGACAGAGACTAATAACCTCCTCCTAGTACCCTTTCTCTCCTTTTTAGAGAGAAACCGTCCCTCCCAGTTAAGAATGGAATTTCCTTACCTCTCTTGCAGCAAATTACTGACCGATTGGGTGTGAGCAGAAGGGGTATGTGTGATTCCCACGTTATCCCCTTGCTGGTTAATTCACATGTCCTGAACACCCTTTTTGTCCTGATTCTAACTGGGGAATAGTGGGAACTGGGGAAGCCTGGGAGCCCTGGTAGGAGATGGGGGAGGAGATGTGAACCATCCACATCCAGCCTGCTCTACGAGAGAGTAAAAAAACCTCTATCTTATTCAGGCCACTGTACTTGGGGGCTGTGGTGTTTCATGTATGTTTTCCCTCATATTCTTAAGTAACTCTGGTGTGTCCTGGGAGTAATAAGAGGATGGCTTCCTGGGCTCTTTCTACTAAACCCTGAGGAAGTATGACCACATGTTACCAGGCCCCCAGTGGAGAATAGCTCTCTAGTGATGGGTTGCTTGTGTCTGTCTTGAACAGCGCTAGACAGACAGTGACATGGTTTGTTTTTCAAAATCTTGTCTATTTAGCTTGCTTACCTTATTTACTGGTGAGACCTTCATTAGATGTGTTTATATTACTGATTATATTCTAATAGGGCTGGAAGATACCCTGTACAGTCCCATATGTATGTGTATAATTAGTCCAACCCCCAGCATTCGTGGAGAACCTCACTGTTACAGAGTAAATTAATGAATTAGTTTAACATGACCTTTAATGAATAACAACAACAACAAAATGTGGAATGAGATCTGCCGAATAACGGGTGCTGTGTGACTTCTACAATAATGACACCATAATAGCCTCATTCAAATAAGGTCATAGAAATAAATGCCACCATTCATTTTACATTTGAATAAATTGAGAATGTACACCTAGTTAACGTTATTCTTAAAATATATTTCAGTTTTATACCACTGAGGCTGAAAGTAGAACCCAGCTCCCTTGGGTACCCAAAGGATGACCCATCGCCACGTTTCATTTTGGGAGAGAGACTCTCAAGAGAGTCATGTTACCACCTACCATTTTAACTAGGCCAGAATTGTGGTGATCTTATTTGTAGTGTGGTTTTAGTGAGGCAAGGATCTGCCATAGTTATTGTTAACTGACTTGAGGTATTTTGCATCAAAATACGTAACACATGTAAGGAAGCTTGTTTGCATATGCATGATGTATGGAGGGTTAGTACACCTCCTCATACCCACAGGCACGTTGATATTCCCAACTCTATACTGTAGCAGGTAGGCTTCATAGTTGTACTAACAAATGGACTAATAATATTTGTAAGAATGATCTAAAAGGTTTTGTCAAGTTGGCACTCCAAGATGTTTTGGGATAGGCCAATAATTATATGCGCTCGTGGCAGAGATACAACAAAATATCAAAATAAAGATATTTTTCTTGATGTCAAGAGATTTTCCAGCCTGAAGAACTGATCTCCAAGAGCTTGGATTTATAATCATGATCAGGAAGGGAGCTTTGAATACTGAATATGAGGCCATGAGATTTTAAATTACCACGATCTGCTTTTCATATCCAGACGTCATCACGGCATCTGACCCACCGCCCATGGAGAACGCCAACTGGATTGCGGTTGGAGTAACTGTGTTGGTTGCATTACTCTGTCCTTAGGTTTATTAACTCAGCTTCTAACCCACTGAGTTAGCATCTCCGTCCAGACACTGAGAAATTATTATGCATTTGAACCTGGTACATAGTGTTTTTATGTATAAAAAATCTAGTAATTCTGGGAAGTCAAGCTTAATAGAAATGCATCACTTCATTTATTGCTCTGCTCGGACATCCTTCAAATTAATTTAAAGACAGAAAAAGTAAACTTTTACTTTAAACATTTTCGTGTGGTTGGTAGCTTATTTATTTTAACGCCCACAAATTGAGAAAGGTTATTTAAACAGCAAGTAGAAGAGTCTCTTCCATTTCCTTTATTCTAGGTCATTGGCATTCAAATGTTCTCACTGCTCCTATAAAAACAGAGAATAGAAACTTCTCTTTCTTACTCCAATTTTTCTTTCCGCTTCCGGGTAACTTTTGGTGCACCACTGCACCTGTGTCCGAGCTGTGCTGCTGTGGTTTTGTGTTCAGGTATTTCAAGAGTAGAGTCAATTAAACATCCTGCAATCACGAAGGCTTTCTTATGTTACATTCTTGAAAATAATACAGCTGCAAATACTTTGTTTTACATGAATTTTCTATTATTGTTTATTTGGAGCAGATAATTGTCTTAATAAAACTTCTAGGCTTTTAGTTCTACCAGCTGACATTATGGGTAACTAAACTGTGACAGTTCAAGTTTTCTTTCTGCCAGAATGTGTTGGGATGAGCCAGAAAGAGTGCTGGAGATGTTGAACTTGATGTTTTCCTCTCCCTTGACACCACTGGTGTCAGGTGCTGCCTTGGCTTCAGTAGTGAGTGTGTGTTATATCCATGTAACCATGGAAATTGATGTTAGAGTAGGGGAGTTATGGGATGGAACAGTGGGAGCAATGGGGCTATTTTGGCCAATGTCAAAAAGTTAATGGTTAGGTTAATACTCACAGGGTCATAGAATTTATAAATGCAAAGGACCTCAGAGATGATTACATCTCTCACTTATTTGGTTGGGTTAAGTTGCATTTGCATCACACCCTGCTGGCGGTGGTTTACTTGTCCCAGTGGCTCAAAAAAAGTTGGAGAAGTGCCTGGGTCACAACCTGGTCGTGTGACCTGAGCAGTTCACACCATATTCCCTCTCCTGGTGCCTGATTTATCATCTCTGTGTGACTAATGTCCACACCACCAAAGTCCTCATTACCATCTGCACTGTCACTTTAATTTCTGTCTTTTCTTCTTAGAAATGCGTTAGGAATGGAGAAAAGAAGAGGAGGGGGAGGGAGGCAGGGTCTTGCCATGACAACTTTCCATCTCAAGAAGAAACATCATTTCTCCCTCCTTTGCTCCCTTCCCGTGTTGGTAAAACCTCTTCACCCTGCAGCACTGCGGACACAGGCTTATGCCCCTCCACACTCCAAAACTGGCCTGGAGCAGATCACCTGTGACTCCTTGATCACCAGAACCAATGAACCCTTTTCCAGGCCTTCCCTGACTTGACTTTTCTGGACATTGACATATTTTGAAACTGCCTCCTTGAAATTGTTCCTCCTTTGGGTTCTGTAGCAACACCGACTTTCTCCCTATCTTCCTACTCCTTAAATATTTATGTCCCTGCTCCGTGTGCATCCCAAGACTGTACCATTAATTGGGAAGCACAATCATGTAGTGTCTAAAAGCTTGAATTCTGGAGCCAGATTGCCTAGGCTTGGACCCTGGCTGTCCCACTTGGATCAGTTACTTAATTTCTTGGTGCCTCAATTATGTCATGGAAAAATGGGGATATTACTAGCAATATCTCATAGTGTTGTTATAAAAATTATATTATTTAATATATATAATATGCTAAGAATAGTGCCTGGCAAATGGCAAATGTTTTGTAAGTCTTTACTGAGAGAGAGAGAGAGAGAGAGAGAGAGGTTTGTCTTTCCTCATCCAATACTCAGAGAACTGAAAGAAGAAAAAAGAAAAGAGAAAAAAAATTAAAAAGGAAATAAAACTCTCAGCACGTGACGTTTCTGGGAGTGAGCAGTGCCTGAATATTATTTCAGAATCTCTGGAAACAGACCCCAATCTCTGCCTTTTTATTATACTTCCATCTCATATTACACTGCAGATGAATCACCAGGCAGCTTCTCAGTATTTTGCCAAGTACCTCAGGGTGTGTGGAGGGGATTATTGTACAGGATCAAGGGGCATACATCTGAAAATCGCGGAGACGTTTAATATTTTAGGTTTCTGAAGAGATGAAGCTCAAGTTACTGCATTTTGGGGAAATATTGATGGTAAGAAATTGATGCTGACACTTGAATTGGAAAACTGTGATTGTAATGGGAATTTAAAAAGGGAATTCACACAGTTTCAACACAATCTGGAGTATTACAATAAACTGGCTTTCCAGAAAGGCTGTTGGAGTTTTGATGACACTTGGATGATCTCTTGGGCTTGACTGAACACCCCTTGTGCTTTGCCTTAGAGTCATAGTGTGAGGAAGGACTGGGTCAATTAGTGCTAAGTACACTGGCAGTATCAGTAATAAATCCTAGAGTCACGTGACGCAACGAGGCCCTAACTTCAGTGTTGCTGAATGCGTCACCCACACTCAGCGCCTGCCGTAGGGATTTAAATTAATCCCAGCAAACAGCACTCACTGCGCTTAAGCCTTTTTATAGATGATGCGAGGGCCCCCGAGGGTAAATGGCACAGCATTGCTGTCCTCTGCCACTTCACGCTTTTAGTGGAGGAACAGCACTCGTTCGAAACTCATTAAAATAGAAGGTCCTGAGTGTTGTATGAAAATAGCTGCTTAAGCGCGGACCCGTGCTATGCGCTCGCACGGTCTGATCCGTTATCCGCATACGCAGCTATCCGGACTGCAGCTTCTCTGGTGTTCACTTGCCCTGTGACAGACTTCCCAGGGGCACTCCTGCGTGTTTAAGACACAAACCGGAGGGGACACCGCGGAAGGAGTGGCCAGCTGCTTCTGGGCAGGAGGGGCCGGAAGGAGGAGAAGAAAGCGCAAACCAGCGGCTCCTCCAGGGAAGGAAGAGCGAGAGACCCTGTGAGTGGAGGGAACAGCTCGTGCCTTCTCGTGTGTCCATTTTACACGGGTGCTTACAGGTTAATCGGTGTCGTTTTACGCTTACAGTTTCCTCCGGAAAGCCATGATTCGATTTCTCAACTTTCTATAACCGTGGAAGCGAGATTATCACACTCTCATTCCACTGTGAAAATGGAGTGACGCTTATCATTGGAATGACCATGACAGTAAGAATTGAAATAATGTGTAGGGAACGCCTCGGTAATACACACCTTTCGTGTTTTGGTTTTGGTTTTGGTTTTGGGTTTGGGTTTTTGTTTGTTTTGTTTTGTTTTGTTTTGTTTTTTCCATTTCAGTTTGCTTTATCTGTGCTGAAGTTTTTGATAAATACGATGTACGAGGTGTGATATTAAATGAGAGAACCACGTTTTGTGAATGTTCGGAAGTCTTATTTCAAAATGAGTCAGGCCTTTACTTGAAACTGCCCTCGTCCTTCCTCCTCACTGCAGTCTTTTACATATTGTAATCTTTTCTGGAAATAGTCATTAAATGGCACAGTAAATCGCTTTCACTTATTCTTATTTTCTTCTGGAGAGATATACTCCTTTTAGAAAAAGAAAAATTAAGGCTTGCTAAAATAATTCTAACTTGAAAATGTGGTTGTGATAGATTTTTTTCTTTTAAAGCAGACGGTTAGTTCTGAGTATAGAAATGTCAGCCATAATAAGGAAAAAGACACTTAAGTGACGATAGTGTAAACTGTATACTTGTTAGTTATATTTAAAATGGTCAGCTTTACCTCTGTTTCTTGAAAACAAAGACAGAGAGAGAGAGACATCAAAGGAATGTATTTATTATGTAATCTTTCTTGTTATTTCTAAGATTATTAATAACAGATAGCATTTACTGAGTGCTTACTCTATCACCTTAAATCACTGAGGTAGGGACTATGATTATATTCATTTTACTGGTGAGAGAACTGAGGCCCAGAGATGTTAAGCCACATGCCCAGGGTCACTCAGCTAGTATGGAAAAGAATTGAAATTGAGCACAGATTGTCCAGAGGCAAGGCCTTGGTGGTTGTACCATCTGGAACCTGTAGACTCCTCCGTCTAGGCTTCAAGGGAGGAGGGTCAGAGATCACATGATGGCTCTTAAGTGCTTCCTCCTGGCAGTGATGAAAGCTACTTCTGCTTGCAGCCTACTGTTGGGGCTGGTCACGTGACCCTCTTAACGGCAGGAGGGGGAGAGGTGGGGAGGGCAGGGGTACTGGATGAGCAGCACATGTCTCTGCCACAGCTGCTCTCACTACAAACTTCTTTCAAAGTTTGAAATAACAGAAACCATTGAATATTATGAATTTTAAACGTTAAGCTAGGAGAGAACCTGTATTGATACTCAGAATTGCTGGGCAACCTCAGCCCCACGCAACCTCTTCATCTCATCTGCTCCCCCTGGTGTGGTGCTCCTTTCTCCGGGTGCGTATGTAAGACTGGATGATATTTACTTCTCCATTCGATTTTCTGGCACTTTCTGGACTCCATTTGACATGTGGATTCTTGGAATGATTGAGATTCTCTCTCACCTGTGCCTCCTCCTGTGGTTCTTCTCTTCCCGCTGGGATTGGTCCTGCCTTGCAGAAGACTGACTGTCCTGGGAAAGCACTTGCCTTTTTGACTAGTTCCCTGAATATGGGACAGCACCGAAACTATCTCCAAAGCTGACAGAGGAAATAAGGAATGTTACTTATTTCATTTTTTCCCCCCAATTTCGTTCCCTTGCCCCAATTTTATTTTATGACCATTGGTTCTTCCGAGGATGCTTTTATCTCCCCGTTGATAATCCACCCATCTATCCATCTACCCATCCATCCATTCATCCATATTCATCCATCCATCCGAAAAAGTTTTTACTAGGCATCCTCCTGTCAAATGAATCTCCTTTGCATCACTTTTTGATCCTTCATTTCATTAAAGACTTTTCTTCTGGAAATGAGCTTACAGCATTGTGTCAGCCCCAGCCACTTCCCCAGGGAGCAGACAGCTTATCCTGTGGTTGACACCTGTGTGCCCAGCCCATCAGATTTCCCTCAGGGACATGACTGTGGTAAATACTTGATAGACATTCAGATCCCTAGAAATGCAGAGAGAAGAAAATGTCATATATATGTTCTTTTGACATAGGAAACATGAGACAGAATCCTTGATTCAAAAATCTCACTGTTACTCAACAAACATAGTACACGTGAAAATCACAGCTCTAAAACTCACTTCCTGAAATGTGGGAGATACAAGAGAGGTTAGACTAGACATGCATACTGGAAGATTTTTCCTGTAAAGGTTACACACAACTAAACTAAATGCCATGCTATAAACACAGGTATTGCTTTAGTCATGGATTTGTTGCACTGTGGTGCTCTTGCCAGGCTAAAATGAACATTCAAACCAAATAAGCCATGGGCACACCTGGGACCTTTGGTTCTTAGCCTGGTTTTTGGTGGCCTCTGCAGTCTGAAAATGGTGTAATCGAAATTTTACCCAGGCCTCAGGGTGGGGATTACTGGGGCTCTGAACCAAACTCTGCGGGAAGGATGGATGTGAGAGAGAGAGGGGGACCTTGTGCATAAGACAGCCTTTGTGCTCTAAGGTATAGGGAGAAAATCCTTTTTCCTAAGACCCTCCTCTGGCTCTTCACACAATGTCAGTAGTAGACACACTCGCTTAGTCATAGCAACGGCAATTCCACTAATTAGGGATTCACTTATGTTAACAAGAATCCTTTTTGAAATACAATTACTTCAGGATGGCAATTGCTAATTTACAAATTCATGCAAAACTTCTAAATCAGATTGCTTTTCTCCTTAACACCTGGCTGAGATGAGTGTTTTTGAAGGAAACGGAAGAGGAATTTTGAATTTGGTGGTGTTGGAGAGGTGGAGATGGGCAGAGGGTAGAGACAGAAGGGAAAAAGGTAATTCAAAACAAATTTTTCCAATTGTGTAAATCCTTCCTGCCATTCAGTGGAGTGCTTACCAGTGCAGGCGCCAGAGCCAGACCACAGACCATTCTTGCCAGCCCTGTGACTGGGCCAGTTGCTTCCCTCTCCATTCCCTCAGTGATAGGAGGGTAATAGTAATACTTACCTCAGAGGTTTGTTGTTGTGTTGTTAGTTTAAATGAATTAATGCATATGAAGAGTTTCATATATAAAAAGCACTAAAAATATTAGCTATTTTGAACAATTTAGAAAATGCAAAAGAAAATGAGCTGCCCTTAGGAAACAAACTTATGGTTACCAAGAGGGAAAAGGTGGGGAGGGATAGATTAGAAGTTCGGGATTAACAGATACACATTACTATATATAAAGTAGATAAAAAACAAGGTTCTACTATATAGCACAGGGAAGTATATTCAACAGCTTGTAGTAACATTTAATGGAAAAGAATCTGAAAAGAAAAAATATGTATGTATATGTATAACTGAATCACTTTGCTGTACACCTGAAACTAAGATTGTAAATCAACTACACTTCAATAAAAACAATAAAACAAAAAAAAGAGAGAGAAAATGAGCTGCCCGAAGTTCTACAGCATATCTCCATCATACTTTAAAATGGGTACTGTTAATATCCTGGCCAATTTCTGTCTGGTATATTTATAGACCATATGCAAATACACATATAAATTGGGACTATATACTATACTTATGTCTTAGTGTTTCATTTTTTTTTCAGGTAATATTAATTTATAAGTATTTTGGAGAGGGCTTCGTGGAGGAGGTGGCCAGTACTTCAACATGTATTTCCATAGTCGGATTTGAAAGGAGTTTCCAGTCTAGGATTACAGTGTAAACAAAAGCATCAGGCAGGAAGTCCTGGAAGAAGTGAGGACACCAATGAGGAGCAGGAGGTCTGGGGAGGCGGGGAGGCTGAACGAGAGCTTGGGTCTAATCAACGAGGAACAAGAGCTCTTTCTGTTTATGTAGAGGGTTGGGTTGAAGGCAGGTTTAGGGAGACCAGTTGGGAGTCACCTGTAATAATCCAGGGCAGAAGGACTAAGATTGGGCCTAAACCTTCCCTATTGGGTTGACTAGGAAGCAGTGGATAGAGGAGGCAAGGCAATAGAGGAGGCAAGGAAGAGGGAGGAGATAAAGATGGTTCTGAGAATTCTAGAAAGGATGACTAGGACATGCTGTACTATTCAGACCTTAGAAGACTTTTAGAAGATTAATGAAGAGTAGTAAACAGAAACCAGATTAAAGGGCTAAGATCACATGGCTAAGAAGTTTAGGAATGAGTGTAGACAACTCTTTTAAGAACTTGATGTCAAAGAAGATGGAACTTGGAATGGTAGTATAAAGGAGGAATACGATGGGGATAAGTCTTTTGTTTGTTTGCTTCTTTTTTTTTAAATTTTAATTTCTTCCTTAGAGATAAGGAAGACTTCCGTCCCATGGGAAGGGAGCACATGAAGATAAAGGGGAATATGAAAAGGAAAGAAAGAGCCCACCTCAGAAGAGAAGGGATTCTTACCCTCATCTGAGGGTTCCCTCAGAAATATGCTCACTGAGACAGGGTGGGATTTGGAAAAAAAGGTCCATGGAAGAAACTAAAGGAGATCAGGTCATGGGCCAAGGAGGAAACCAAGTGTGGGCCAGGAGATTTTCATAGAATGGAAGTGATTCTGAGAAACTATGGGGAAAAGATGGGCTAAGGTTAAGAATGAAAAAAAAACAAAAACAAAAAAAACCCAGATATGCAAGAGCTTGAAGACTTATTTAATGAAAGGAGCATATATGCCAATTTTGAACCAGACTTGATATTAAGTCAACAGCTATACAAATGCTTTAGTTATGTAAACCTAATACTAGTCGTTGAAGACATCTTCTTTCATCTCTGCAGCAAAGGAAGATATAAATCTTCATTAAGGTGATGTGTGACTTAAGTTCTTAAAACTCTGGCTTGGATGATGGGTGCAGAGAGAAGAGTGTCTTCTATGCCTGTCTCAGGAAGTGATCATAAAAGGTCCTTCCATTTTTCCAGTGCTTTCCCATTTAGAAAATATGTTCATTCATATGTACTCACATGCTAAAAGGCTAGGAAGGGATAACAAGTCTCAAACATAAATCACACTGGAAAAATCTTTCCAAAGAAGGGGAAGAATCTCTTCATATGGAGACTGGAAATGAACTGCCTTTTCCAGAGAGGATGTGTAGAAAGGGCATTAATATTTAAGAGTAGCTCAGAGCTCTTCTAAGATCTTGATAAATACGCCTTCTCTAGGTTAGGGACGTGTTCTTGGAATTTGATACTTTGCCAGTAAATATGGTACTTCCTTCTCCTTAAATTTATGTAGGTTGCCCAGAAGCCTCTGGGCTTCTTGAAATTTCAACTAGAGTTTTCAGATAGTATAGCAATAATTATTTCTTAGGCAGCTTTGAGCACTTTTCCAGGAATGTTGATGAGTTTTAATAGATTAGGCCAAACTTCTGTGTACGCATTTTGAAACATCTATGTGACGTTTAGGGTAGGCTGTTGTTCCTTAGGACAAGTCAGAATCACTCTTCACTCAAAGGGTTCCAAAGGATTGGCTTTGACCTTGACATGATTATAAAAAACTGAGTTAGCCCTGTGGAAGTCTCTTTGGGGCTTCCACCCTAGTTTATAATGCTATGCTTTCACATTTGAAACTTGGGAATGTGGCTTGGTGGATTCCCCGTACGTGTTGTTTGTAATAATCACTTTGTGTTTTATATCCTTTACAGTTGTATACACTCCATTGGCTGCTCACAAATCCCTATGAAGTGTGCAGGGCAGGGCAATGCTATTTTTTCAACAAGAAAATAAACCTGCAGTGAAGATGATTTGCCCAAGGTCTCAATGCTAGTTAGTGTGGAAGCCAGGATTGGAACCCACATCCTCTAACATCTGCTTTTAACCTTTTAATCTGATATTTTGATGTCTATTTATCTCAGGCCTTGATTCAAGAGATGACTAGTTTTATTTATATTAATGGAATCATATACAGTTTCCATTTTTCTATGTCTAAAATGGTTGACCATTGGCAGTAGCATGTGTTTCTACCCCATATAGGTATAACCAAGTCCTGTGTGGAGGTAGTGCAGACTTCGGAGTCAGACTAGCCTCAGCTAGAAGCCCAGTTCTGCTCCAAGTCAGAATTGTTACCTCTATAACATTATTCTGCCTCCCTAAGCCTTTGCTTCTTCATCTGTAGAAAAGCTTGGCAGTGCTACCTACTTGAGAGGTCCTTACAAAGATCACATAGTGCAACGTTCACAAAAAAATTCCTGTCTCAGTACATGGTATATTCTAAATAGGTCACCTCAAATATCATTGTCAATAAAGGTTAACAAATATTACATTGGAAAATAAAATAGACATTAATTGTTTATAGTATGTTTAGCATTGTACTTTGAGATGAGAAGTAATTTGTCATTCTTGTTTAGTACTGGTGTGCTGTCTCTTAATTTATAGATTATTTGGGGATGTGTGGAAGAGAGGCATATCGATCATTTTACTTTTATTCCTTTTACGTATAGGTACTTTCTTATTTTCTGTAATAAAATTGTGCTTTTAGAGTGGGTATGAAGCTATAAAATAAAAATTGGTTCAAGCGTTAAATGATAAAATATTGAGAATGTGAAAAAGGAACAACTTCCTAAAAAATCAGTAGCCTTTAGGTGAACAGAAGTGTTTGATGGTTAAAGTGAAATCCATCTACCTTTTCCTTCTACTCACCTGCACTCACTTGCTCATTTATACATTTATTCATTCACTCAACAAATTATATTTAACTGTTCGCTATGTGCCATGAATTGTGAGGGGATGAAAAGAGAGTAATGCATTACTGGTTATCGATTATTTGTCTTTTTATCAGCATGTAGGAACACCAAGAAGATTCCCCCATCTTAGGCAGCTGGATGAATGTTCTGTATATGCATATGTGAGCTCACTAAAATGAATCAGGGCACAGAAACTCAGCTTTGGGAAAATAATAGATTATGCCTATCATCCACTCAATGACAACTGGTAAACTAATAAAATAAGTAGTATATTTGCCGTTGAAAATCTTACAAAAGATGCTAAGAATAAGTAATAACTGTCATTAAAAGCCCTGTGCTAATATTAAAGAAACTAATAATCAAAACTCACACAAGGAAGAATAAAATAGGACTATAAAATTTTATGAAAAGAATGTTTATTATGGGATAGAGAAACCCATAACTGAAATTTAAGGAATCCTTTCAACGACCAACAGCTATTAACCTGCTGTGAGTTGTGCACTGAGCTTGGCGCATTTCCTGGTCCAATGTTTTAGGGTTCAGTTAAAGGGCATTGGTGTTTATTGATTTATTTTTAATATTGTGATCAGAAAAAAGTGTATATTTTCAGGTGTTCCTTGCAATATAACAGCTGAGTATGAATTTTGTTTCTGTCCTAGTTAGGTGTATAATCTTAGGCAGGTCACTGAACAATTCTGAGCTTCGTTTTTTCATCTATTAATCAGGCACAATGGTTTCTTAGACTTAATGGCGATTGTGAGGATTAAGTGAGACAAGATGAGGAACGTGCAGAGGACAGTATCCAGGACACAGAAGAGATTCAAAAGTGTTATGCCGAAAATTCAAACAATTTGATGGATGGAAGGTGTGGTTTTCAAAGATTTGCTATGACTTCAATTCTACTTTTGATTATTTCTTAGAGTCAATATTTTTTCCTCCTGCGGCAAGAGGAGAAAAGTATATATAAAAATCAAATGGGTAATATAATTTAATTCCTTAAATTTACTTTTCTTTTGCAGTTAGCATTTTAGGAAAATGTCTTTTTTTTTTAAGGATAGACACTGTTGTATGTTTGCAAACATTTCCACATGACACAGGGAAATAGCAGTACCAACTGATCCTTGTAAACAAATATGTACTGAGTACTTTTAGAGCATGGGGAAGCCATTGATGGAAAGTCAGAATTGTAAAAGGTCTGTCCCCTGTGTTGTAATTTAGGTTAGAGATGGTCATGGATGAAGTGGGTGGCATGACAGGTTTGGAGAAGCAAGTGAAATATTAGTCTTCTTTTTTGAAGATAGAAAGTATAAGGGTTTTTGTTTGTTTGGGTTTGGGAGGGTTTTTGTTGTTGTTTGTTTGTTTGTTTTTGCATGGAATGGATGTGTGAGATAAAAGAGATAGATGAAAGATGAATCTGGGATGATTTGCAAGATTCTGACAAATAATTGGATAGTTTCTAGTACCATTTACTACAATAGGGAAAAGTGAAGAAGGTGTAGGATAATTTTATTTTATTTTGATGGTGGGAAGATGAAGAACTCTGTTTAGGACATGTTAAGTTTGAGGTGCTTGTGAGACATCAGGTAGAGACATCAAGCAGACCTCTGGATCAGACCGTATCATTCACTTGCTCGAAACCCTCCACTGGCTTCCCATCTTGGTTAGAATAAAACCTAAAGTTCTTATAATGGCTGGCAAGGTCTTGTTTTGGCTTCTGCTTACTTTTCTGATCTCTATCTCCTTTCTTCCCCTCACTCACTGTTTCAGGCACAGTTGTCTTCTTGCTCTTTGTGGAAACTCACCTTGCCATTCCAGCCTCAGGGCCTTTACACTCACCCTTCTTTCTGCCTGAAAAATCTCTTCACGCAGATCTTTGCCTGTCTCTTACCCCTACTCCATTCAGATCGCTGATGAAACTTCAACTCCTCAGAACGTCTTCCCTGACCATTGTACCTAGAATGGTTTCCACCATCAACTTCAATATTCTCTCTTTGTACCCTGATTACTTTTTCTCCCTAGCAGTTATTGCTTCTAACACATAAATATTTTACTTGTTTATCATCTTTATGAACCTATTTCCCCACTAGAAGAAAAGTTTCATGAAGGCAAGGACTTTGTTCAGCTCACCACTGTACCCCCAGGCCCAGGTTAATACCTTGTACATCACGGGCACTCAGTAACTCCATAAATATTTATTGAATGAATGGCAATGCAAGCCAAAGGGCAAAAGAGTGGTTGAGTCTAGACTATACACTTGGGATCCATGAGCATGTAGATGGTGTTTGAAACTCCTGAAGTGACTGAGATGGTCCAGGGGAGAGTATGACTTATGCAGAGAAGAGGGCCAAAACTGTCTTTTAGAGGTTGGATTGAGGAGGCTGGTGGAGGACCAAAGCCAGTGGAGACTAAGGGGTGATAATGGGAGAAGATCGAAGATCTGAGGGGAAACCAGAGTAACTTAGAGACTTAATTCCAAAAAGTGGGTACTATTTAGAGAGCAGAAGCAATCCCTTCTTGTTTTATATTTTCTCCCACAAAGTTATTTTTCAGCTATTACATTATGATTCAAAGTTAATTTCTTTACATACTTAAAACCTAGCCACACTGAGTCTATTCATTATAAATTGAAAGCCCTCAAATTATTAATCTGCTATTGTATATCATAATTACCATCCTTTCATCAACTTTTTCCCCCCTATTATTGTTTACTGAAATTTATACTTAGAATAAATGTTATACTTAGAAATAGCTTCATCCTTAAATGGCTTCATAAGATTATTTTGTTCCCAATTGCCTGTCCTTTCAGCTTTGTGTAGATATCACCATATAGCTGTCATCAGAGCTGGGTGGGCTGGGGTGGGTGGATGAGTGAAACCAAAGAGGCATCAGGATAGATGGGCCATTGAGGGAAATACAGTTGGCCCCTGTATCCGTGGTTATGCACCATGGATTCAATCAACCATGGATTGAAAATATTTTAAAAAATTCAGAAAGCTGTAAAAAATAAAACTTGAATTTGTCATGTGCTGTCTACTATTTGCATAGTATTTACAACCATTTACATAGCACTTACATTGTATTAGGGATAATCGTAATCTAGAGATAATTTAAAGTATACAGGAGGATGTGCATAGATTATATGCAAAAACGACACCATTTTATATAAGGTACCTGAGCATCTCAGACTTTTGTGCCCTCAAAGGTCCTGGATTCAATCCCTCACTGAAGCTGAGGGCAGAGGGCTGCCTGTAGTATTGTCATTCATCACTTTTATGCCAGTATCCTTGAAGTTACAAATACAGTACAAAGAGATCATAAAAGTTGCTTGAGAAGTTATGGGGTGGATATTAATGTTTTATCTATTCAACTAATACAGATTTAATAGATCAAGATTTCAGGCTGGGTGCTACTTAAACAAGGCTAAGTTTGATTTGATTTTCTAAAACATTATCAGAAACTTAATTTTACTTCATTGTTGATGTTGCCAAATAATTTCCTTGGTTTTGAACTACGTCAAGGAGGTCTTAAACAAATGAAGCCAAACACACATTTTCATAGCTGATTTTATCTGTCCTCTAATATCCTGACTTATTTTATTATTTAGAAATGTATTTAAAGCCACAGTCACCTTGGCCACTGGTAAAATCTACATTATCTGCTTCTCTCAGAAGAAATTGTTCTTCCAATTTAAATACCACATAGTGTTTCAACACTGTTCTCTTGGGCCACAAAGAAAATACTGCACTCTCTGATATTATGGAAAATCATATACAATTACGGCAGACTTTGCTTGAGGTTATTTCTTACTGGTCCATGCAGTGTTTATCACTGCATATGGAATACGTTAGTTTTAGGAAACTCTAAAACCATTTTTTATTAACTTTAAAATATCAGCAAAATGGTTTCTCTTATAATTATTGTCTCTAATATAAGTAGGACAAAGTGTTCTGAATTTGTACCTTCATGTTAATTTCAGTTTGAAAATGTAATAAATGAAGGCTGAAAAATCTGTCTTTTCATCATATATGGAAACTAATCTTTCTGTCTTCCTCCCTCCCAACTTTGGTCTCTCTCCTTTCTCTCCTTCTCTTCTGTTTCACAAAGATTTAAAGTGGCATGCAAAGATACAAAGAACAAATTAAAATAAATGTAAGACCAGTAAGAAATATGAGGCAAAGGGAAAAAGAAAGGATAGGAAAGTAAAAGGGAATTAGGAATGAGGTTAAATGCTCCAATTCTAGCCACAAAATCCCATGGATTTATGAGCGGCAGGCTGTGTGTAGAAACTAAGACTTCCAACTGGGAATAAGAGGAATGCAATAAGCTTTTCCAAAAATAAAAATAAGTCAGTCACCTAGGATAATCACTGTTATTCCCCCAGTGAGACCAGAAAGACTTTTTCTTGTCCCCTTGACCCTCATAGAGGGAACACTGTGTAGTGTAATGAGCAAAAACTTGGAACAGCCTTCTCAGCGATTAGCCGCCGGGATCATTCTCATACGGACTTACGGTATTAAGCCAAAGGGCAACTCAGTAAAAGCAATTTGGGTTCGTGGGGATGGGAGAGTGGGAGGGATGCTTGCCGTAAACTGTGGTCAAGGGGAAATACTCCCTAATGAGCCCCTCTCCTTTGGATTATATGATATTTAGATGAATAGGAAGTTTCATATCTTTGAGGACATTGAGTTTTAAGCTACAGGTTGGATAATAAAATTAATTCAGTGAGGGGCAACCAACATTTTAAAAGGAAAAAAAAAAAATAGAAGAGTACAAAATAGAAAAATCAGAGGGTCCGGAGAAATGTTTCATGTTTTCCTTCAACTACATGATGCAAAATGTATTTCTTACTGTGACTCTAGTTCAAAGCTTTGAAAAATCCTCTGTTGAAGCTATTCTTATAAACTGTCTTCCTCGCCTAATTTTGGGGAAGGTAGTGCTTGGCAGTAACTATAAGATGAATCCCTGGCAACATTTTGGGAGCTGAAGTTCTGTGTTCATTCATCAGCTGGGGGCTGGATTGCGGGTGCAGAGGTCGGGGAGCTGAGGGAGCAGCACTGAGAATACTCTTGGAAAAGGGATGTCATTGATAAGTCCTCCACGCTGTGGCATGCCGGTGAGCCAAGACTGTCCACACCAGAGGAGCAAGAGCCTCTTTGGGAGCGAAAGGAAAGCCTGTGGAACTAAATTCATAGCTTAGTACAAAACCTCAGCTGTCACCTAGTTAAAAGTTGAGAGTCACCCATCCAAAATAGTCATTTTGGTCCTTTTTGCAGGTGATAACTATGCTGCAGTTTCCATAAGTTGTAAGTTGACTGCATTATTATGATAACAATCATCTCATTTACAAGAGAACGACCCATGAAAAAGCACCTTTTGTTTCCACAAGGCAAGTCTCCCTGAGGCCAAAGACTGTTTCAGCACTTTGCAATCTGATTAGATTTCATCAGCTACAGTTAGAAGATTCAGCCTGTTTCACTCTCACAAACTTCCAAAGTAATTTCCTGTGGGTTGAAGTGACACCGTTAGAAATGTCTTAGCAAATGACTGCATACATACATGATAATTTCTACATTCCACTCACCCCATAATTAAACCCATGAAGAATCACGTAAGGGGAGGTTATAACACTGCGTGTCTTGTAAGTTCTACCAGTTTTTAAAAAAGATATACTCAGTTATTGTGAATCGTCCTCTCACTGGCCTTGCCTTACCTACCAGCTGTAGGCTCCCTGAGGTCAATGACAATGTATATACTTTTAAAAATAAAGTGAATTTACTGATATGCAGTTTATACACATTTACCGTTTTTGTGTGTTAATGAATTTTGACAAATGTATACTGTGTTGTGAAACCACCATGGAGTGAAGGTATAGAACTCTTCCACCCCCACAAAAAGGTTCCTCATGCCACTTTCTAATCATTCCTCTTTTGTTACTCCCAGCCCTTGGCAACAACTGATCCATTTTGGTCCATATTGTAGTTTTGCCTCTTTCAAAATGTCATTTACATGGAACCATATAATATGTAGAGTTTTGAGTCTCATCCATGCTGTTACATGTATTGGCAGTTCCTTTCTTTTTAATGCTGAGTTGTATTCTATAAACAACTTATTTATCCATTTACTTGTTGATGGACATTTATGTTTTTTTCTAGTTTTCAGTGGTAATCTCTGAAGCTACTATAAACATTTATCTACAGGTGTGGACCTATGTCTTCATTTTTCTTGGGCAGATGCCTAGTTGTGGGATTGCTGGGCCACATAGTGAATGTACATTTAACTTCATAAAAGCAAGCTCTTCTTGGCTACATCATTCATTGTTGGCCAAGGATCATTGCTGATCTGGAAAAAATTAGGTACATGTAAATGAAAAACCACCAATCAGCCATTAATCCCAATGAAATTATTACCAGAAAACACAGGAAAATTGACTGAACTTGGCTTCTACCTCCTTAGTTACTGTTGATTATTCTCAATTAGTTGCTAAAAAACAGTGCAATGGCTTAAAGGTGGCAGAAAACAAGTTAGGCAAATGAAAGTGTGCTAAATCCATAAATTGGAAAATAAGTGTCTAGGGAAGTAAGGATTAGCTATGCTTACAAATCATGCAGAGTACTTGCTTTGATCACCTTCCTACTTTGAGCTAGAAAATTAATTATATTTCTAAAGATGCTGGCTTCAGGTTAAAAGGGTTGAATTTATGTGCAAGTAATATAGTAGTGACTTAGATTATTTCTTTTGAAAATGCTAACTTAAAAAAATCCGTTTTTTATTTACTGTGATAAATTTTAGCCACTTGAACAGAGACATCTCAACAAATGCTGTCAGGCTGAAATGCTCCTTCATCTTCAAGTGCTCTGATGTTTTGTCACAAATAAGAAACCAGCCACAATGAGAAATTCACATTTTAATCAGACTTCCCGTCTGAATTTCCAATGTGTCTTTCCTTGTGGTTTTGTTATCTATAAGGACTCAATTAGTTATTTTGAATGAGGCTCAAAACTCCATCCTTATGGTGAAAAGCCATTTTACATCTTTAGTGTTTAGACGAATTCCCCCAACTGAGTCAGTTGTCAGAATCCCGTTTAAAGAAGTGGTGATCACTGTCAGAATTAGAATTCACAGGACAAAAACCACATGATCATCTCAATAGATGCAGAAAAAGCTTTTGATAAAATTCAACACCCATTTATGATAAAAACTCTCACCAAAGTGGGTATAGAGGGAACATATCTCAACGTCATAAAAGCTATATATGACAAACCTACAGCCAGCATAGTACTCAATGGTGAAAAACTCAAAAGCTTCCCACTAAAATCTGGGACAAGACAAGGCTTCCCACTATCACCACTCCTATTCAACATAGTCTTGGAAGTCCTAGCCACAGCAATCAGGCAAGAGAGAGAAATAAAAGGGATCCAATTGGAAAAGAAGAGGTAAAAGTGTCACTATATGCAGATGACATGATATATTTAAAACCCTAAAAGGTCCACACAAAAACTACTAGAAATAATCGAAGAATTCAGCAAGGTAGCAGGTTACAAGATTAACGTTCAAAAATCAGTTGCATTTCTTTACACTAATGATGAATTGACAGAAAAAGAAAGTAAAGAAACAATCCCCTTTAAAATAGCAACCAAAGTAATAAAATACCTAGGAATAAATCTAACCAGGGAGGTGAAAGACTTATATACGGAAAACTATAAAACACTGATTAAGGAAATTAAAGAAGACTTAAAAATATGGAAAGATATCCCATGCTCCTGGATTGGAAGAATCAATATTGTTAAAATGGTCACACTGCCCAAGGCAATCTACAGATTTAATGCAATCCCTATCAAATTACCAGGACATATTTCACAGAACTAGAACAAATCGTAATAAAATTTATATGGAACCACAAAAGACCAAGAATTGCCAAAGCATTACTGAAGAAAAAGAAAGAGGCTGGAGGAATAACTCTCCCAGACTACAAACAATACTATAGAGCTACAGTCATCAAGACAGCATGGTATTGGCACAAAAACAGACATATAGACCAATGGAACAGAATAGAGAGCCCAGAAATGAACCCACAAACTTTTTGTCAACTAATCTTCGAAAAAGGAGGCAAGAATACACAATGGAATAAAGACAGTCTCTTCAGCAAATGGTGTTGGGAAAACTGGACAGCAGCATGTAAAACAATGAAGCTAGAACACTCCCTTACACCATACACAAAAATAAACTCAAAATGGATCAAAGACTTAAACATAAGACAGGATACAATAAACCTCCTAGAAGAAAATATAGGCAAAACATTATCTGACATACATCTCAAAAATGTTCTCCTAGAACAGTCTACCCAAGCAATAGAAATAAAAGCAAGAATAAACAAATGGGACCTAATGAAACTTACAAGCTTCTGCACAGCAAAGGAAACTATATGTAAAACAAAAAGACAACCTATGGAATGGGAGAAAATTTTTGCAAATGAAACCAACAAAGGCTTGATCTCCAGAATATATAAGCAGCTCATAAGACTTAATAAGAAACAACCAAACAACCCAATCCAAAAATGGGCAGAAGACCTAAACAAGCAATTCTCCAAGGAAGACATACAAATGATCAATAGGCACATGAAAAAATGTTCAATATCACTAATTATCAGAGAAATGCAAATCAAAACTACAATGAGGTATCACCTCACACCAGTCAGAATGGCCATCATTCAAAAGTCCACAAGTGACAAATGCCGGAGAGGCTGTGGAGAAAAGGGAACCCTCCTACACTGCTGGTGGGAATGCAGTTTGGTACAGCCACTGTGGAAAACAGTATGGAGATTCCTCAAAAGACTAGGAATAGACTTATCATATGACCCAGGAATCCCTCTCCTGGGCATATATCCAGAAGGAACCCTAATTCAGGATGACACCTGCACCCCAATTTTCATAGCAGCACTACCAATAGCCAAGACATGGAAACAGCCTAAATGTCCATCAACAGATGACTGAATAAGGAAGAAGTGGTATATTCATACAATGGAATACTATTCAGCCATAAAAACTGACAACATAATGCCATTTGCAGCAACATGGATGTTCCTGGGGAATGTCATTCTAAGTGAAGTAAGCCAGAAAGAGAAAGAAAAATACCATATGAGATCACTCATATGCAGAATCTAAAAAAAAAAAAAACAAACAAAAAAACCCCATAAAATCCATAATAAAAACATAAATACAAAACAGAAACAGACTCATAAACATAGAATACAAAGTTGTCGTTGCCAGGGAGACAGACTGGGATTTCAAAATGTAAAATAGATAAACAAGATTGTACTGTGTAGCACAGGGAAATATATACAGGATCTTCTGGTGGCTCACAGTGAACGAGAATATGACAATGAATGTATGTATGTTCATGTATAACTGAAAAATTGTGCTCTACACTGGAATTTGACACAACATTGTAAAATGACTATAACTCAATTAAAAAAAAGGTTAAAAATAAAAAGAATTCACAAGAGCAAAGACTGTGTGATGGATAATTAACCTTATTATTCCTTTAACAGTCAATATGTTGTGGGGATTTAGTCACACAGAAAGCTAACCTGATTTTTCTCTTTTTCAACTTTTTGAAATAATGATGTGCTTTTCAAATCATGCATTAAACGTGTGCTGTAGATTAGACACCTATCTGTGACCACTGGTGTTTGCAAGACAGATTCCAGGATCATGGAAGAAGAAGTCAGATCATATGGGGAAGACAATAGTAAGTTATACACAGAGACACCGAGTGGTGCTCAACCAGGCCAGCACCATTGCTGGAGGATCATTAAGGCCTAATTATGTACACAGACATGTTTCTCCTTCTGAGGTCTTGTACACAGTAGCACCATTTGTAGGTTTGATGATTACACAAAGACTTGTTGCAATGTAGAACTTGATGCTGCCTCTTCTAGTTCTTCTGGCTGGTAGAAGCCTGAATTTCATTTTTTACATTTCTAAGTTTTTGACTGAGGTTTTCATTCCTATTAAAAACTGTGATAAACAACATTATCTCTTACATTTGTCTTTCACCCTATAGTATGAAAGACAGGCTGAAGAATAGGTGTGACTAAATAGCACTCAGGGAAACTGTAGGAGGAAAGGGAAACCTCTAGGTTGGGAAAACACCGTACATGCTCCAGAATCCACAAGAATAGCCTTTACCCTGGAAATGTAAACCACCATGCTTGCTTCCTGTATTTTAGATTGTGTTTGTTTTTTGGAGGGGTGGGAAGAAGGTAATTAGGTTTATTTATTTATTTATTTTCAGAGTAGGTACTAGGGATTGAACCCAGGACCTTGTGCATGCTAAGCATGTGCTCTACCACTTGAGATGTACCCTTGCCCCCACTTCCTTTCTTTTAAAAACCGACACTAGAACATGTTTTTAGACTGATGAACACAGCCTGGTAGAAACAGAGAATTGATGATATGGGAGAGAGGGGGGATAATGACAGAGTGAAGATCTTGAAAAGGCCAGAGAGACAGGATCCACAAAAGCAAGGTTTGCACTTGAATAGGAGGAAAGACACATTTTCTATTTTAAGAAGACTCAAGGAATAGAAAGTGGGTGCTGATGCAAGAAGGTGTATAGATTTGATGAGAAGAAGATGAGCAAGTTCCTGTTTGATGGCTCCTATTTACTCCACGAAACATGAAGTGAAGCAACCAAATGAGGGGAATGGGGAAGAACTGAGGAGTGAGAAAAAAGTATAAAATAATCGTCTTGGAGAGTGGCAAAGCAATGGGGAAATGCAGTCAGAATGCTGGTGTTTTGAGGACCGTTAGGGCTTGTGGTTGTGAATGTTCTGTGAAGTCGTTCCACTTTCCAACGTGATTTTCTCCATCAATGTTCGTGTTTAGTTACCCATGTCAAATACTGGCATCTAACAGGGATTTTTTTTTTCTCTCTATTGTTACTTACATTTAGGGAGAGAGGGGCAAAAAAAATGGGCTGATGGTGAAAAATGGTGGAGTCGATGGAATGGACGTCTTCATAAGGTTCAAGAATTTTGTCAGTGGGGTATTGAACAAGTGAGCTAGAACAGTTGCAAGTGAGGATTGGAGAATGAAATGCTTGAAATTAAGGTTTTGAAGGTAGAGCAATTTCTGCTGAGAAACAGAGGGCCTAAGATATAACCATAGTGTGGGTGACTGGGGTTGGGTGGGGCAGAGTACATTAGAGATGGTGTCATTAAAAAACTAAAATCCTATGTGGGCAATCTTGTGAACGTTGAAGTCATTATGAGTGATGACAGTAGTTTCATGGACAGGAAGACCATACGTAAAGAAAGGGCGGGAGGATAACAAAGGAGTAGTAGATGACAGCAGACAAGAGAGAAACAAGGTGGTGTATTGAGGCATCAAGGGTAGAACCCGTGTTCTCTCCTCACCTTTTCCTCTCCCTCAGGAGGACATTGGCCCCACCCACTGAGAAGTAAATTTACGCCTTAACTTTCATGATGGCCTCCGAGGCTCTGCATGATCTCGCCTTCCTCATCTATCTCTCTCGTCTTTCCTCGTCTATTTCTGCACATATCGACACTCCAGTCTCAGTGGCCTTCTTTCAGTTCCTTGAGGAGGCTGAACTCTCCTATCTCTGGACCTCTACACACACTTAGACTCTTCACATGAATGGTCCCTTCTGAGCCTCAGCTTAGATAACACGTCTCTCTCCTGACCTCATAAAGTTGGGTGTTCCCTCCTATAATGCTTTTTCTTATAATTGCTTTTCTTTGGCAAAAATTTATCAGAAGTTGAGAGGATATGTTTAATAACTGGTTTATTTGTTTATTATTTATGTCAGCTCCATAAAAAGAGATTTTTTTCCCCTACTATGGTACTTACAGAAACTGGCAGAATGCCAGGGACATGGTAGGCAGAGGAACACTGCCTAGTGTGATCAGTGTGCAGGCTCTGAGGCTAGATGGCCTGAGTTCAGATCCCAGCTCTCCCAATACTATTTATGTGATCTTGGGGACATTACTTCACCTCTCTGTGCATTTGTCCTTTTCTACCCAATCTGTAAAATAGAGAAAATGGTATTTGTCTCCTGGAGCAGATATGAAGATTAGAAATAGTATATGCGGTTGGAATACCTACCACAGAGTAAGTGCTCAATAATTGTTTGCTAAAGGATGCTGTAAATAAACATTCATTGGTTCAACTTTCTACTATGCTTTCTATTTGTTATAGAAAACCTCTTTTAATTGTACAACCATATCATCTCTAACACTAAGCAATTAAACCTAATGCTCAGTTTCTTCAACTGCAAAATGAGGAAACTGGAAATTGTGATCTCTATGTGTGTGTGTGGTTTTTTTTTTCTGGTTCCAAAGTACTCAATTATATGACTATACAATAGGTTTTGTTTTCCTCCTTTGACTTGCCATAAAAGCAGTCATCCTCAATTACTTAAAACAGTGAGTTTTGTTTGTTTTTTTGTTTTAGTAAAAGTCAGAAGGTAGTGGAATCATCTAGGAAGCTTTTTAAAATTACAGATACTCTCCTTCCTTTGCCTCTGATTCTGGCACATGTGGAGAGGGAGCGTTGTACCTTAAAAACCTCCCCAGCTGCATCACATCTCCTCCTCTGGCTTCTCCCACTGAACAACTTCTGCAACCTGTCCTACTGAGAACCATTGCTTTAACCTATATTATAAAAGAAGAGATGTTTCGCATCATTGAATATGTATAAGCCAAACAACAGGGTTTTTTTTTTAATAACTTGATGACTACAACCATGCACCATTGATTTTCCCCAATCGAAATTGTTATGGATATCGCTGTTAAAAAACAATTCTGTTCATGGCTCTGTGCAACTACATCTTAATCTTTAATCCATAAAACTTCTGTATCAAGAAGCATTTTATTATCACAAATTACTCTAAAAATACACTATAATAACAATATGAAGGATTTTAGTGACTTGAATTTCCTTGTATTCTATTTCAGTGAAAATCTAGTTAGATTTTAAAAAGGATTATATGCTGAAATATGTTGCAATTCAATCCCAGGGAAAGAACACAATAGATCTAGGTTTCCAGTGTAACGTTTTGGATAAATGTTTTACTCTGCTGCTTGTCTGGTTTGCTTCAACTCTTTTCACTTACCGCCAACCAAATAAAGGAGAGGGAAAGGCAGATGCACAAACAGGGGCATGGGAGATGGGGCAGGTGTGGGATATTTGATCTCAGTAACCACCAAGCTTTGGTGCCTGGGAAGTCCCAGTTGGATCCTTGGCTTCTTTGATGGTGGAAACTGATTTGTTGGCTTAGGGGGTGACTGACCTGGCTCACTTCACAGCGGCTTTGTCTGCCTTGGATAGATAGCCCCTGAGGCCCTTGCTCTCTGCAGGTGCAGTGAGGGAATTTTCTACAGTTTGAGGAGGCCTACTCTACAAAAACCACATAAAGAAAATTTTTCAATAGAGAACTCTGAAACTTAGTCTTACTCTTCTTTCATTTTCTTCTTAGAGCCTCAGATTTTTCAGGTATAATCAATTTTGTTGTGTGAAATTTCCATTTCAATCAGCACCTGCCCCCAAAAGCTTTCCAGATCATCTCTAATTTATACCTGCCAAAGCCTGCCTCCTGCTTTGCAAGGTGTTTGGATGGGAAGACTTCTTCCTGGATTGAGAAATCTTTTTTTTCAAATTCTTGTTTACATTTGCTGTTGCAGATGTAACTGAAGCTCTAATTGCCTCATTATTTCAACATTCTCTTAACAGAAAACCTCCCAGTGTTTCTGATATAAGTGAACATTTGAAATAAAAATATATAGTTTCTGTGAGACTTTGAATGGAAAAAAATTTGTCCATTCCTTAGTGCTGAAAAAACTCAGGCAATTTACTTTCTGCAGGCTTAGTGAGAACATTTCAGAAGAGAACTTGTGTGGCTGTGTGTACCTTGGAAAATACTGACACCAAGAAAGATTTGTTTCACTTTGTGTTTAGGAGAGTAAAGTTTAATTGCGTTCTAGCTCCAACACACAGAAGCAAGAGAGAATTGCTTCTCCATTCCAGATGTCTTTTCTGAACTTAAAAGATGTTTCAATATACATCTACTAGTGAGAGTAAGATCAGATCAGACAAGCCTTGAGAAAGCATTAACCTCCCAGGGACCCCAGAGGGAGCTCCCAGTTTTGAGTGTGGATTTTTTTTTTTCATGATGGCAAGAAACACTTTATTTTTGGTTGAGTCACTGGTCTAGCTCAACTAGAGCGTGGATTATAAGCACAATTTGATTCAATTCCGCAATGTTTGGAAGCACAAGGCATTGTGGGAGATAAGCATGAATGAGACCAAAACCTGGTCTCTGGTCTCCTGGGAGTTTATGGTGCAATGGGGGAGACTAAGAGTTAATGCACACGATTTAGATTAGGGAGACCTTGAGAATGATGTGTTAGGGATATACAGGAGTGTCTTTGGTCACATGGAGAGGGGCTCTGGAATCTTAGGCTTCTTGAGCTCAGCTTGGAAAGATGTGGCTGGCACGGTAGTTTCTGAAATGCTTCCTATTTCCATTAAGTATCAAATACCTTTGGGAATAAATTAACTCTATCATTTAATCATTCATTTATTCATTCAACAATATTGAGGACTCACTGTGGGCCAGTTACTGGACCTTCCTGGATTTACTCAATATTTATTCATTCAATGTCTGTTATTCGAGCACCTACCACATACCAGCCACTGTTCTAGACTCCTCTCCCTAGGACTATAATCTCTCTCTAGGATTACAGTCTAAAGATGGTGAGCCATGGGAAACCACTATGACCATGGAGTCCAATTCAAACTTCTTCATTGTCCCCATACTTTACAACCAACTCAACATTGTTTACCTTACCACCATGGTTGGAATTTTTCCAAAGTGGGAGCCATTTTAAATTTAATTGATGTCATAGTTTGGGATAAATCAATGAGTTAGGATATAAAAACTTGAGTTGTAGTTCTGGACTCACCCCTTATAAGCGTCTCCATCTTGAACAATAATTTTGACTATTTAATATTAGAGTGGGTAGTGTGAGGATTGAATAAGGAAGGGTATCTGAAAGCCCCTATCATCTATGAATCCGTAAAATAACAGAATGTTTTATTGACTCGCAACTTGCTTAGCACAGCAGGTACTCAGCATTTACAAAATTCTTGATGATGATGAGGATGATGGTAAGTGCTTGTTGATGTTGAATACTATCACTATGCCCCCAAATGATATTGGAAATGGGTCTGTTATGGACTGAACTGGGTACCCCCTCTAATTCATAAGCTGAAGCCCTAACCCCCTGTGTGACTGCATTAGGAGATAGGGCCTTTAAGATGTGATTAAGGTTAAAAGAAGTCATAAGGGTGGAGCCCTAATCCAATTTGACTGATGTCCTTACAAGAAGAAGAAATATACCAGGAGTGCTTGTGCACAGAGGAAAGGCCATGTGAGGACACAGCAAAAAGGCAGCCATCTATAAGCGAAGGAGAGAGACCTCGTGAGAAACCAGTCTTGTCAGCATCTTGATCTTGGATTTCCAGTGTGGGGTGGAGCCTGAGATTCTCCATTTCTGATAAGCTCCTGGATGACACCAATGCTGAGGGGGACCACATTTTGGGCAATAGGATTAGAGCAGTGGTTCCCAAACTTTTCTGATGATGAGACTCTCCCAGAGACCCGGTTAAAAATACAAAGTTCCAGGCACCTAACCAGAACCACTGAATTAGAATGCTCTGGGGAGTGACGTGGGGAAAGATTTTGACTCTTAGGTTTTTTTTTTTTTTTTAATACTTTAGGTGATTCTTATCATAAGATGTTTGGAAAAGTCTTGTAGACCAGTCCTTATATTTTCTTCATACCATCTAAATGTCCCTAATAGGACACACTTGACAATGACTCAATGACCAGGGTTGTATAATCACCTCTATTTGAATATTCAGTGAATTCCTGGACATGTCTGTCTCCCCCTAAGTGATTTTGCCTAGTAGAGGAGCAGATAATTACAAAAATCATTGACTTTCCTGCTTCCTTTGTTTTGTGGTGTCTCTCCAGGAATGGGAGAGAGGATGGAAAGAAAGAAGAATCCAAATGGTTCAAACACTTTCTTCCACCTTGGAGATGGATGAATCACCCTACTACTCTCTGCACCATCTTTCCCAGCTTCTTAGAAGGGGCTGCTCTGGCCTCTCTCGCCGTGTTTTCCTGAACATAGAGCCTTTCCCAGGGACCTCAAGCCAGGCTGGGCAGCCAGAGGTGAGTCTGTCTGGAGGCTGCCGGTCATTCTTTGGATGGCGCCTACCTCCCCTAGGGCAAGGATGCATGAGCATGACCATCTCCCCTACACTCTGCAGTCTCATTCTTGTAGCCTCCTGTGCCTTGCAATACATTTTGACCTAATTGTTTGTGGTTATAAAGAAATCATTTTTAGATAATTTATTGATGCATTTCTTAACTCTTTCAGTCCCAGATCCAGTTTGCTTGTATTGTTCTCCTTACTTGGAATGGCTTTTCTCCTTTCTTTCTTTATTTAAAAGCTACATACCTTTCACTGTTAGCCTCGGTCTCAGTCACTCAGGAGCTTCTTTTGAAGGCTCCATCTTTGTCAGTTCCCTCTTCCTTAACTACTACAGTGCTGACATTGATGCACAGGGAGGCAGACGGGTGAGGTGGTAAGAGAAAGAACATATTTTAGAATCGAAAGATCAGGATTTCAATTCCAGGTCTGCCAGGTCATAGTTGTGTGACTTTGGTCAAGGGATTTAACATCTTCGAGCCTCATACAAAAAGGGGAATTATAATATCTACTGATATTTGGGGACATATGAGGTGACATTTATAAGGAAGCTTGGACAGCATTGAGACATAGCAGGGCTTTTGTTATTACTACCATGTTTTACAATTTAACTGCTCCATGTGTTTAAGTTTTTACCTACCTTAAAAACAACCAAAGACAGAAATAATGTTTGGCTTTGTTTTAAAATTCCCTTTGGTTCTCCAAATGGTGCAGGTCTTTGAACAAAGGTCTGAAAGTCTCACTTGAAGAAGTGTGAAACCCAAGAATAAGTTAAAGAAATTCTGTCCTCAGAGTTAGGAGCCAACACAGACCAAATACCAAACACAGGATACCAGTTGCATTTTCCAAGTAATGCTCTGTAGAATCCAATACATTCTATATAGTGATCTTGGGAAATGCATAAACTGGGGAGGTGGGGGGGAACCCTTGAGTTGAAATTAGTTTAAGAAATGTTGCTAGATACAGCCTCCTCTTAACTAAAGACAAATATTAGAGCCTTGATTTAAAGAGATCTGTTTAACTTAGTTTAACCTTAGTGTTTTCCAAATGGTTTGACTGAAACATTTTTTTCAATTAGCATCTATGCACAATAGACATTTAACTGGCATAAGAACCATTATCATTACCTTCAGAGATAGCCGTCTAACTGATCTGTGTTTTAGTTTCAGCAACTTTGTGTTCAGCTGGGTTAACCTAGAGAGGGCGGGGGTGTGCCTCGGCCTCTGAACACTGTTGTATACCTTATTCTTCTGTGATGTTTTCTTTTGATGAGTTGCACCTGGCTTGGATGAGGTACTTCTCAGCAAACATCTAGACTAGTATATTAGCAGAACTCCTTCAGCCAAGCTATATGTATATAAAGCTTATATTTAAGCTCGATTTGGAGGAGAGCAATTGAGTTTCACTTACTGCATGCTCAAATGGCGAGAATTGGGTTTCTATGAGATTACAGATTCATCTGGTCAGGAAAATATTGCTGAGATCACTAATGCATCTCCTTACTGACTTCATTCTCTGTCCTTCAGATAAGTGAAACTTGTTTGTGCTGTCTGTGCCTGGTCTTTCTGTCAATCTAACCTACTCTTGGCATCTGTTAATATTGGGGTCAGATAATCCAGTGAATACCAGAAATATTTTCCCAGAAATAACCAAATCCTCTATTTTGACTTGGAAGCAGTTTATATATCTTTCTGTGCTTTTAGGAAGTTAGCATAGACAAATGTAAAAAAAACACATTTTAAATTTAGAAATTATATTATGAAATTATAGTCCCTTAACTAGCTGTCATTAAACTGATTTGCAGATTGTGTCCTCCAGTGAGTTGCACACCCTCCCAAGGTAGATTGTGCTTGATGGCACACCTGATTATGCCAGTTGTGCTGCTTGTTACACTTCCATAGTTTAATTAGAACTTACACACCAATGACAAGAGTGCAGACAAGAAGATTGCTGCTGAATGCTTTGTATAAAAAAACTAGATAAAAAGTAAGCTGTCAAAAAAAAAAAACACCTAAAAAAGTAAGTTACCTGAATATTACTGCTATAAAATTAGGTGTGGGTAAAACAGTTATAAAAGCTGGGGGAGGGAAGTTCATAAAGATCTCAAGGTGCCTTTAAATTCTTGGTTGACTTAAAAGACATTAAAATGGGACATCATAGATAATATATTATCAATTATGGAAAGACAATGGAGAATTCCGATCAGTGAATCCATATGTTAATGAAAAGTTTTATTCCAAACCAAATCTTGGTGAATAAATAGGTTCTTATATTTTTAGTCAAAACAAATTATGTATGATGTATTTTATAACATTATCATTTTTTCTTTTTTATGTGTATTGTTTTTAAAATCTTTTTTTTTAACATTTTTTTATTGATTTATAATCTTAAAATCTTTTTTAAACTAAAGTATGGTCAGTTTACATTTCTGGTGTACAGCACAATAGTTGTCATACATATACATACATATATTCATTTTCATATTCTTTTTCATTATAGATTACTACAAGATATTGAATATGGTTCCCTGTGCTCTACAGTATAAACTTGCTATTTATCTATTTTATACATAGTAATTAGTATCTGCACATCTAGAACTCCCAATTTATTCCTCCCCACCCCGTACCCTCAGTAACCATAAGTTTGTTCTCTATGTCTGTGAGTCTGTTTCTGTTTTGTAAATAAGTTCATTTGTGCCTTTTTTTTTTTTAGATTCCACATATAAGTGATGTCATTTGGTATTATGTATTATTTTTATAATAACCTTTTAGTTTAACCATCTATCTTTCTCGGTCAACCAACCAACTTGTTGGTTCAGTCCTGTTATACTGGATAAGAGGCGTCTGCCGTATGAACGTTGTGAGAAATGAAGCATCAGATCTCCTCCTGCAATTTCAGCTCTCCTCCCTCACCCAGTTGTAATGCGAACACACCTAAAGCCACAGAACCCTGTGCTCCCTTTAATGGAAGTGGCTGCATCCACCTTTTGGCTCTTGTCTGCTCAGCAGTCTGTATGAAAAATATAAAAGATGACGAGTAGCCTGCTTCCTTGCTTCTGGATCTATCAGCTGTTACAGCTATCACCTTAGTCTCCCTGGGTTCCTGAAGTCCCGACATTTGTTTGTCTTAATCCCAGAGACCCAGTTGGCCTTTCTCAGCATTGCATTCACTTCTTTAACCTGGTGACTTGCTTTGGTAGCTGACAGCTAAGACTCTCTGTTTCATCTCCTGTCTCCCAACTGTCCCGCCCATACTTTCTATGGCCTTGTTCATCTCTGAGTTGAGCTTCCAGTTGAGGGTCCCTTGTCTTGGTCTTCATCTGGCACGGTCTTCATCTTCTAGTTTCTAATTTCCTAACTGGATAGTGAAGTGATTTTGCTCTTTTTACTATGTTTTTCAGCAGAGACAGAAGACTGGAACTTAGCTAGGAAGGCAGCCATTCTTTGCACATATTGCTTCAACTCTGTTCTTCTTTATGTTATTTTTGAGCTGCATCTAGGGGCCAGGATGAAACTGGAGGGACTAGTCTCTTGTAATTATGTAGCTTGGTCACAGGCATCTATGGTAACTATCCACCATATGATCTCAAGCTAGCTCTGGATTATTAATTATATATATCTTGATCATGATTTTGGCTTTTGGGAACCAAGGCTAGGAGTTAAATCCAACCATGGAAGGCTGGTGGATTTTGCCAATAAACAGATAAAGAGGAGCAAGATGGTGTGGTGGCAGTAGTGGTGGCAGTGAATGGCTATTCCTTATTTTAAAGATAAACTATTTTCTTGGGTCATGGTAGAGAATAAACTCAGTGATGTTATTATGAATACAAAGGCTGAAAAGGAATATGAAAATAATGCTTTTTCTTAGAATAATTTGTCTGTAGAATAAATAATGCTTTGTTTCAGATTTCAAGTTTAAAGAAGGCACTAGAGCAAGTTAAAACATATTTTAGACTTAATATTATATAAGGACAGAACCAGAATGAGAACATGCATCACCCTTTAGTTCTGGTCCTTATACCACTCTCCTCAAATACCCTTGTGTGATGCTGACTTGGGGCTCTCCAGTGACCTAGCAAATAACAATCCACGTGAACGAGTACAAAGGTCAACATGCCTACACCAATTATTAGCCCAAGTTGAATCTCCAATCTAACCATTTATTTCCAAAAGGACTTGTAGATGTTATTATATGGTTTTATAGCTCGTTCAATATTGAGACTTCTACTTCTGTTTGGAATTCATCTGTTAGATTTAGACAGCACATGTGTTGGAAGTATTAATAAATGTGACTCAGTCTTAAATGAAAAATAGTCTATAGTAATTCTCCGTCTAGTATCTTGCAGGTCTTAATTAGCAAGGCAAGAGCTGAGGGATATGATTCAGTGACACAGAAAATAAACACAGAGTATATTGCATATGATGCTGAAAAACCCAAACAAATTCTAGTATCCTGGGCATACGTACAGGAATAATTTCCACAATAGAAAAACACAGTATTTTTTTTTTTAATTAAAGTGCAGTCAGTTACAGTGTATCAATTTCTGGTGCACAGCACAATGTCCCAGTCATGCATATACATACATATATTCATTTTCATAAAAGGTTATTATAAGATATTGAATATAGGTCCCTGGGCTATACAGAATAAATTTGTTTTTTTTTAATCTATTTTTATACATAATGGTTAACATTTGCAAATCTCAAACTCCCAAATTTATCCCTTCCCACTCCCTT
Source organism: Camelus dromedarius (assembly GCF_036321535.1). NCBI lineage: Eukaryota > Metazoa > Chordata > Mammalia > Artiodactyla > Camelidae > Camelus > Camelus dromedarius. The sequence goes on from NC_087441.1 coordinate 61,601,421, forward strand.
TCTTTAGGAAAAGTAATACAGGTAGTGTAGGCTTCTTTTACATAATAAGGTGCAATAGTTGTCCAGGTAACTTTAGCAACAAGACACCATCCTGTGCTGTTCAGCCAATAGTTCCAAGAAAAATGTCCACAAACAATAAAGAATCTGATTGCTATTAGTAGAACATTCCTGGCTACTTCTACCTGATACAATAAAGGGTGATAATGCAAACAGAAGGGATTTAAATGAACTTGCTTGGTTTTTACTAGCAGTAACAGTAATTTACATTCATTTTTGGATATGTTGATTGTTAAGATGCAAAGATTTTTAAAGCATACATCAAAGATTCCTTTATTGACATATACAAACTGTTGTACCTAAAAATGTCTTCCATTTAATAAGCCATATTGCAAGATCAATTTGGAACCTGCTTGCTATGCTAAAAAATATGAGAACAACACAGTGCCAAAGATCTCAGCAGAGTGTGAATTTTTTGATAGAAAAAAAAATTGATCATTTTGAGGCTTATTTGGGGTTCTCATGACGTCTGCTCCCCATTTCCAAACAGAAACTTCCTGTCCTAAACAAGGGGTTGCATGAGAACACCTTAAGAAGGTCCCTTCTGGGTTATATTAGCATCAGGCAAAGTGCACCATCTCCTATGAGGTTATGTTTATGTAACAGAAACAGTGATTCAGCTCTGAGCAAGCACTCCGGACTTTTATTATATAGCACTTTTATTCTTAAACCGCCATGCACCTCTGCCATAGCCTTGCCTCATCTTTGGGTGATGATCTGAACCAAGTTATCTACTCTCACTAAGCCTCTCTACCCCTGCCACTTTGTTACCTCTTTGAGCGATGCCTGTGTAATTGGTACCCGGAACAAGTTGGGTGCAGGAAACTGAGGTGCTATAGCAAATTGTTTTCTTCCTTTTCACTCCTTTTAAACTTGGGCTCTGATCTTATTCTTCCACGCTCCTGGAGAAGAAAACTCTAGGCAAGTCCTAGACTTTACTGAGACTCTGAACAGAATCACTTTGATGATTGAAATGGCCCCTTGAGTGTAATAGTCAAACCCCAGTCCTCACTTGATGGATATCTCCACTTCTTCCCCAGCTTATTCGCTTTGAGATACTTTGTGAGTCCTTTTTATCAGGAAGGTAAAACTTTCCTAGAGGCTCCTTAGAAGACTTCTGCATCTGTTATGTTAGCCCATGTCACGTGACCACGTGTAGCTGCCATGAGAATGGGAAAGTGAGCATTTAGCTTTTCCAGGCTCCAGAGTGGAGGCACTGCAGGAAGACTGGGAAGGGGTGTTCAGTTACCAACTGACAGTTTTTTCTATAACCTCTCTCTATGCTGTATCATGAAAGGCAGTGGTGGAAGTTGGATTTCGGTATTTCCTCAGATCCAAATTTAGGTATTTGTGAGGCGGGAAGCCCCATAAAAAGACCGGCAGGACCCCTAAGCAGGGCGGCTGCTCTCCTCCCAGCACCATCCGGTTCCCTGGCCCAGAGGCTCTATCTCACTTTTTGCCCCTAAAGCGGCTAACTTACACCTAGAATTCTATTGGTTCCCTGAGGTCACTTCTGATTGGTTATTTCCTTCACTCCTGATTGATTGGTTATTACTCTCACTTCTGATTGGTCCACTTCCCTAACTTCTGATTGGTCCATTTGTAGTACTTCATTTGCATGGAGCTCACTCCTGATTGGTCTATTTCTACAAAGCTTGTTTCTGGTTGGTCAACTTCTGTTGTACTTTATTTGCATATGATGTTGCAAAGTGTAAAACTGGCAGCCTATAAAAGGCCTGTGTAAACCTACAGAAGGGGTCCAGAGCTTGAAGTGTTAACTCATCTGGGCTTGCTGGCGTAATAAACCTGAATTCTCCAACTCTTGGAGTGCTGCTTGGTCTGTCGCCTGCGTCCAGGTTGCTGTCGTAACTGAGCTGTAATATCTAGCTGTAACACATTTTCCCACAACATTTGCATTAGCAAATGGATGGGAGGGGGAAAGGGACACACACACGGAAATTATTTAACAGAGTTAAAGCAAAGACAATAGGAGGTTCAAGGCAACTTAGAAAGTTCTAATTCTTCCATTTGCCTTTTAATGTAGCAAGTGGCTGTGCGCTTCCTGATACCAGGCAGATGTATCTTTTTGAAGAACTCTTTCACCTGGAGGCATTTCTATGGCCCTTTTGTTCTGAAAATTGAACAGAAAGGCCTAGGATTTGGTATCCTGCCTCTGAATGAGGTATACAATGGAAAATATTTTGGAAAATAACCACAAAAAAAAGGTAAAATTATTATGTCGATGGAATAAATAGGTGAAATAGTCCTATCTTTCTCTTCCATTTTATATTAGAGAGTTAATCAAATAAATTATTGTTTGTGATATTTATTTCATAAACAGTATATTGGAAATGAGGAAAATAGTTATGTTTTTATTATTTTAAACACAATAGTTTTTCTCTTAGAAAGGCGTCAGATAGAATGTTTTTAACAGCAGACAACAAATGCCTTATCACTAAAGACTTAAAAAAGGAGGAGATTTATTTAACTCCCATAAGTGCCTAGGGAGGGCTGACTGCAGGGGTCAGTTACCCCTGCCCTCCTCTAAGAAGCCCTGGGCTCCACCCGCTTCTGCGTATGGCTGTTACCTGCAGGCTGGTGGCAAAATTACCACCGTTTAGGACATTACAAAACAACTCCCCACAGAAGAGCTTATTTTCAAAAGCTTAAAGTGCTCGAAATGTGGTTCAGACTGGCTTCATAGAATCACCTGGGAATTTTTTTAAGAATGAAATTCTCAGGCTTCCTAATTCAAAGCTCTGGGAGTGGGCCCAGCACCCTGCAGTTTAACAAACACTCCTGGTGATTCTTGGCTTTACTCAAGTTTGGGAACCACTGGCTCAGGCCAGAAATTCTAAATCCTAGCTGTACATTGGAATCACCAGCGGACCTTTAAAGGCACCAGACGCCAGAGCTCTACCCCAGAGCTGTTGAAACTGGAGGGAGGGGGTGTAAAAGGGGGAGGTCGGAAGGGAGGGACCCGCATTGTACCTCACAAGGTTCCCTGGGCTGAGAAACTCCGACTTCACCTAAGTGTGACCTTCCCCTGGGCTGGGCATAGCCTGGGCCCGGACTTCCCTGAACATAGGTGTCGTAAAGAAGGTCGATACCTGCACAGCGTGATGGTCTTGTTGAGAAGAATGATGGCTGTTGGGAAGGCCACAAGAGCCCCTCCCTCACAGGTTCCATAGTTATGATCTCAACACAGATCCCAATTCACACTCCTTCTCTCTCTTAATGTTATAAAGTATTTTCACACTGTTAACATAGTTTTATTTCATAATTATTACCTTAATGTCTACACAATGACTCGAATTATTTTGAAGTAGAAGTGTATGTAATTTTCACAAACTTAAGAAATGTTCATAAAGATTATGAGGAGCTGGTGTTATATAAGCTTAAAATTACCATAGAAATGGATTCGGCAAACCTCTGCTGTCAGAGGTATAGTAGACGTGTGTGTGTGTGTGTGTGTGTGTGTGTGTGTGTGTGTGTGTGTGTGTGTGTGTGAGATGATATGTCAACATGAGGGAAACACAGTTTTGGGGAGCAGTGCTGAGTGTTTTTCTACCGTCCCTGATAACAGAACTCATAAGGAGATAATTCCCAGCAAAAAAATGTGCAAAAGACTTTTTCAGCTGTACTCTGTAATTAGTAGAATATTAGTTCTTTTAGGTATGAGATGGAAACACCATGATTCATGCTGCATTGCTAAATATTTAGGAAGTCAATGCCAGAAATTGCCTAACTTTCTTCTGACAGAGATCTCATTAGATGGGAAAAAGATCAACTGACAGATCAAACAATGGGTACCTGTTAGGCACCTATAAGACATTCCTGCAAGAGAGTCTGCTAGGGACTGTGCAAGAGGAGGGGGCAGAGCCCTGCTCCTGAGGCTCTTACCTGATGGCTGAGAGAAGAGTCTGTGGACAGAAAATGGTAGCTGATTCAAGGGCCCAAACAAAGAACTAATAAAATACTGTGCCTTTATCAAATGGCTACTGTCGACATGAGATTACCAGGTGTTTAGTGGAAGGCTCTGGATTAGGGTGATGTGGGACAAAATTATAGCAGTGTGATTGCAGCAGGATTCAAAACAACGGACAGCATTTAGTCCTACACGGGGAAGATCATGGGGGCAGCGTAGTAAGGTGGGGGAAAGGCACATACAAATGTGTAGAGGCTTTTGATGGTGAAGGATAGCCCAGTCTGATTTGAAAGGTAAGATAAAGTCCACTCTCGTTGTGTTTCTGGTTAAAGCAGCTGGAGTTTTTGCATGCCAACTATAAGCAGGAGACTTAAACAAAATGAGTTTGGAGATACAGGTATGGGCTGGATCATGGAGGTGTCTGTGAGCCATGCTATGGTCTTAAGCTTTCTTGTGCATCAGTTTCCTTATCTACAAAATGGGACTAATAATACATACCTCAAAAGATTTTATTTAGGATTAAGCAAATTAATACTAATTCACAGCACATAGTAATTGGGCCAGTAGATGTTTTCTGTTATAAGTAGTATTAGTATTATTGTCTTGGCAATGGGAAACCCTTAAAAAATATTGAACAGAAAATACAAATTATCCAATTTGCATTAAAAAAAATTAGAACAAGAAGCTGTACAGGGAAGAGGGGTCCAGGCACTGGGAATGGCACCCACAGGATGGAGCCAGCATGGGAACAAGAGGAGAAGCCACGGGAATGGTGGGGGAGGTGGATGAATGGTGGAGGAGAGACGTGTGATGGCGGGAGAGAGGTGTGCAGGAGCCAAGTTATGCAGACTCTCCCAAGCCTTGAAAAAACATTGAGGGGTGAGAAGGGATAAATTTAAGTGTTTGAGATTTGTAAATGACAACCACTATATATAAAAATAGATAAAAAATAAATTTCTTCTGTATAGCATAGAGAACTGTATTAAATATCTTGTAATAACCTTTAATGAAAAAGAATATGAAAACAGAAAAAAACATGGAATGTGTATTCAGCTAGCCATTGAATTAAGTATATTGTAAGTTGTGTTCAAGAAATATTTAGCAACCATTATCATGCCATCTATGTCTTTATTTATTCACTGGAAAAATGATAGAAAGTCATAGAAAAGAACGTAGTTCTAGGACACAACTCTTGTGACTTTTCAGTAGTTTGACATCAATCCATTAATTTACACTAATGATAATTAATTGCTTATCAAGTGCAAGATATTTCAGTAATTGCCTTGCATACATTATTCAATATAATATAACAAGCCTATAAAGATGGTATTACATTATTACTTCATTCCTATAGTTGAAAAACAGTCAAAGCTTAAAAACTAACTGCTCAGAGTCACCCAAACTATGGAGCTAAGGTTTCAACTCAGAGAGCCTGACACCAAGGTTATGCTTTTAATCACTAAATAGTCTTTGAGCCATCTAATTATATTATCATCCAACACTTTTCATCTTGATCTCATGGATGCAACTAAGTATTTTGTCGAACAATGGCCTAAAATCCATTTTCAAAATATTTGTTATTTCTCTCATTTACTTATATTTTACCTCGATTAAAAAAAAAGAAATGTTAATATACGTGGGTAACATTCGAGTTTCTTTATTTTAAGGATTTTCCTCTTAATATGATGTAACTGTACAGAGTCCACTTGAGTCATTTATTCCTTAGTATGAATGAGACTGGTTTTGTTTGCAGGAAGGAGATAAAGCATCATTGTATTTATGTTCCAGTCAGAAATGGTACTGGGTGGGGAGGGTATAGCTCAGTGGTAGAGTGCATGCTTAGCATGCACGAGGTCCTGGGTTCAATCCCCAGTGCCTCCATTAAGCAAACAAACAAACAAACCAACAAACCAACCGAATTACCTACCCTCTCCCCTACCCTCACAAAAAAAGAATGATACTGGGGTATAACGTAAACCCCAATCAATATGGTATAAATAAAAGTTACTTAGAAGTTATTTAGAAGATTCAGTTAAAAAGCTTGACAATATTTGAGGAGCAAATAAAAAAATAAAAACCAAAGCTTAATTTGGGGGGAATATTATCAAATAAAAAGAGAAAAGAAATTAAGGCATCTATAATTTCACCATTTAGAGATAATATCTTTTAGCAGAAATGTGTAAATTCCAGAACTTTTGCTGTTTTCCCTTTTCTTTTTTTTAATAATAAGCTTTACTTCTTAGTGAAGTTTTAGGTTCATGGCAAGATTGAACAGATTGTACAGCAAGTTCTCCTACACACCCTGCCCCGACACACATACAACCTCCTTCACTATTGACACTCCCCACCAGAGCATTTTTTTGCAGTTAATGAACCTACACTGACTCATCATAATTACCCAGCATCCATAGTTTACATTAGGTTCACTCTTGGTCTTGTACATTCTGTGGGTTTGGACAAATGTATAGTGACATGGATCAACCATTGTAGTATCATACAGAATAGTTTCACTGCCCTAAAATTCATGCTTCCCTTCTCTCAGTCCCTGGAAACCACTGATTCTTTTACTGTCTCTGTGGCATTGCCTTTTCCAGAAGGTCCTACAGTTGGATTCATCCAGAATGTAGCCTTTTCAGATTGGCTTCTTTCACTTAGTAATATGCTTTATTTCCTCTATGTCTTTCACGGCTTGATAGTTCATTTTTCTTTTAACCCTGAATAATATTACATTGTCTGGATGTACCCCAGTTTATTTATCCATTCATCTACTAAAGGACATCTTGGTTGTTTCCAAGTTTTGGCAATTATGAATAAAGATGCTGTAAACATTCATGTGCAGGTTATTGTGTGGACATAAGTTTTCAGTTCACCTGGGTAAATACCAAGGAGCACAACTACTGGATCATCTGGTAAGAATACGTTTAGTTTTGTAATCAAGGAACACATTTTAAGTTCTACTGAGCCGTGCGGAGATTTGAATGGCAAAGTTAGGTTACCTGAGGGCTCATGGTGCCTTATTGATTTTTCTCTTATTTTTGACTTTCCTCTCCAGCTTGACTTTTTCCTATTCTATTGCTCTCGTAATTTTGGCTGGTATGTGGTGCTGATCCTACAGGACTCAACACACAGCCCTCCTATTCAGTGTACATCATTCTCTGATGGTCTCTGTTCAGATTCAGGAAGGGAGCAGTCTGATTGGTTCAACCTAGCCTGTAGGACCGACTGGTTTCCTCCAGCTTTGGTGTGGTCAGCTAGGGCCGAAGGGCAAGGCCAAAGCCTTCAGCAGAAGCTCAGAGCATAATGCGGGTGGGGGCAGATTTCAAATCAGGGAGTTTCAGCTCAGAGGTTATGCTAATCTATACCATTAGATACTGCTGATCTCAGCTACCTGTTTCTTTGGTCTAGTTATTAACAATAGTACTCCCTTATAATTTCAAAACTATCCTCATTTGGATGGTAAATTATATGTGGACCCTAAGTACAGTCTACTTAGAAGTTTTGACTAGGATTACATGTGGTTATCAGGTACATAGTAGGGAGGTATTCTAAAAATCTCTCCTGAAGACTTCTCTGTGTGTTTCAGGGAAAGTCAACTCCATAGCATAAGAAAAACAAGAAAAAAAATTGGCCCCAAGTTATAGCCTACTGGGGTTTCATTACATTTGTTTCAGACTAAATAAATATTAGCTTTTAAAAAAGAAAACAGGAAACAGTTCAGAAATTTTAAGTTGACCGTCTTCTATAATTAATCTACTTTAGTTAAATGCAAATGAAGATAAATATCTTGTTGGTCCAATTTACCTATTAATTAAAGTGCTCTTATTTTTTTGCATCCTTCCAATAGTTGAGCCAACCAGTTAATGACAATAGTTCTATCACATAAATTCAATAGTTCTTCCCAAAAGGTAATTAATATGTAAATAGTTGGCTTTTGTACCCATTTAACCAAAGAACGTTTTCTTTTTTATATGCGCTTCTTCTCTAGCATGCTTTTCTTTTAACATTGTTTAATGAATCCCAAGCAGTTCTAGCATGTTTTAGCTTTTTAGGATTACTTTAAATTTACTTTAGCTTCAGTCTTGTAATGCTAAAAAAGGAGAGGGAAAAAAAGGAGTAGATTCTACAAACTGTATTGGTCCTTGTCACGGGCAACAAACATCTGTTAAGACATGGTTAAAGGAGATATATGTACCCAAGAAGATGACGACTCTGCTGTTTTCAATGATAAATATTCTAATGGTAAACATGAATCCTTCCACATTATTCTCTTATATTTATTTTATTACATTCTTTAACTAAGTCATAGAGGATTGTAGGTAGGGAATCAAATAGAGATCAAATTAGAACTTGATTCTTTGAAGTTTGGGAGATGGTTGTTCAATTTTAACTCTGTGAACTGGTATTATTTCAAAATCCTCTTAGGAAAAAAATCTACAAAGACAGCTCTGAGGATGTGAGTATTGTAAACAATAATTTTGACAATCTGTTTGACACCAGCCAAGTGATGAAAGGAACAAAAATGTTCCAAAGTGAAAGGAGAAAAAAAGTTATGAAAAAGTGCTAGTTTTCAAGTGTGATGAGCCCCACAGTTTGAATCACCAATTTATCAAATCCCATTATAACATCCAATTCAACATAATGGGGCTTTTTCCGTAGTCTGGACCACAGTTCATGCCAGCACTGCTTTTCTTATGTCGATACAAAGGAATTTGTTACACTAAAAACTTACATAATAGAGTTGGATGTTGACTGCAGTTCTCTGCTGCCTGGTCACCAGACTACTATTAAATGGAGAAGTTGTCCTTTTGAAAAGGAGCTGGGTACAGTAACTCCTGGAATACAACGGGTGATATTTTTAATGTGTTTTGACATGTTTGATAGATTCCCCACTCCCTTCTTTTTCCAGGGCTGGAAAGGCTGATGTCTAAGACAGAGCTCTGCCCTCAGGCCCAGACCCATGGTGGCTGATGGCATCTGTGTCTCAGGACAGGCTCAGATTGTTTCTTCTGACAGATGCGGTCATCATGATTCCCAGCTGACTTTAGGACATCCCACCCTTTTGTCACTCCTAGGTCTCAACATGGCCACAGTATGCAGTCGTTCATCAGGACACCAGCTGCTTCACATGTGTATATGCACTGACCACCTTGTCAAGGACTGTGTCTTCCAGTCATCTGTATTCTTTAAATGTCAGGGATTATAGTGAGCAAGTGGAAATCACTCTGAATGTTGAATAAAGGAAACTAGAGGCCACACAGCTTTAAACCTCCCCCCCCCCCATTTTACTGCTTAAATACAGATACTCAGAGATGGACTGAATATGAAACTAATTAAGCTTTAGGGCCCCTTCCTTGTAGTGCCCCTTTTAAGGTACTGGAGTGGCCTCAGTAGGTATTCATATGGTCATGTGATTTTGTAAAATTTGCAATAGTTGTCATTTTAATTTAATTAGTTAATACTGTTATCTCTCCACATAATTTATTCCTCTCACACTTCCTCTTATAGTGAGTGGCATTAGAGTGGCTGCAGGCATTTTGGGATTCAGCTAAAGGGAGTTTGATTTAGTTTGGGTATTAACCCCTTATCAGGTATATTATCTGCAGATATCTTCTCCCATTCACTAGTGGCCTTTCCATTTTGTTAATAGTTTCCTTTGCTGTGCAAAAGCCTTTTGGTTTGATGTAGTCCTATTTATTATTTTGCTCTTGTTTCCCTTACCTGAGGAGACAGATCCAAAAAAATATTACTAAGCCTGTTGTCAGTGAGCTTATTGTTTGTGTTTTCTTTGAGAAGTTTCATGATTTCAGGTCTTACATGTAAGTCTTTAATCCATTTTGAATTTCTTTTTGTGTATGCATGAGAGAGTAGTCCAGTGTGATTCTTTTGCATGTAGCTGTACAGTTTCCCCAACACCATTTATGAAGAGCCTGTCTTTTCCCCATTGTATATTCTTGCACCTTTATCATAGATTAATTGCCCATATAAGTGTGGGTTAATTTCTTGGCTCTCTGTTCTGTTGCATTGATCTATGTGTCTGTTTTTATGCCAGTACCATATTGTTTTGATTACTGTAGCTTTGTAGTATAGCCTGAAGTCATGTGTCTGGAATACACTGCAATTCTACAGATAGATATAGTCTAAAAGTTTTCTTCCTATAAAGGTCTGTTTTTATAAATTTGAGTTTCATATGTAATGCATTGGAGAAGGTATAAAAATCATGACAGTCTAGTTACAAGTAGCGTAAAATTTTCACTTCCTCAGTTTTATGTAATGGCTAAGGGTCCCCATGCAGAGTCAGACATAGCCATTAAGGGCTCATTCAGAGGGGGAGGATATAGCTCAGTGGTGGTACACACACTTAGCAGGCACAAGGTCCTGGGTGCAATCCCCAGTACCTCCATTAAAACAAATAAAACTCATTACCCCCAATCAATCAATCAATCAATCAATCAAATTAAGAAAAAAATTCATTCCAAAAGAAAGGAAGGAAGGAAGGAAGGGAAGAAAGAAAGAAAGAAAGAGAAAGAAAGAAAGAAGGGAAGAAAGAAAGAAGAAAGAAAGAAAGAAAGAAAGGAAGAAAGAAAGAAAAAAAAAAAAACTCTTTGCTAAGACCCCAAAGACTATGACTAACTCTGATGATTGGCTACTTCAGGTAACAGGGATTTTAAAATTTAGTGAAAACACAACATCTTAATTTTGGTAAGATGTGTTCTTATTTTATTTATTTACTTATTTAAAAATTTTGTAAAATTTTTTATTTTAAAGAAAAAACTGTAAAACTGCCATGCTTCCCTGGGTGTTGCCCTGGGTTGCAAGTCCATGGGTTGAAAGTCCACATTTTGTCATTAATGGTTGCATCTGGAACCATGAGTTGCTAATTCTGATTATGTCATTTACATTCGTCATCACTCAGTATATTTTATGCTTACTGAAAGCAGACATCTTTGAATTTCAACAAAATACTGGCTAATTAGGTTGAGTGGTAAGAGAAGTCTAAGCAAAATCCAAAGTCCAAGCAAAATCCAAAGTCCCAGCAAAATCGATGCAAATACTGGCTTTACTCACAGCTGGGTTCCCATCCGCATCACAGGCCTGTGGTGAGCCTCAGCACCAAATGAGTCATGCAGCGTCACACACGTTAAGGGCCAGAAGGAACACATGAAGAAGAAGGCTCACAAGAGGAGAGAAGAACTGGGACTGAAAGGAAGGGGGAGCCTGAGTCAGGAATAGGATGAAGCCAGGGTCGTGATGTCAGCTGGGGCCTTCCAGCAGGGTGACAGAGAGTTGACAGCGTGGTGAGGGCCAACAGGAGCGTGGAGGGTGGTGCGGAAGTCATTTCTACCCATTATCTGCTCCTCTGTGCTTTAGCTTAATGGAGAAACTTTAAAGAATTCCTGGTTCAAAGGCTGCTAGAAATGTCTGCAGTTGTGAAACTTAATACGGCACTGGGAAGAAGGAGGCTAATTAACCCTTCGTGGTACGTGCTAAGTGATTTTACATAGATGGCAAATGCATGCAGAAACAATTCGGAATTATTCTGAAGTTCATTGGGGACATCTATGGAACAGATAAAGGTTTAACTAAAGCAGAAATAAAAGGATGGCTGCTAAACCATTCCTGTGGGTTAATGACTGGCTGAGGGACTATTGTGTGTGACACCAAAGACGGTGGGGGGCAGGAACCTCCAGTGTGCAATTTATTAACTGTTGCTTCACCGTCCTTCTTTTCATGCTGATAGTGACGTCATGGGGGAATCTGAGAGTAATTTTCAAGCAAGTGTTAAATGACTCCATTTTGTGTCAGAAAGTAAGGAATGAAGAAGATGAGTGGGTAATACAAATACCACAAAACCCGAATATCCTTTTTTGTCTTAGTCTTGGCACAGATTTGAAGTACATGTATTCATCTTCCATTCTATGTAGAGCATCCTCTTAAAGACAAATATGGAAAGATATATTTTTCTAGGGAATAGCAAAATAGAACAATAGACAGTGACAAGCACAGCTTTATTCTGAATGAGGTAGCAGTGCATTCTGAGTTATTCAGCTCTTAAAATATTACATGGGTCACAGATGTGGGGCCTAAAACCAGAATCAGCCAAAAGAGTTTTGGTTTGGCTTCTTAGCTTCTGGCTCAGTGGACTTCTAACCCCATTTTTCTTTTGAGGAGCTCATAGATGTTTTTCTTTTTGTTTTGCTTTTTACTTGTCTGTTTACATGACTGCATTTGTTAGGTATAATATTTTGGGAGGGGAAAGAAGCCTCCAGATTCTCTTTCCCTAAGGAGAAATTGTTTCTTCAACTGAACTTTTAAGACCTTCAAATGGAATCTTCATCCTGAGTCTCCATTCAATTGTTGCCCAATGTTGGTTATATGGTTTTTCTTACAGTTAAGTCTGTGACATGTTAAATGGTGATTTCTTTTCTCTCCAGTGGTCTGAAAAGGGCAACCCAGGGAAAATTTCTTATGGATAGCCTACATTGTAGCTATTGGGATTATGGAGTTTTTGCTCTGTTGCCTTCTCTACTCAGAGGAACAGAAACCTTGGGGAAACTCTGGATTTCGTGGAGGGGCCAGGTCACACAGATAATGCCCTGCTTTGGCATGATTTCATCCCTTTAAAGTCTCCTGCTGGAATTCATTTAGAACCACATTGAGAGGGAAGGCTCTATTCCGTTCTGAGATTGGCTCTGCTAATTAGTAATTAACCTGACTTGCAAGCATCTGGTTTCAGGAATCATTTTTCCCCATTAAGGCGTCTCTCTGGGTTAAGGAGCGCTGCCACTCCCATCCCACTGCATGTCTTCTCCTTGATGATGGTCTTTCAGAAGCTTCCCTGAGCTACCCCAAGTGACTGTCACTCTGCTGCATGAACACTGTAGACCCATCTGCCACCAGCAGCCTCATGGCAGGCTGTCCAGCTCAATGGCAGGAGATCTTTTTCTTTGGGTATTATCTAGATTCAGAGCAAGCTATTTGTTCTTCTGCAAAGAAGTATGCTGCCTTTGAATGCAGGGATTTACTTTTAACGATTTAAAAAATTGCTTTCCATACTCTTTGGTAGAATTAATCATTTTAGGATGTCTGATAGGGACCCATCTGGAGCTACTGAGCCGTAGGAGGATTATATCCCCACAGAATGAAAGATGACCAGATTAATTTAAATAGGAAAATTCTCAGCTAATTTATAAACAGAACTTGGTGGGATTGAGTGGTAGTTTTTAATTATAAAGAGAACATTTCAGTGAATAATTCCTATTGAATTTATTAATAGATGTTCATATTTGGGCCTCCTCCAGCCTCTTTCTAACATGTTATAAATACATAATCAAAGTGAAATGCCATGAAGATTGAAATTTGTTACAGTAAAATTTCTTTGTGTAGCAAAACAGCTTGTGTATTCCTCATCAGGGAACAGAAGAACTGCAAGATAAGGAACACAAAGGAAGCATTTCCCACACACTGTTATAAAATTTAAGGTGTCTTTTGTATTTGAAGCTGTCATTATTGATGAGAAGACAGACTGTTCCAGGATGTAGCTGGATGCCTTCTCATCACCCCAAGACACAGTCTGGAGGTAAACGGTTCAATAAGTGAGATAATCAGTGGGGGAGCTTCCTGACAGAATATGAGAACTCCCCAGCGAGGTATTTCCGGGGGATATCCAGCCCAGTCCGTGGTGCTTTTCTTTGGTGATTGGTCATGCTGAACAGTAGTCCAAAATAACTTGTATTTAGAGCTGGCGTGTCAGTCTTTTTAAGGACAGTATCCACCCAAATGTACCCAAAGACTGAAGTTTCTGGGAGCTCAAGAACATTATATATTGTATTTTTCTGATTCAGCTTTGTTTTTTTTTTTAAAGTTTTATTTTTTATTGAAGTGTAGTTGATTTACAATGTTAGTTTCAGGTGTACAGCAAAGCGATTCAGCTGTACATATACATACATATATATTTTTTCTTTTCAGGTTCTTTTCCATTAAATGTTATTACAAGAAATTGTATATAGTTCCCTGTGCTATACAGTAGGTCTTTGTTGTTTATTTATTTAATGTATAGTAATGTGTATCTGTTAATCCCAAACTCCTAATTTGTCCCTCCCCTGCCCTTTCCCCTTTGGTAACTATAGTTTGTTTTCTATGTCTGAGAGTCTATTTTTGGTTTGTAAGTAGAATTTGTATAATTTTTTTTTATTCCACACATAAGTGATATCATATGATATTTGTCTTCTCTGTCTGACTTATTTCACTTAATATGATAATCTCTAGGTCCATCCATGTTGCTGCAAATGGCATTAGTTCATTCTTTTCTATGTCAGGTTTTTTTTTTTTAGTTTAAAGAAATTCAGCTGTGTTTATAATGAATAAGTACATAGAAAGAGAACTCTACTATCCCAGGATGGATGAAGAGGTATAAATAATAATAATAAACTATCACCAAATTACCAATATGCAGTTTATTTACTGAAGGGCTCAATTTCAGCCTCAGGATTGTTAATATTGTCTTATGAGCTACAGATATATAGAAAGTATCACTTTGTAAGGATAAGGAAATGATCTCTTGAGTAGCTGTCAGTCAAGGAAACATCTTGCTTGATAGTTAGCCAAGTGCTGCATGATTTTCCTACCATCGACATAAAACACTCAAAGACAATGAATATTTAAAAAATGTTTGATGAGTAAGCAGAAATACTGCTCTTCAGTCGTCATGTGTGAGCAATGCCATGGCTTTACTGGGCTCTGTTTCTCAAGGTCTTTGGTTGCAGCTACATTCCTGGGCACTGCCTTGCAGGGGGTCGGGGATAGTTTAAGAGAAGAAGGGGAAGATGGGAAGACATGAGCAGCTGTTTCTCATAGCTCGTCTCATCTCTTTACAGCAACGTGGTACAATGGCACAAGCCCAGACTTTGAATTCACACAAGCCTGTTCTCCAGCTACTTCTCTGCCAGTCGCTGGCTGTATGACCTTGGAAATGCTATTCAATATCCTGAGCCTCAGTTTTATCTTCTGTAAGGTGGGAGGACTACTACTGCTCCTAACAGCTGCCTTAAGGCAGAGTTTGAAAACTGAATGAGCTTCTAGGGTATGGCAGGCCCTTAATAAATGCTGGTTTTCTTTACCACTGCCCTGTTTATTTTCCTCGAGCCTGCTTTTTTCCTTTTGGCTTCCTGCGCTGAAAGAAAATTGTGAGCAGGACAAGGTTCGTGCAGAACTGCAATATTTTAGTCCCTCCTCTACTCCACTGAAATGCTCCTGAGGTTAGATTGCTAAAACTGATGAGTGTATGTCCATCCTCATCTTACTTGATCTTTGTAGCATTTTACTTTGTGAATAAAAAAGTCCCCCTACGCCTAGGAAAAGTCTGATTCTTCTATAGCCACCAGAAAAGATTTTAAACTTTTAAATTAATTAGTGACAGTTCTAGGAATGTGTTTTAACAAGCAAACTCCAGAACTGGTTTTAAACATCTCTAATAGGTCAGTGACATCTTACTTCATTGAATATGGCTTTGAAAGCCAACCAGTCAGTGACAGACTGACACATCAAAAGTCAGACAACTGGAGGTAGACTTGTTTCAAGGAACATTCTTCAAAGGCTGAGGTCAACCTACTCTCACTTCTATGAGCAACTCAAACCCGAACAAACTCATCCTCAGAAAAATCCGTATCGTATTAGTAATCTGCTTTCCTCAGGAAGATTGTGCCTGACCAGTGCAGCTCTCCTTTGCTCAAGAAAGCAATACATTCAGCTTTAATTTTTGTTTCAGATTTTCTCTGATGGTTTTCTCTTTTCATCATTTTACACATAAGACTAAGGCTCAGGGATGGGGCTCAGTGGTAGAGTGCATACTTAGCATGCACGAGGTCCTGGGTTCAATCCCCAGTGCCTCCATTTAAATAAATTAAAAAATAAATCTAATTACCTACCCACCAAAAAAAAAAAACAAAAAAAATTTTTTAATATTAAAAAAAGACTAAGGCTCAGCCAGAATTCGGACATTTTAGAAGCTTAAACCTGTGTAACACCTGAGTCTTTGCTTGTTCCTTTTTCTACTCTGCCCTTCTTAAATCTTGGTGTTCCCTAGGGCTTTGTCCTTAGCCCCTCCAATTCCTCACACTCTCTGGGTGATCTCTTCCACTCTAGCGGTTTTAGGTATGACCTTGATGAATCTCAAATCTGTATCACTAAGTAGAAGTATTTTACTTATAAGTTCCTCTGCCCACCGGATATTTTTCCAGGTGATGAGGTACCTCAGATCTGATGTTTCTCAAACAAAATTCATCTTCACAGTCAAACTGCTGCTTCTTTATCTTGTGGCCCAGACACCTAAGCCAAAACCTAAATTGCCTGTCCTACACTTCCAATTCACTATAGTGAATTTAAAGAAATTTGACTTTCTGCATATGAGTACCTGCCCTCCCTTTTCTAGGTCCGTCTCATCTTTTGCTTGTGTTATTACAATAGCTCCCTAAATGGTCACTTTGACTTTAGTCTTGCTGAATTTCAAATCCCCACTCGGATCAGAGCGCTCTGTGTCACAGTGCATCAATTCTGAACGCTTTGCTCAGCTTCAAATAAGGAAAAATAAAAGCAGTGGTGATTGAAATAATACAACATAAGTTTTCTGAAAAAATGAAGGTTTGTCTGGAGGCATCTGTCCAGGGCTGGTTCAGTGGTTCCATCAAGGACCCTGGTTCTTTATACCTACCTTGCTCTTGTTCACTGTTGGGTTTTTGTCCTCATGGTTGCAAGATGGTAGCTACAATTCTATGCAATATGTCTTCCTTCAAAACCTTTATATTTCAAAGCCTTGTGAACTTCTATTCTTTTTCAGAGGAAGACAAAACAGTCACAGAATGTCCCTGACAGATTTCCCCTCACAATTCATGGGTTAGAATTGAGTCACATAGCCCTCTTAACTGTAAGGTGGGTTAGCAAGTGAGTGTCTTATTTTTTCCCCCAACCTCCACCGTGGAGGTGGGCAAGGAGAAAAGAAGGTGGGAATAGACATTGCGTTGACTAACTAGTAGCGTCTATCCTAAACTCATCAACTAATCTCCTGCCTAAAACTTCTCCAATGAATCCCTGTTGCCCGGAGAACAAGGTCCAAGTTTCTTAGCATGGTGTGTAGACCCCTTCATCAACTGGCCCTTCTAACAATTTATTTCCTGATATTTCTCTTTCACACACCCTCTGCTTTTGTGGAGCTGGAGAAGGGGAGGAGAATCTGACAGACTAACCATATTATTTAAAGTGACAAAGCATTTAGCTAAAGGAACTTTTTAAATTATTACACTGAACAGAATTTAAATTACTATTTCTTTATATTATCCCATGTGTAGACATGCGTAAGAAAGGTTAATACAGTTACATTTTCTTGTACATCTGAGGGTAGTGTGCTAAATTTGTTACCTACCAGAGATAATATTGGAGGAGATTGGGCAAGTTTGGATAATTTGGGAAGTTGCCTAATATAACAATGGATGTCTCTACAATTTAAGATCTCAGGGAAGAAAGTGTAAGAATATCCTCCAAAGACAAAGAATTATGTTTCTAATAGATTGATTATTTTTAACACTTGATTTACTGTGGTAAGAACACTTAGCACGAGATCTACGCTCTTAATAAAATTCTTAGTGTACAGTACACTGTTGTTGGTGATGTGCAGCAGACCTCCAGAGACCATTCATCTTGCTTAACTGAAACTTATGCCTGTTGGTTAGTAACTCCCCGTTTCCCCCTCCCTCAGCCACTTTGACAGTTTTATTAATGACAAGTTTTGCCCCTAGACAAATATATACCCTCTCATAGGCACCTTTATGCTTTTATAAAGTTGATTTATCACAAGCATAGGTGAGTTACCTGGAGAGGTCCCCTGTGGAGGGTCAAAGATACAGGACATGGTTTTGACTATGGTGTCAAAGAACCACTTTGGGTTCAATCTCCACACCTTTTTTTTGATATAAAAGTTTTGATGATATTTAGCACCAACACCTTTGGTCTTGATAAACAACTCAATATCTTATTATTTACATATTAGTACAGAGAGGTTGCAGGACATGCTCTGTCCATCAGTGACTTGCTTTGTTGGTAGAATTCAGCATGCTTCTCTGTGGAAGAATGTCCTTGGATATACAGCCTTGTTGAAGTGCTTTTTCTAATTGTCGCATCTTTGATAACTCTCCACATACTGAATCTGCCACATAATTGCAGACTCCTTCCAATTTCTTTCTTCATCGATATCTTCACTTGAACTTAACTTTCTGGTTTTCTGTTACAATACCCATTAAAAATTAAATTGGGCTCTTTGTTACCACATTCTTATAATCAAGTTAGTGTTCTATCAAGTGGTACCAATACATTTATATTATCATGTCATTAATAAAATTACTATTAATTTTAGAGACAGTCAAGTGCTGAATATTTATTATCTAACAATATAAACTGATTTTCTTTGTTTAAAATATACATTTTCTTTTATTTCCTGTAAATGTTTTACATGTAACCTAGAGGATATTGAGCATGAAGTGAAGTTCTAAGCTACTGCTGTCTGAAATATTTAATGGTATTATACTGAAAGTAGAGGGCATTGTGCAAGTGGGAATCTTTTTTTAGTTTGACTTGAAGCTAGAGGAGAGGCTTTAAACTTTCTCTTCCATCATCACAATGCAATAAACACCCGACAAAGAGAATGCAGCTGCCAGAGAGACTGAGAAACAGAGTGTGCAAGTTAGAGAGACAGAGCCACAACATTTTGGAACCACTACTAGGGTTAATAAAACAAGAGTAAAGATTGTCCATGATCAAGAATGCAAATGCAGACCTCCCAGGTCAGACAGTGAGGGGCACAGGGAAAAGGATTCATTCTGGGGCAGATCTAGTGTCCTGGGATTCTTTAGAACTGATCGCCAAATCCTTAGTGAGGAAGAAACAAAGACGGTATCAGAGCAACAGGCTGTATCTCGTTTAGTTGGTTCACCAATGTATGTATGGTCACCTTTCGTTGCTTTACCAATGTATGTATGGTTACATTTCCAACTAGAAAGTGTAGGCTTAATTATCTAAAAGTATTTTGAGAAAAAAATAATGAAAAGACAGAAAATTAAAATATTACAAACATATGTAACCTCATCAGCCCCAACTGATCAAGTCATTTTCAGTAAATTTGTTTATTATTGTCAAAAACCCATAAAGTAGGAACCCTTGGGAGTTGCTGCATATAGATATTTGGGCCCTACCTGTTAGAGACAAGATTCTGTTCCAACGGGCAGAACCAGGTGAGCAGCCTTTACCAAGGAGATGCCTTGAGTTAACAAGGTTTCTTTCTTCCTAGTTATGGTTGGGCCACGGTGCTCAGGAGTTAGGAGGGGGAAGATCACTGATGCTGTCTTTACCTGTTGTGCAGTAGAGAAAAAACCTCTTTTAGGTGGGCATTTGGGATGACAGGAGTGCGAGGCCCCGAAAGACAGCGGGAGCCAGCACACTGGAGGGGCCTCTACTCACCCCACCGTAGTCCTGGCTTCTAGCTTTCCTGGACTCATTGCAGTTACACACATCAAGGAGATTTGTGTTGTTAATAAGAGTTCCACTGTGCCCTGCTACAAATTTAACGCCAACAAACCAACGTAAAGCTGTAGTTGCCTCTTGTCCATTTGTTTCCCTTTGGACCCTGTCTTGGTTCACTAGGTCTCCCATAACAAAACGATGCAAATGGAATGACCTAAACACCAGATATTTATCTCACAGTTCTGGAGGCTGGAAATCTGAGAATGAAGTGTTGGCAGGGTTGGTTTCTTCTGAGACCTCCCTCCTTGCCTGGTAGATGGCCGTCTTCCTGTGTCTTCAGGTGGCCTTCTCACTCTGTGTCTGTGGCCTAATCTCCTTTTTTTTTTTTTTTTTTTTTTGTAAAGACACAGTTATATTGAATTAGGGCCCACCTTGAAGACCAAATTTTTCTCTAAATACAGTTACATTCTGAGGTGCTGGGGGGTAGGACTTATGAATTCTGAGAGGCGGGGGGAGGACACAGTTCAGCCCATGACAGACCACAGCTCACACACAGACAGCCTTTCCTGCTCGGATTTCATGACCTTTTCCTTCCTGCTGCTCTTGACACCCTGACAGAGCGGACGACAGCTCTGGGAGGCTAATGAGGGCGTTAGCTGGAGGTGATTGGCAGAGCTGAAAGTCCATACCGTCATCGTCACCTGGAGGGCATGAAGCACCAAAGGATAATTGTTATTGTAAATTTTTCACAAGGGGCTGTAATGAGCCAGAGGACAGTTTTGGTCACTGCTCTCTGCTTTGTGAGCAGCCGTCTCATCCGCTTTATGACATTAGTACACTCATTGACTTGGGCCTCAGCTGTTACAGTAAATCCCTGCAAATGTGCAAAGGCCAACACTCCATAGGTCTCAAAATAAAAGAGAGAGGTACTTAAATGATGGGGATTTTTTTCTTCTCCAGGAAATACCTCTGATGAATCAGGCTGCATCAGTGAGCCATGCTTCTTGGGAATGGCTAATGAGAAGGTGTGATGCGGTGTCTGGGTCTGCTTTCACACTGGCATTCATCGTCTGAGCAAAATTCTTTGCTTGAAAACAACAGATGATACATAAAGGAGAAAATGGATTAGCATCTTGTTTTCTTCCTGTATTACTTTGTTATTCAAACCCAGCCGAACACAGATTATTTTAGATCCTGAAACTAGTACATTTAATGGCAATAAAAGGGAAAATGGAGAAAAAAAAACCCCGATGATTACTTATTTAGTATCTATTTATGTGCCAAATACCATGGTAAGTATGTAAAGGATGCAAGGATATTTAAGTGTCTGGTTCCCTATTATTCCTCAGACTCCGCATTTACATTCCAGTTGGAGAAACAAAATGCATGTGAGGAAATTTAAATAACAGTAACAGCCTGAACCCCAGCAGATAAGGCAGTAAATAATTATTGTTGAATGAATGGAATAAACAGTAAAGTGAAGAAATTTTGTGGTAGAAGAGGTCCTTTCCAGCTGGGTAAGTGAAAGAAGGATAGGAGGGAGAAGAAATTGGAGCTGAATGTACAAGGGGAAAAAAAAGAATGACTGGAAGGGAAAGAAATGATTTTTTTTTAAGGGAGATTATTAAGAGAAAAACTGAGTCTTACACCAAATTCCAGTATAATTTAAGTAGAGGTACATACATCAGGGCGCGTTAGATTTTACCCTGGCATTGGGAAGTCATTGACGTTTTGGAGCAAGAGCACAGCATGATGAGATTGCCATTTTAGGAACAGTTTAGACACTGTTATAAGGCTTGTGTGTGGCGTGACTAAGAATCTGAACTATGCCAGGTGGTATAGAAAAAAGAAGGTGAAATGGAGAGAAGCCAAAAATAAAGAATGGGATGAACTTGGTGACACAAGGGGGAGGTGATGCCTGGGTGTTAAGTCTGGGTGAGCCCGGGTGACTCAGAGGACAGTGATGACACTGTGATGAGTGATGAGTGATGCTATTAGTGACTTGGAGAGTAAGGAGAGGACACTATTTCTCTCTGAGAGAATGAAGAGCTTCTTAGAGGGAGCTGGCTGGAAGTTCAAGGAGGAGCATGCTGGGGGCAGCTGAAGATGTAGGTCTGAGAGGCAGGAGAGCAGCTAAGGCTAGAAAGACACAGTGGAGGGTCATCTTCACAGAAGTAGAAGGCAAAACAGGGCATGTATCAGAAGCAGGCTTGAAAATAGTAAAATTTGAATATAGAAACAACATTTTAAATTATTAGCAGCTGAATTTTTCCTTTTTCCTCCATCTGAGTATGTAAGTAAAAGTGGAAATATGTATAAAAGACACATATAATTAAGGAAATCTAGGATCTGATATATGTGACGTTAAAAGGAAATTATGTATACTGATTTGTATCTGTGAAGATGCACAAAAATAGCTGTAATTTTTATGAATTAAGTAATCACGTTTCAGGAGGGTGAAAGGAGTATGATTTAAACACGTAAGTGTTGCATCTATGAATCAGATAAGACAGACATGATACTACTGTCACCATGGTCAGTGTGATGGCCGTTACTAGAATGGGTCAAGTACTTAATTACACATGATGTTTTTAGTGCCATTTAAGAAACAATTTATCAAAAAGCCAAGCCCATGCTCATAAATCAAAGACATTATGTTGTGGTTTTTAGTACGTTTAGAGTTTGATGATTTGGAATTAAACACAGTCTGCTTTAACCAGTGCTTTCTGAGAATATGTATGACACTGATGGGGTCGTGGAAGTCTACAAAGATAAATCAGACCAGAGGGAGGCAGGAAACAGTACATGTTCATTAGGTAACTGCTTACCCTGGGCCAGGTACTCTGCTCAGCCCAGGCTAGGCCTTCATCACATGTGTTGTGTTATTTTATAATCCAGTTGGGGAGTAGACACATATCCAATGACCTAACCTCAGCTAAGCCTTGATAAGTAAAATAATAGAGGTTGACATATGAAACAAGGGAAATAATTGCAGCTGGGAATATTCAGAAAGACTTCTTGTGCAGGGTAATAGCTGAGCTGGACTTTGTCACAGGAGTAGGAAAACGAATATTTTTTTTAAGTAGGACGACCCAAGTGATGTGAAGGCAAAATCAGTTGCTAGAAAAAGTTTTCAGCCTGTTAATATCAGATATAGGCAAAATCACTGAGAAGTTATCTTACTTAGTGCCTCAGTTCTGAATAAATGGCCAAATGCACTGACATCTTAGATGAAATGCTCCAACACATTTTGTGTGCAGATATGAAATAAAATTGGATTTTTCAGTACTGAATGTATCCTGAAGATATTCTTTGATCTGTGGTTAGCTATTTGTGGTTGGTAAACGTGATGGTTAAATTTTATGTGTCAGCCTGGCTAGGCTATGGTGCCCAGTTGTTTGGCCAAACACTAGTCTAGATGTTGCTGTAAAGGTATCTTGTAGATGTGGTAGCATCTGCAGTCAGTTGTAGATGAGTTGGAGTTTACCCTCAATAAAGCGGGTCAACCTCATCCAATCAGTTGAAGGTCTTAAGAGCAAAAACTGAGATTTCTCAAAGAAGATGGAATTCTTCCTCAAGAACGTAACAAACTCCCTCAGTTTTCAGCCTGCTGGGCTTACCAGCCCTTACAATTGCATGAGCCAATAACTTAAAATAAATCTCTTTACATATGTGTATACGAGACTTAAAAGTACATTCTCAGGTGTCAGTGGATGTTTCTTATACCCCTTCTAAAAGAGAAGAGACAGCAGACCTCTGGGCTATGTGGACCCTCTGTTTACTTGGTGCTTTTGTTGTGATGGGAACCTCTCTCTGTCTCTCTTCATCTTCATCTCCATCTATGTCTCAGTGTCTGTCTTCATCTCCATCTCTCTTGGATCTCCCTATGCTCAAACAACCACTCTGGAAAGAACCTCTCCAAGGAGGGGATCTTCTCATTTCCCATGTACCTTCTCATGATTGGGTGACCACTCAGAGCTATGAAGTTCTCAAGGCTGAGATTCCAGTAGGGAGATAAGAGGTTTTCATATGCCCTTGGTTTGGGGGCTAAACTTTATTGATTTTTTTAAAATTTCTTTTTTATTTATTTATCTTTATTGAAGTACAGTCAGTTATAATGTATCAATTTTTGGTGTACAGCACAATATCCCAGTCATGCATATATATACATATATTCGTTTGGGGCTAAACTTTAGAATCCAAGTTTACCAAAGGCCTTTATACTTTGGTATTTGTGAAATAAAACTGCTAATTGGTTTCTTATTTAGTTCCTTTGTCTATTCTCTCCCAGTTAGAACTGGGGGACATGGTACATATCAATGGTGATTTATTTAAACATTAACTCCAAAGCTGTGTGGATCTCAACTTATCATTGCTGTGAAGAATCTGCTGTTCAATTTTTAAAATCTTTTCTAAGTTTTCTATAAAATATATTTCTTTTATGATTGGAAAAAAACATAAAACTTAATTTTATGTCAACATAAAAAAGCCAGATATATTAGTCTTCTATTGCTGCCATAACAAATTACTGCAAACTTAGTGCCTTAAAAACCACAGAAACTTATTATCTCAGTTCTGTGGGTTAGAAATCTGAGTTATCTCAGATGGTTTCTCTGTTCCTGGTATCATAAGGCTGAATTCAGTGTTAGCAGGATTGTATTCTTTTCTGGAGGCTCTGGGTATGAATTCCTTCCCAAGCTTATTCAGGTTGTTGGTGGGATTCAGTTCCTTGTGGTTGTAGGACTGAGGTTTCTATTTCCCTGCTGGCTGTTGGCCAGAAGTCAATCTCAGATTCTAGAGGCTGCTCACATTCCTTGGCTCATGGCCTCCACCTCCAACTTCAAAGCCAGTAGCATTGAATCATGCTCTTCTCAGGCTTTGAGTCTCTCTTACTTCCCCTCTTCTTTCTTCTCTGTTGACTACTCTGCCTTAAATCTTTGGCTTTTGAGGACTCATCTGTTACATTAAACCCACTTAGATAATCCAAGGTGATTTCTTTATTTTAAAGTCAGCTGATTATTAACCTTAATTCCATACAAAATCCTCCTATAGTAGTACTAGATTAGTGTTTGATTGAATAGTCAAAGGGATTAATCTTGGGTGACATTTTTAGAATTCTGCCTATCACGTCAGGGTGCATTTCCTTCTTGCTAGAAACTGAAGAGTTCTAATCCTGTTTGCATTTCTCACAGGTTACCCTTGTACTTACCACTATTAATAATTCCAAATTAGTAGATTCAGGAAAGTATTCAGAAGAAACAAAAAAAAAGGGTTTTGCTCCTTCAGTTTGCTGTGCAAAGCTCCTTGATTAAAGAGAATAATTAGTTTTAAATTAGACATTCTCCAGCATTTTCACACTTTTCTGAATTGGAACTGTCTTTCAAAGATCACAACTTACTCTGCTGCCATCATCCTCCTCTTCTGACTCCTGTACTATAGTTTGGTCTTATCATCAGTTACTGCTTGTCTTGTCAGGATGTCAAAAATTATATCACTTCCAAACGTTGGTACATTCCCATCTTAACTGTTGGCACCTCCAGAATCTCCTTCATTGGCTCCTCCTCTTCTGACACATGGGATTCTTCCCAAGTCCCCCTTGTCCTCAGCCTCCTCCTGTTCTTTCACCATTCTCCCAAGGAACTCATCTGATCTCAGGATGTTCCCTCACATCAACTTGGATGACTTCCTGTGCCCATATTCTCTTTCTCCATGTGCTGTACCAGCTCACATGAGGAGCTTGTGCTTCGGGAGACAGCATGTGCATTGTAGACACAGGATGTGCCTAAGATATAACCTAACTGGGAAAGCTGAATTCTGGGCAGGAAGGAGGCAGACAAGAGACCTCACTGAGGACATCTGGGGCAGAAAAGCAAGATAGACTCAGTGGTTGCATAGATATGATTCCTTTAATCCAACTTCTAATACTGGTTCTAATACAGTTTTCTACTCATCCTATGAATTTTTTGCTTGCAGGACAATACAGCTTGGCTTTGGATTTAGGTGATTTGTGGGGCTCAGATACAGGAAAGTCAGTGGTGCTTGGCTTTCTTTTTTTAATCAGTCCTATCCTTGCTTTCTGAGGATTTTTCCAACATCTCTAAGCAGTTACTAAGGGTGTAATATTGGAGGGATTTTATCAATTCATTCATTCTTCTAAAATTGTATAATAGGTTTTACTCACAATATTATTTTTTCTCACAATATAATTTTTTCTCACAATATTTAAAAAATATTTTTCTTTCCAAAGTTTATTCTCCAACATCCATCACAAATTTAATAACATTCACAACATGAAATTTCAACATCAAACCAGCAGTGAAGATTACCAATAGAGATATTTAATGAAGTTCTGTACAGCAGTGTTCACTTGTGTGGCTAATATACATGATTTGCAGAGTAACTGTAGACACTAATTCTCATTTGTGGACATATTTTTATTTATCCACTAGTTAATTCAACAAATAGTTATTGAGTACTTTGTGAAGGCCCTGCTTTAGCAGCTTGGGATCCACTGTTGAAAAAGACAGAGTAGTTCCTGCTCTCGGGGAGCTGGTTACGGGAAATGAGCATCAGGCATAACTCTTTGTGATATGTGCTATGAAGGAGGAGTCTAATGAGTTCTGAGAGTGTGTAACTGGAGAACTTAACTCCGGCTGACACTTTAATGAAGTCATCCTTCAGGGAGAAGCCTTTATGCTGGGCCTGAAGAATCCTGAGAATAAGTTATCTTGGCAACTTGAGATAGAGGGGAGAAGACTTCAGCTGGAGGCTGTGCATGTGTGAAGGCCCTGAGATGGGCAGTAACAGAGTAAGTTAAAAAACAAAAAACAAAAAACAAAACCTAGGAGCATTTTGTACCTATGGGAATGACCAGAATCCAGAACACTGACAACACCAAACGCTGGTGAGGATGTGGACTAACAGGAACTCCACATTCATTGCTGATGGGAATGCAAAATGGTACAACCACTTTGAAAGACAGTCTGGCAGTTTCTTGTGCACCTAAACGTACTCTTACCACATGATCCAACAATTGTATTCCTTGATATTTGCCCAAGGAGTTGAAAACTTGTATGTCTGCACAAAGATCTAGACATGGATGTTTATAGCAGCTTTATTCATAATTGTCAAAACTTGGAAGCAACCAAGATGCCCTTCAGTAGGTGAATGGATAAACTGTGCTACTTCCAGATGATGTAATGTTATTCAGTGCTTAAAAGAAATGAGCTATCAAGCCATGAAAAGACATGAAGGAAACTTAAATGCATCTTACTAAGTGAAAGAAGATAGACTTAGAAGGTTACATATGATTCCAACTATATGACATTCTAGGAAAAAACATGAAGATAGTAAAAAAAAAAAAAAAAAAAACAGTGGTTGTCAGGGATTAGTGGGGAGGGAGGGATGAATAGGGGGAGCACAGAGGGTTTTTAGGGCAGTGAGACTACTGTGTACGATGCTGTAATGGTGGAGCCATGCTGTTACACATTTGTCCAAACCCATAGAATGTTCAACACCAAGAGTGAAACCTAATGTAAACTGTGGGCTTTGAATGATTATACTGAGTCAATGTAGGTTCATCAATTGTAGCAAATGTACCACTCTGGTGGGGGATGTCGATAAATGGGGCAGAAGTTATATGGAAATCTCTGTACCTTCCACTCACTTTTGCTGTGAGTGGAACTGTTCTAAAACTGTTCTAACAAAGAAAGTCTATGAAATCAAAACAAAAGAACTAGGAGAAGTTCCGAGGGAGTCAGGGTTCTGAGAGCAAGTTGCAACGCAGCATGGATGTGCTTGGTGAGCTCGTCAGTGGCAGGGTCACCGAGCAGCACAGGTAAATGCACAAGTGTGACTCAGGGGTTCATACTTGCCTGT
Organism: Camelus dromedarius; assembly: GCF_036321535.1. Taxonomy (NCBI): domain Eukaryota; kingdom Metazoa; phylum Chordata; class Mammalia; order Artiodactyla; family Camelidae; genus Camelus; species Camelus dromedarius. The sequence continues at coordinate 61,628,788 of NC_087441.1, forward strand.
TTTCACTTTCTATTCTTTTTTAGTTGGCTCTTCCACCTTGTCCTGAATTAGATTTAAGATAGGAAAAATTTATCTCTGCACCAAACAAATATAGTTGGGGCTAAAAAAAAAAAAAACTTAAGTGAGGAAACAATGAGAATAATTTAGAAAAGCATTTTTAAGACCAGAAATTTTATTTTATTTTATTTTATTTTATTTTATTTTATTTTATTTTATTTTATTTTACTTTATTTTATTTCATTTTATTTCATTTTATTTATTTATTTATTTATTTATTTATTTATTTATTTATTTATTTAATTAATTTTATTTTTCAAATGCTAAGGTAACATTTATTTTAACAAGACTAGCACATTCTGTAGGGATATAGGGCAGGGGAATTTAGACCAACACTGCAAATACTAAAATGCATCATAAAAGGCAGTCAGGGAGTACTGATGTAAGTCCACGAGAACACTGAACGATACGAAGTAATATTTGTGTAGCCTCCTAAACACCTTTAGAAATCAATCTTTGCTTATAAATGGAAGCGTACTCTCCAGTATTTCTAGTCCAATTTTATTTGGGAAGAGAAAGAAACTGCTATCACTCTGCAGCCTTTTCGGAGCCCCAAATGAGAACGTTCAGCCTGGAACCTCTTCTGTGGTCATTGTCGTCTCTGTGTGATTGGTCATATCAAACGCCATAGGTGAACAGCCACTTTGTGTTTGGTTTTTTTTGGGGGGGTGGTAATTAGGTTTATTTATTTATTTGTTTGTTTGTTTATTATTTTGAGGGGGGTTAGTTAGATTTACTTGTTTATTTATTTTTTAATGGAGGCACTGGGGATTGAACTTAGGACCTCGTGCATGCTAGGCATGCACTATACCACTAAGCTTTACCCTCCCGCTCACTGTGTGTCTTTTAAAATATTTTGATGATGTGAAATACCACTTATTGAACATTGAAAGTACAGGATACAGAACTGTATGTAGTGTATGATATTTATTTTATAATATGTTTGTGGGCTGAGTTCCTCCAGCTTCACTAGAGAAACTAGTCTCATCTATAAGGGTAAAGGAAGTCTCAAGAATGGCGTCAAAAATTTTGCTGTTTGTTCCCTCAGTTTGTGTAATGCAGCCTCCCTGGCTGTGCATAGGAGGCCCTGAAGCTATTTTATGTGAACGTACAGAGTTCTATCAGTTTTTTTTTACTTCAGGTCCCTTTGTTGGTATCCAGGGTTCTCAGCTTGGATTCAGGCTGGGACTACACCCATATCAATCCAGAGTCACACAGAAAAGAGGCTAGAAGAAAACAGACCAACTGTTTTCTCCATGTGGTGAGATTATGGATAGTTTTTTGTATTTTATGTATTTTCCACGAACCTGTCATGCATTTAAACAAAAACAAGACAAAGTAAGAGGAGAGAGAGAAGAGGAAGGGAGTGATGTGGAGAGAGAGATTTGTAAAAAAGGCAGAAAGTCAACTTCACCTTTTGGATCCAGGAAATGATTTTATGAGTTATGCTAAAAGTGTGGCAAAGTCATAGACTATTTCCACACTGGACGTTACCAGTTGGAGAACCGTATACCGAACTACTTGCAAACACAGTGACTTGCTTAGAAGCTGGATAACTAACAATTTCTACCTACCGTTCTCCAACTCTGAGGGACAGGCAAGCTATTTTGCTCCCGTAGGTCTAACTTTCCTATCTGTAAAACAAAAGTCTGGAATTGTGTCTACTAGATTTCCTGCAGCTTCGTCATGTGATACTGTAATTCTTGTAGCATAATGTTCACTGAAGCCCCATAGAGAGGGTGTGTAGATTGAGGGTGATAACCCTAGTAGGTAGTGTGGGAGTCTGGTTTGAGCAAACGCAAGCGACAGTGGATGTGAAGTAAATGGTGTGGGTTTCATGGAGGATGACTGGAGATATGTGGGACCAATAAAAGCAGGCGAAGCTTTGAGTGTGTGTAAGAAAAGAGGTGGTGAGCAGACCACTGGGGCAGTGGGAGATTGGAGTGCCTGCATGCTTCTAGCCAGTCTCCTATCTTTCCTGTCCAGCTCAGGAAAGATTTGGAAAAATGAGTATAGATGGAGGATCTCCAAGCTGCCCCTTGTGAAGAAACCTTCATTATATACCAGGATTTTGAAATTCTAATGACTCCCCATAGTCTATTTTTCTAAGCTTGGCAACATGCCAAAGATTCAAAATGATGTGAAGTCCACTGTCTTTTGTAATATTACATCTTGCCCTTCTAAACTTGGCTTTGTAGACTGGGAGGTGCCCATGTGACCTACAGAAGGATTGCTCTGGTGTGGGGCTCAACATGCCTGAAAAAAGTCAGCTCCTGAAGTATTAATGCTTCAGTATTTTTCCATTTCTGAGCCTAAGAATTTTATTTCTGTTGTAGTTTGGTGTTCTTCTCCCCTGAGGGTGATCATGCACAATCTTTAACTGTAGTTTTTTTTTTTTTAATTTAATGGATAAAATTAAATATTTCATTTGAAATATTAGCCAATTTTTCAAAAGCTGATCCCACTGTCCTCTGAAAATTCAGTTTCCTTAAGAACTATGCATCTTGGGGGGAAGGGTGCAGCTCCGGGGTAGAGCATGTGCTTAGCATGCACAAGGTCCTGGGTTCAATTCCCAGTACTGCCATTAATCAGTAAGTAAACCTGGTTGCCTCCCCCCGGAAAATAGAAAATAAAAATAAAATAAGAAGGATGCATCTTGCATAGCTTTGTTGGCTGCAGCAGTTTAACACTGCCAGGATTTGAGGACATTTGTGGCTCTGGAGACAGGACGAGTGTCTGGACGTGTCTTCCTTTCCATGTGCTCTACTGCCATCACCCAGGTCAGCTCTCTCCAACCCAGGGGACAACTTACAACAAAAAGCAAGATGTTGATCAGAAAGACTCTCAGGAGTTATTTCAACACTAAAAAGCATGTAAATAATAAAATAGTGCTTTACGATTTACAGCTTATTTACATACAGTGTTTCATTTGAGTAGCTCATATTTGCTGTAATGGGTTAGAAAATTTTGCTAATTTGTGCCTAGCAGTTTTCTTTGATCCACCCTCTTCATGTCCCACATACCCCTTCATTTCCACACTCACCATTCAATGTTATTCCTTCAGTCAATAGGTATATATTTGATGATACAGCATACTAGGCACTGTGCTCTGTGCGGGGGATACAATGGTGAAAAGATAGATACAGATTCTGTCTATGTGGGACTTTTAATCAAGTGTAAAAGGTAAACTTTGAACCAAAAACAGATGTGGGGGAATCAGCTGTGAAAGTGTAAGTGAGAAAAGGAGGTGATTAAAGAATAAAAAAAATTAAAGAAAAAAAGTGGAGATTTTAAGAGATATTAAGTGGGAAGCTCACTGGGACATGGGGATTAAGTAGGAATGGATGTTTTGTGATGGGGGGTGGTCAAAGATGACTCCAAGGGATTTGGTTGAGAAATTGTATGCATGATAATGTACTGAAATAGAAAACACCAAGAAGCAGCTTTGGGAGTTGGACATGCATTTGTGTCACTTGTGGGTGGGAATATTAGTAGAAAATTGGATATGTGACCTTGGACCTTGGAGAGTGCCATCTGGGCTAGAGATACTGGTTTGGGAATCATTGGCACACTGATGAAAGTCACAGTCAAGAGCATGAGTGGGATTATCCAGGGATAGACTGTCAACTTAAGGCATAAGAATAGAGCCCTAAGGAATGGAAAGTTTTAAAAATTCTGTTGAGAAGAAGTGAGTTAAAGAGATTGAGAAGCAGCAAAAAAGAAGCTAAACCAAGAGTGTGCAGTATGGCAGCCAAGGCAACAGAGTGCATGGAAGAAAGGAGGCCATCAGCTGTGTTGCAGAGAACCAGGTTCTTGTTCTCTTGTGATGGAACCACTGCAGTGAACTCTTCCCGACCTTCTCATTTCCAGGGCCCTCTTCCTTTGTCTTGACAGACATAGAGATACAGGAATTATCCTTGGCACATTTTGTTTTTATTCTATACTTTTCCTTCTCAGAAACCTTTAAGTACTTCAGGACAAACAAAGTCTTACCTCAAGATCTTAGTTTTCTACTAATTAATTTTCTTCACTTTGGCTGCATTAGAATAAGTATTATAATAATAATAATAATAAGTGTAGAATAAATGCAATAAGTACAGAATAAAATAATAAGTATAGAATAAGTAGTTTTATTATATGTGTGTGTGTATATATATGTATATATATATAATATTTACTACCTAATAGTCAGTGTCTGACTTCAAAAATGCTGGACTGGAACACTTCATGGGCTATGCTGTATCCTTGTCAGGGCATTGCAGCTTGAGGCTCACGATTCTTGTCTGTCCTTAATGGTTGTGTTAACTTTGGAACTCAGTCAAGATGTTCAATTCTTCACCATATAATTACTATCTTTTTTCTTATAATTAATAAGCAATCCAGGGGCGACACTTTAAGACAACCTAAATTTAATGCGAATTTCCCCCTAGATTTTGCACCATTGATGGTGCTTGCCTGAACCAACCTTTTTTAATACATATAAACATTTTTTATTGAGTTATAGTCCTTTTACAAAAGTTCTTGTCAAAGAACAAGAAAATGTGTACCATTCTCAGAAGAAAAGATAATCAATAGACACTGACCCTGAAGTCAAAAATAGTCAACAAGGATTTTAAAGTAACTCTCATAACAATGCTCAGTGACATAATGGAAAATATGCTTGAAATGATTGATGAGACAGAAATTCTCAGCAGAAAAATTTTAAAAATATACAAGGAACCAAATGGAAATTCCAAAACTGAAATATACAGTATCTGAATAAAAAGAATTATTGGATGAGCATAACAGCACAGTGGAGATGACAGAAGAAAGAGTTGGTGAATTTGAAGATAAATCAGTAGAAAATGAATGTCAGTACTCTTTATTGCTTATAGAATTTACTGTTATATTATATCTTCATCTCCAAACCATGACTTTATCTCTGCAGAACTAATATTAGCTTCATCACCTTAACTACAGAATATGCTCTGCCATTCATTTGGAAAGAAAACAGGAGAGATATAAAAGAACCTTAGTGCAGTCAGCACTTACCAATTAACTAATCAACTAGAGGTTGTTATCTGTTTCTCCATATTGTAAGATCATTTTAGTTCTTTTAGGATTTTAATAATTAACTGCTTTAATTGGCATGAGTGTTGATCAAATCCAAGCATTTTAAAATTAAAACCTTCTATCATACTTATAGCTCTTGGGGCATTCTACAGTCACAAATCCCAGTTAATAACAACAGCTGAACTTTACTGAGCACTTATGCGCCAGGCACTATACTTGGAGTTTTTATCATGTACGCCTCAACACAGTCTTAAGAAGTAGGTATCATTTTAATGCTATTTTTAGAAATGAAGAAACTGAAGCTTTGTAATGTTGCCTTACCTATGTTGTCGCATAGCTAGTAAATGGTGATGTTAGGATTTAAACTCAAGCCTTTTGAAACCAAAGATCACGTGCTTAACTTTTTTTTCGTATATTTTTTTATTGAAGTATAGTCAGTTTACAATGTTGTGTCAATTTCCAGTGCACAGCATAATAGTTCAGTCATACATATACATACATATACTCCTTTTCATATTCTTTTTCATTATAGTGTACTACAAGATATTTACTCCTACATTTTTAATACTCTGGTGACACTGGACCATTAACTGTCCCCTGCATCCAGATCTGTGCTCAAGTTGTCTCTCAGTAGAAATTCTTCATCCTGGTTTCTGGTCCTCATTATTAGTACTTCATTAAAAACATAGCAGAAGTCCTTACTCCTCTAAGAAGCATAATACCACTCTCATAATCTCTTCTTTCCTTATGTAGCACAGCCTGCCAAGTATTACTGTCGTTTATGTGTACACGTAAAGCTATCTTACTCTGCTATGAATGCTGGAGAGAAGGACAGTTCCTCATTGCTCTTCACATTTCCAGCCAATTCTCGCACGCGTGGAACACTCGACATACATCTGTTAAACGGAATTTCTACTCTGGATGGACTTTTCATGATGTCTATCTACTTCATTCTACCCACAAGGGTCTTTCACCTTCTAATACCATATCTCATGGAATTTAAAGGAAAAAGCAAACTTTAGAATGCTGGGACACAACTTTTTTTTTGGTTAGTTTCTTGATTTCACCTTCTGCTTTCTTCAATTTAAAAAAAAAAGCTCTGTATATGTGAAGACAATTTTTAGTATTCAAGGAATCCTAAGACATAAAACACGTGTATTACATGTGAAATATTTATTCAGCAATCCTCTGTGGGCAGCAGAAATGCACACGGCCCCGGGTAGTGCTTTTGTTCGCTGCCATTATAATCTCTGAACTGTTGTTTTCACATCAGGGTGCCCTCAGTGAGGTTCTCCTCAAAACCAGAGATTTGCCAGGCTGTCCTTCCAAATTTTATTCCACAAAGTGTTTCTTTCAAATTGATTTCCCCCCGACCTTAGGCTAGTTTTGCTGCTCAAACAAGATAATGGACTATGGCAAAGAATAGGAGCCTCACATATTGTAGGAGCGGAATAAATGTTTAAATCATGACTGAATATAAATAAGTGGTTTTCATGGGCAGAAGCTGTTACCATCGGGAGAAATTTCACTCACTGTCCAAATGTCAGGGTAAGAGAATCAAATCAAAATCAAGTCAGATTATGTTTGGGGATGTTTTTAGTTAAGACAAAAAAAATCAGAGACTGTTTTCAAGGCTTCCAGCAAAATTCACCTTCTTGCACAATATCCACATTGGAAATGTGCTAATTTCCTGGGTGAATGTTTTATTAGTTTTGAGTTTTTGCCTTTTTTGAAAGATCAGAAATGAAAGGGAATCTCTAGCCTCCATTCTCGCAAACTCTAGACATATATGGCCAACTTCGTCCTTACATATCCACTTGGATATCTCAAGGACATCTCCAACTTTATGTGTTCAAAATTGAACTCCTAATCTTTCCCCTCAAACCAGTTCCACCCATGATTTTTCTCTCAATTGAGATAGCTTCATTCTTCCAGTTTCTCACGTGACTAACCTTGGAGTCATCCTAGGGTCCTTATTTATCTTACTCTCACACCCATTTCACCCCTCTATGTTACTGTCCACCTCCAAGCCGTCATATATCTTGCCTGGATTATGGCACTTGCTGCTAATGGGTCTTCTTGCTTGTCTCCCTTAGTCCCCATAGTCTACTCTCTTTACCACAGAAAGTATGATCCTTTAAAAATGTATGTCATATCTGAGCACTCCTCTGCTCAAAACCCTGCGATGGCACACCATCTCACTCAGAGTGAGAGCTAAAGTCTTCTTCATGGCGCTTCACGGTCTCGCCTGCCCCAGCACTCCCTCTGAGCTCCTCTCCTATTCCTCATGCCAGTCTCTCTGCTCCATACTGGCCTTTGCTTTCCTCCAGCATGTCGGGAATGCCCTGCCTTAGGGCCTGTGCTGTAGTCCTTCCCTCTGCCCAGACATACCTTTTCCCAGAGTCTGCCTGGCTAATCTTTACCTATTTTAGGTACCATCCCTGCACTCCTAACCCTCCTTGTTCTACTCTACTCTTTCTTTTTCCCTTAGCCTTCACTTAAATTTATTGTTTACTATCTATCTTGCCCTGCTAGGCTATGAGAACCACAGATCAGGAATCTTTGCTTTATTAACAAATATACCCAAAGTTCCTAGAGAGTGTGTGAGACACATAGTGGGTGCACAGTACATATTTGTTGAAAGAATTGACAGCTTTGTCTTAGAAAAAACAGAGTATAAAATATTAGTGTTTGTCCATCTTTTCTGAGGATAGCACACAAAAACTGTAGCTATATTAGCATAAAGGAATTAAGTTAGATCTAACTTACTTACATTCTGCTTAATTCTGTGTTCTAAACTACAGAATAAATGTAATAAATATAATGCCAGGACACGGTAATAGCAGACAAAAGGTACTGAGGCAGAGCGAGGGGCTTTCACTCTGCTTGGGAAAGCTCAAGGGTTTGCCAGGTATTTCAGGTATTCCAGAAATCCAAAGCCGCCGTGCGATAGGGCCTCTTTATCTTAATTTCCTCTTCATGTCATAAACCTGGGCCTTTTGGAACAGTCATCTCCATGCAGAGCAGGCAAGTATGTCTGTTCTATAATTTGCCATTGTTTTTATTCGTCACTGCTTTATGGAGTAACCTTCCAGGGATGCCAGAGAATTGTTTTTATTATTGATCTTTCCTTAGCTTTTGACTCTGTTAATAGAAACAGATTATGAGATGGCGTGCATGCATTAATTGTAGCCCTTAGTTTACTGTTATATATGGAATCTGTACCTTAATTTCACTGCAAGGGTCTGGAAAGACAGAACAATTTGTCAATCAGGTATGTGTTGAAGGTCCCATTAGGAAAATTCGAATTTAAGGCAGAAGCAGTAGTTTCAACATGTGAAAGTAAACAATCTCAAAGCAAAGACCAGTTTGCCTATTAGAAGACAGAGATACTGAATCATATCCTTCAAACTTAGACAGGAACTTTAAGACCAGAAAATGAAGCAGGCAACTCCATAAAGTGCAAATGTGAAGTTTGTTGTGGATAACTTACATACAGGTAGGATCAGGCAGACGGCGAGCCAGAGGCATTCTCAGCTGCACTCCAAAAGGGGCACAGGGGGACTTAAGGGAGCCAGAGCTAAAGATAGAATCTGAATGCTAAGGGAGAAAAACATCAGCACCAACAGGAACCCGAGGTCCCCCCATCCTCCCCTCGCCCTGCATCTCCTAACCATCATTCCTTGTGGGCGATTATCCATTTGCATCAGCAGAAGGCATCCTTCCTTGTTTCATATCAGATGAAGGCAAGGGTAAAAGTTGATAGGGAACTCATCTGGCTTGGGCACATTTCTTGTGCTAAAGCTCGGTCTTGCAGGAAGGGGTGGGGTAGGACCGGAGGCGTAAGATGAAGCTGACAGAATGGAGTTAGTGTGGTTTGGCCACGCAACCTATACTCATTTTTATCTTTGCTCTTCAGTATGGTCTGCCCTTGCTACATAGGGGTGTCACCAGGAGAGTCAGGGTCTATAGTGGCTCATTCCTTCTACTTGTTGGAGGTGGAATGGAGCCACTTTGTGTTTTCCTGGGTCATGAATATCATACCAAAACCATTAAAACATCAACATTACTTCTTCCATCTCACGCAGTGGGTCTATAACACCTAACAAATAACATGGCTCCCTTTCTTTTGGAATTCTATTATTTAATAATGTTGCAAATGTTGAGGTACTACATAAAATGTTTATATTTTATGTGCCAAATTTTAATTGTTAACCCATCTTCCAAGTTAACAAATGACCCCAAGGTAAAGTAAACAGGTTTTGTTCTGCATGTCCCAAAGCTTTGTTATTAAGCATGCCCCAAATAAAATATTCCATATACACACACACACACACATTTATATATAAATTATTCAGTTAAATGTAAATCCACTAATTTTTTGGTAAAATTTCATACCAGTGAGTCTTCAAAGATAGACTATAGACAGCAAAACTCCTTACATTTGTCTGACCAGAGAACCATCCTTTAAAAAAATAACTGGCAATGTAATAATAGTGTTAAAAATGGCATCTTGTTTTCACTGTGAATGCTGTCTCCCTCTGAAAAAGAAAGAACAAAACACGCTTCCAAGAAAAAAACTTACATAATTTTTCAATCTTGGGTTGTTTAAAATTCACATATATTTCATATTTTTAATACTATGTGAGAAATCTATATTTTTAAGTAAGACTCAGTGATATCAGTATTATTATAGATAATAATTGTGCTGTGTATGTGATGGTTAGTAAGAAGAAATAGTGTGCCCAAAATATATGGATAAACTGTTAGTCAATAACACATACAAATTGAAGGAAAATTTCAAGTGATTATCATATTTTGGACTACAGTTTGGAAAACAAGTTATTAGATGATTGATCCAAGATACTAATGCCTTACATTTCTTATTGAAAGAAAACAAAAACATTGCCATGAAAAGAGATGACAGCAAAAACTTTAGTGACCAATAGCGCAAGGCACTGGCCAGTCAGGATGAACAGTGATTTTCGGTATGTTCTCCTCACATCAGCCCTGCTGCTCATCCCTGATGTCTCTGGGGAAACGTGTCCAGGACTAAGGTTTATTGATCTTTCACTTCAAAAACAAGGGAAAAGAAAAACAGAGAAAAGATTTCCAAACAATGAGAATCAATAGTGACTCTGGTTAGCGTTCAAATCAATGCCCTGAAACGATAGGTTTAAGGAGAACATATCCTACAAGGGGAATTAATAGTTAAGGGCATGTGACATATGAACATTTTGTTTTCACATACACAAGTTAGGGATGATCATTTGAGACACAAAAGAGCTGATTAATCAAATAATTCTACTGGAGTTCTCATATGCAACAGTCATCCCCAGTAGATTTAACATATGTTTTCATTTTAACAACCTGACTTCCACACCACTACAAAGGAACTGATCATTTGTGTAGAGTGAAGTATACCTTTTTCTAAAGACTTGAGTTGGGAAGTAAAGAAAACAAAGGCCTTAGAGCGTGCTCCAAAATTTACTGGGGAGAAAAACATTGGCTTTTTTTTTTTTTTTTTTTTTTTTTTGCCAAGATGTTGCAGTTTGGAACCTATGGAAGATATGACTGTTTTGGTTTTACTGAGGCTTTAGAGGCAATTGTTTTGAGATTCTTTTGCGATGTCTCTGCGGCCCCTGCTGTGAAAATGGCAGGACAATATGGAAACTGGAAAGTTCAAGTAATCCTAACTGGGAAGAGGAGAACCCAGCAGCTGGTAAAGGCTATTAGACATTAGAACAACAGATTCATCTGGCAATGGAAGCAGAATAGGAAACAAGAGGCATTCTCACTTGCTGGCAGTTGCTGAATAACAGGTTGTACACTTCCAGTCACTCTGAGAAGGATGAGCGTTGCCAATACCATCGAGAGGACCCACCAGATGCTAAGTAGCCACCAGGGAAAAGTGAAACATGACTGAGCAACCAATACCCCATTTGTTAAAAGACACCTTTTAGGCATTCAGCCCCAACGGACAGTGCCAAGAGTGGAGGAAATGTCAGAAACCACTGATGCCAATCCCCAAAGCACTGCTCTTTACTCCTGACATAAGGGAGAAAAAAAAAAAAACCTAGAATTTTCTTTTAAACATGATTTCCATAAATATGTATTTGTCATTACTTTGTAACTTAAAAAAAGGAAATTCAATTAATGACCTACCCTTTAAATGTGAATTTTTATGATCCAAAGAGCACCCCTGAGAGCTCCTTCAATCACAGGTGATTTTTTTCTCTCGGCTGGTGTCCGGAGGAGAGTCAAGGCTCAGAGATGTTAATTGCAAGGGAGGAGATGAATGCAAATGACGAATAAGTTCTATTTATATTCATAGTGACGGAGGCCCAAAACTCTTTTTTGACTTATCATAGGATTAATAGTACCAAGGAGTACACAGCATATGAATATGTACATAGAAGAGGCTTTGATTAAGAACAGTGATCAACTGTAACATAAATAGTGATTGTAGGAAAGTGAAGCCTAGGCAAGTTTCTTAGTCACAAATAAACAATGGGAAACTGCATTTTGCCTTTCTTCAATGAGAAAGATCATTATTCCTAATGAGTTTTTCTTTTCTTTTCAGTTGTTCAGAACTCAGGACGTGTTACTTTATTCTGCTCTCCTAGTGAACCAAAGGTTGCATTTCTACTTTTTCCCCTGAAGTCTTTTTTTTTTCCTTTTTGAACTGGCTTCATAGTCCTGCCTTATCCTTCTATGACATGTCATACGTCTTCTGCCCCACCCTGAGTCAATCCCTTCAGTCTCTGATCCCTCTTCACTGTGGGGAATTTGTTCCAGAACCCGCTGGAGTTTCTCACATCCATCATTTCTTTCAAAGTTGTTTTTGTCTCTCCATTTGTATTGACATACCACTTAGATAATACCCAGTCTCAAGTTTACAGTGAGCAGCCATCCCACATTTCAGTCCTTAAAAGTTCTCATAGGAGTGAACTGAATAAAAAAGAGACAAGCTGACACAATTACAAGCCAGGAAACTTTTAAAGGTCATTTTCATGACATGCTCTTTCTTCAGGTAACAAATGAAATTAGTATTTATTTGAAGGTAGTGGTGTGTTGCTAAATATTTAACAACTGGTCCTCCAGAGGGGTGGGTGGAGTGGGGGAATCTGTAAATATATCAGTGCAGGAACTAGTGTGAGACACTTCCTGCTCCTAAAGAAGGCTGCGCACAATTTACAAATAGAAATATACAATATTCTAGATGTAAATTTTATATAGCCAGTGAATTCTTACACAATGCTTCTGCTGATTTTTAAAGTAAACATTTTATTTTGAAATAGTTGTAGACTCACATTTTAGCCTTACTGTACTTTGAACTAGTAGAATTTCCAGTTCAAAAAAGACTTTGTTGTTGTTTCTGTTTACTTATTTTTTTGATAGGCTTCTATTTCTATTTGCTAAGAGGTTTTATTTTTTTTCTTTAAATCATGAATAGGTTTTGACTTTGTCAAATGCTTTTTCTGCATCTAATTTCATGGTTACAGCTTTTCTCATTTATTCTGTTAATTCTAATAATGGTCTGTTAATTTCTCTTTTATTCTGTAATGCAAATTACATTGCTTTTTTATATCTGTTTTATTGAGGAACAATTTACATACTATAAAATGCATTCATTTTAAGTATACATTTCAATAAATTCTGATGAATTGGTACCCCATGTAACCAACACCATAATCAAGATACAGAACTTTTCTTTCACCCATTCCCTGTCAGTTTTCCACAAGCTGAGTCCCGTGTAATTCACAGATCTGCTTTCTGTCACTAGAGATTTATCTTTTCTAGGGTTTCATATAATGGAATTGTATGACATGTACTCTTTTGTGTCTGGCATCTTTTACCTAGCATAATGTTTTTGAGATTCATCCTTTTCGTTGCCTGTATCAGCAGTTCATTCTCTTTTTATTCCTGGAGAATAGTCCACTGTATAAATATAGCACAGTTTGTTTATCCATTCAACTGTTGATAAAAATTCACAGTTTTGAGCTATTATGAACAAGAATAGAAAGGACTTAGAGAAATTATGTTTCCCAAAGCAACAGCAATTCAACCTTCTTATGCTTACAGAACTGTCAATAATATAGAATGGTTTTTACTATATATATTCTTTCAAAGTAGGGATCATTATTCTAGAATTAATACTGCTAGAATTTAAGCCCCATGAGGGCAGGGGTTACAGTCTTGTCTTTTCATCAGTGTATCTTAAGTTCCTATAACATAATTGGTGCACATTAATTACTGGGTAAATTAATCAAATTACTTTGAAGAATTTTCGATTTTTTCCTATCTCAAATTTATATTCTGTCTCAAAGTTAAATTAATGTATTTTATATTATAGTTTTAAAAAAGAAAAATATAAAAGAAAGAGTGTTTAAAATTGAATATATAATGAGAACCATCCACTCAATCTTAAATTTATTCTTCTACAGAAGGGCCAAGGATGAGAGCTTTTAATTTCAATATTCTTTGATTAAAACTTTTCATAATTGATTAATTTTCTGAATATCATTGACTTATTAATTTCAACTTTATTTTTTATTATCGGTGCAATCTCTCTAGGCCAGAGTCCACATGTGTTTTTTAAGTCCACATGTATTTATCTTCTTAGGCACTCCACCTATTTTTCACTCTTGTGCATATTGCCAAGCTGGGGAAATATCAAAAGCCTCAGCTTATAGCAAATATGCTCAAAGTTTCTAAAGGTATAAAGATAAAAGTTTGAGCCATGGTCTGATTTCTTAAAACCTCCTAGGCTCTGGGTGTACAGTGTTAGAGTTTTAAACAGATATATTCATATGTGATATAATGGTTTTCCTCAGGTGATAGACATTGACTGCAAATGCAGTGTAACATATTTTCATTTCATAATGTGTGTGTGTGTGTGTGTGTCCTTAAGAAAATGGCTAAAAGAGGTTTCTTTCTCTAGATTTGATTCAATTGAATGAATATACTTCCACTGACTTTTTAAATGAAACTTTTAATTTTGGGATAATTGTGTAGATTCATATGCAGTTGTAAGAAATAATAGAGATCCTATGTACCACTGCATAGTAACATCTTGGAAAAACATAGTATAATACCACAACTGGGATATTGTCATTGATACAGTCAAGATATAGAACATTTACATCAAGATCCCTCAGGCCACTCTTGTGTAGCCCCATCCACTTCCCTCTTACTCCTGTGCCCTCCCTGATGCTAGCAACCACTAATCTGTTCTCCATTTCTATACTTTTGTCATTCCAAGAATGTTATAAGAATGAAATCATAAAGTATGTAATCTTTATGTGGCTTTTTTTCACTCAGCATTATTCTTTAGAGATTCAATTAATTGTTGCATATATCAATAGTTTATTACTTTTTACTGCCAAATAGAATTCTGTGATATGATTATACAGCAGTTTAACCATTCACCCATTGAAGAATATCTGGATTGTTTCAGTTTTTGGCTATTACAAAAAAACTGCTATAAACGTTTGTATACATGTTTTTGTATGAACATAATTCTTTTCTCTGGAATAAATGCCCAGAAGTACAACTGCTGGGTCTTATGGTAGTTGCATATTTCGTTTTTAAAGAAACTGTCAAACTATGTCCTGGAGTAGCTGTACCATTTTACATTTCCACCAGATATATATGAATGACCCAATTTCTCTACATTCTCTCTAGCACTGAAATCACTTATTTTTTATTTTGCCATTCTAATAGGTGTGTGTAGTAGTATCTCATTGTGGATTTAATTTGCAATTCCCTAATAGCTAATGATGTTGAACATATTTTCACATGCTTATTTGTTATCTTTGTATCTTCTTTGATGAATATATCTTCATGTCTTTTGCCCATGTCCCTTTGAGGCGTGAAGCCCCATAAAAAGACCAGCAGGATCCCCAAGCAGGGCCACTACTCTCTTGCCAGCACCATCCAGTTCCCTGGCCCAGAGGCTCTCTCTCACTTTTTGCCTCTGAAAGGGCTTATTTACCTCTAAAATTCTATTGGTTCCCTGAGCTCACTTCTGATTGGTTATTTCTCTCACTCCTGATTGGCCCATTCCCCTTACTCCTGATTGGTTATTTCTCTCACTCCTGATTGGTCTATTTCTACAAAGCTTGTTCCTAGTTGGTCAAATTCTGTTATACTTTATTTGCATATGATGTTGCAAAGTGTAAAACTGACAGCCTATAAAGGCCTGTGTAAACCTACAGACAGGGTCCAGAGCTTGGAGTGTTAACTCTTGTGGGCCTGCTGGTGTAGTAAACCTGAGTTCTCCAACTCTCCGAGTGCTCCTTGGTCTCTTGCTCGGTTCCAAGTTGCTGTCACAACTGAGCTGTAACACGGAGCTGTAACATTTTTCCGCAACACCTTTTCCCCCACTTTTTGAGTTTCTTGAGTTTATTAATTTCAAATTCCATTGTTTGATGGTATGTTGGAAACTAATCAATTTTTGTGTATTAACACCAATTTTTGTGTATCCTGTGACCTTGCAATAATTATTTATTAGATCTGGGAGTTTTGTTTTATTTTAGGGGGGAAGAGTCTGTGATTTTTTGGTATAGACAAGCATGTAATCTGCTAACAAGGACAGTTTTATTTCTTCCATCTCAGTATTTTATTTTCTTACTCTCCTAGTATACTAGGCTAGGACTTTCAGTAGGTTGTAGGATAGGAGTGGTGAGAGGGGCTATCCTTGTTCTGTTAATTATCTTAAGGAGAAAGAATCCAGTTTGTCACCACTAAATAGGATAACTTTAAGGTTTTATGGATGTTCTTTATCAAGTTGAGGGATTCCATTCCCCTCATTCCTAGTTTTCTAAAAACACTCATGAATGAGTGTTGGATTTTACTGTATGCTTTTCTGCATCAATTGATATGATTTTGCTGCTTTAGCCTCTAAATGTGGTGGAATACATGAATTGATTTTTGAATGTTGAATAAGCCTCGCATATTTGAAGTAAACACCACTAGTTGTGCTGTGTATTTCTTTTTATGCATTGTTGGATTTCATTAGCTACAACTTTGTTGAGGATTTTGTATCCTTGTTCATGAGAGATATTAATCTGTTTACCTTTTTTGGTAATATCTTTAACCAGTTTTTGTAATAGGGTAATACTTTCTTCATAGAATCAATTAGTAAGCATTCCCTTGTGTCTATTTTCTGAAATAGATTGTGGATAATTTATATTACTTATTCTTTAAATGCTTTGTAGAATTTACCAGTAGAATCAGAGAGTCTGGTGCCTTATTATTTGAGAAGTGATCAATTATTGATTCGATTTATTTATTAGATATAGACCTATTCAGATTGTCTATTTTTCCTTGTGTAAGTTTTGGTAGTCCATGTCTTTCAGGAATTAGTCCATTTTATCTGAGTTATCAAGTTTGTGAGCATAGGGTTGTTCATAGTATTCCTTCATTATCCTGTTAAGTGTCTTTTTAATGAGATCAGTAGTAATGACCCCTCTTTCATTTCTGATATTAGTAATTTGTATCTTCTTTCAACACTAAACATTGCAATAAGGCAAGAAAGGGAAATAAAAGGAATGCAATTAGAAATGAGGAAATAAAATTGTTCCAATTTGCAGTTGACATGATTGTCTACACAGAAAATCCCAAGCAATCTATAAAAAAACTCATAGAACTAATAAATGAGTTCAGCAAGATCATAAAATACAGATAAATATGTAAAAATCAATAGCATTCTATATACTGGTAAGGAAAACTAGTAAAAGAAAAATTAAAAATATATTTGCTTTAAAGAAAAGAAAAGAAACATTTAGGTATAAATCTAACAAACCTATATAGGATTGCCTGCTGAAACTACATCAGATAGTATTATATTTTGCTTCAACTGTCAAACATAATTTTTTAAACTCAGGAAAAGAAAAAGCCCATTGTACTCACCTATTTTTTGGTATCATGTTATTTCTTCCCTCCTGATGTTTCAAGATTTCTTATTTTAGTGTCTCCCTTCTGTTTATAGAACTTCCTTTTACCATTTTTTGTATTGATGCTTATGACAAATTCTATTTTTTTCTTCATCTGAGAATGTCTTGATTTTTCTTTCATTCCTGTAGGATATTTTGCTGGATATAGAATTCTGGGTTCACTATTTTCTTTCAGTTCTTGAGTAATATTGAAGCATTTCTTTTTGGCTTTCAGAATCTCTGGTAAGAAATCTGTTGGACTTCAAGTTGTTTTTCCCCTATAGTTAAGGTATTATTTTCCTCTGGCTATCAAGATTTTTTTTTTGTTTCCAGTTTTCAGAAGTTTAATTATGATGTGTTCTGGAATTAATTTCTTTGAATTTACCCTGGTTATGGTTTTCTCAGTTTCTTTTTTTTTTTTAACATTTTTTATTGAGTTATAATCATTTTAGAATGTTGTGTCAAATTCCAGTGTATAGCACAATTTTTCAGTTATACATGAACATATATATATTCATTGTCACATTTTTTTCTCTGTGAGCTACCATAAGATCTTGTATATATTTCCCTGTGCTATACAGTATAATCTTGTTTATCTATTCTACATTTTGAAATCCCAGTCTGTCCCTCCCCACCCTCCGCCCCCTTGGTAACCACAAGTTTGTATTCTATGTCTATGAGTCCGTTTCTGTTTTGTATTTATATTTTGCTTTTTTTTTCTTTAGATTCCACATATGAGCAATCTCATATGGTATTTTTCTTTCTCTTTCTGGCTGACTTCACTTAGAATGACATTCTCCAGGAACATCCATGTTGCTGCAAATGGTGTTATGTTGTCAGTTATTATGGCTGAATAGTATTCCATTGTATAAATATACCACTTCTTCTTTATACAGTCATCTGTTGATGGACATTTAGGCTGTTTCCATGTCTTGGCTATTATAAATAGTGCTGCTATGAACATTGGGGTGCAGGTGTCATTTTGAAGTAGGGTTCCTTCTGGATATATGCCCAGGAGAGGGATTCCTGGGTCATATGATAAGTCTATTCCTAGTCTTTTGAGGAATCTCCATACTGTTTTCCACAGTGGCTGTACCAAACTGCATTCCCACCAGCAGTGTAGGAGGGTTCCCTTTTCTCCACAGCCTCTCCGGCATTTGTCACTTGTGGACTTTTGAATGATGGCCATTCTTACTGGTGTGGGGTGATACCTCATTGTAGTTTTGATTTGCATTTCTCTGATAATTAGTGATATTGAGCATTTTTTCATGTGCCTATTGATCATTTGTATTTCTTCCTTGGAGAATTGCTTGTTTAGGTCTTCTACCCATTTTTGGATTTGGTGGTTTGTTTTTTTCTTATTAAGTCATATGAGCTGCTTATATATTTCTGGAGATCAAGCCTTTGTCAGTTTCATTTGCAAAAATTTTCTCCCATTCCGGAGGTTGTCTTTTTGTTTGCTTTTGACTTCCTTTGCTGTGCAGAAGCTTGTAAGTTTCATTAGGTCCCATTTGTTTATTCTTATTTTTATTTCTATTGCTTGGGTAAATGGTCCTAGGAGAACATTTCTGAGATGTATGTCAGATAATGTTTTGCCTATATTTTCTTCTAGGAGGTTTATTGTATCTTGTCTTACGTTTAAGTCTTTGATCCATTTTGAGTTTATTTTTGTGTATGGTGTAAGGGAGTGTTCTAGCTTCATTCAGTTTCTTGAATCTTTTTTGTATTTGTTGTCAAATTTTAGAAAATTTCACAATTATTTCTCCAAGTGCTTTTTCATTCCCCTTTCTCCTCTTCTTCTGGATCTCTAGTGACACAAATATTAGATCTTGTATTAGAGTCTCACAGGTGCCTGAGGCTCTATTAAATTTTTTTAAGTCTATTTTTCCTCTCTTGTCCTGTGGGTGATTTCCATTGCTCTGATTTCTAGTTCATCAGTTCTTTCTTCTTTTCTCTTCAGAGCCCATCTGCTGTTGAGCCCTTTCACTGCACTTTTCATTTCAGTTATTTTATTTTTGAGTTTTAAATTTTCTATTTGATTCTTCTTTGTATCTTCCCTTTATCTTTTCCCCTGAAGTTTACTGAAATATAGCTGACTTATAACTATCTTCTCTCTTTTTACTGAGATTTTCTGTATCCTTGTTGAAGCTTTCTATTTTTCTTCATTTGATTTGAATGTGTTTATAATTGTTCACTGAAGCATTTTTATCATGACTACTGTGAAATTTTTATCAGATAATTCTGTGTCATTTAGGTATTGGCATCTATTGATTGTCTTTTTCATTCAGTTTAAGGTATTTCTGGTTCTTGGTATCTTGATTGATTTTTTTTGTTGAAATAGACTATTGGGGTATCATGTTGTGAGAGTCTGGATCTTAATTAAATCTTCTGTTTTAGTTGCATGGTTTTGATACTAACTGGCAAGGGAGGTTGGGGTGCTCACTTTATTACTGCTAGATAGAAGCAGAAGTGCATCCTTAATGCTGGGTGGGACTCAGAGTCCTGAGTTTCCAAGTGATCTTCATTGACAGTGCAGTAGAAGATTTCATAATTATATGTTAAGAAGAAAGTCCTGACTCTCCACTAAGCCTCCTCTAACACCACCCCAGCAGGAATGAGGATGTCTTTTGTTACTGCTGAGAGGTGGGGTGTAGAAGTCCTGGCTCGCATTTAGACTTATCTGACATCACCCTGGTGGGATTTTGAGGAGCCTTGGTATAGCATTACAAAGGTAGAAGTCTAGGCTTCCTACTCAGCTTTTTCTATTGTGGGTAGGTATGGAACCATGGTTTATCCCATAGTGTTTAGCTGGAGGAAGCATATATTATTTAAAAGATTTTTCTATAGCTAAGCTTCCTTTTCTTTGGTCCTTAGACTAAAGGGAGGAGCATTTTGTTGGGGAATTTTATTCTTCATTTCTGGGTTACTAGCTTCACTGGACCTGTCTGGGATAAACAAAGCAAAAGGAAAACACCAGGGAACTTAACACCGTGTGGTTCCTAAGATCCTGAGATCCGTAGCCAGTCTGGCTTCTTCTCTCCACTGTTCAGAATGCTCTTTGTTTGTTTTGTATGTATGTCTAAGATTTCTACTTGTACTTACTGAGAGGACTAGGGAAAAGATGCATACACCATCTCCCTAGGGCCACAAGTCTCCACTGAATTTTGATTCTGTGAGAAGCACTGGTGCTTGGGGACTGCAGAGATGAAATAAATACGGTTCATGTGCACAAAGATTTTACCATCTTGTTGGAAGACTACCTTATAAACACCTAAATGCTGTTCATAACAAATTACAGTCAATGCTATACATGAAGTCTGGAAGATGTAATGTTAATATTAATATTTCATAAAATTGAAAGCCTTTGATCAAGATAGAGGAATCCCAGGCAGAGCTGTCCTAAGATTTGGTGAGACCCTAGACAAATATTTTTTGGCCTCTATTTATACAAACCACATGATACAAAATATATTATAAAATTCATTGATACTTGTAATTTATCAATAAAGACTTAGAAAAATGAATGGAGAAGAAGTACTTAAATATTTACATATTGTCCAACCAGTGCACGTAAATATTCTTTATGGTGTCCAGGTCCCTTATTTTCCTGTTCAGGCCCAGGAAGCATCTCATGTTCTTTATTATCAATCCTTCATTCCTGACTAATTTCGTATCTTTCTACCTCAAGAAAAAGTGAATAGTAATTTGTTTCTGTTCATGATAAATTTTTCCATTTGGAATTTTATCATGCAAACTCAGAACATATCTTCCAATTCTGTCCTCTCTTGAAATATTTAGGCTAAATGTCTAGAATGTGATCTATTTCAGTGTTGATCATACTGCTGCTGCCTTCTACTCACTGCCAGCGAGAAGGATAGGGGAGGATCCTGTAAGCAGGGTGAAAGATCAATCTCATTTGCACAAGGAATGTTGGTCTCAATGTGCCGTCACTAAATTGATTGGTGGCAAAAAAAAAAAAAAAAGGATATCAATTGGAAAGATCTATACGCTTTGCAGAGCAATGGTTTTGGAAGCCCTCAAAGGAGATACGAGCAATCACCCCAAGGACTCACTGATCCATGGTTTGGAGACTGTAGAGGGCATGGGGTGACTGCCTTGGGTGCCAGTGGCAAGAGGTGCACAATGTAAAAAATGCCTGCTGCTACCCCTGCCACCCTTAGGTTCTATAGACAGGAGGTAGCACCATGGTTGGAACATGGAGAAGCAGTAGTCAAAACAGGTGTCCACACATGTGGCACAACCAAAAACGTCAGCAGTAGACTACTTATGGACCAGAACTCTCAACTCATCCTACTGTTGATGAGATTTATCCAAATCATCATGCCAGGACAATTCTGATGCCTTTTCTTGCATGATCCTGCAAAAGGAGAACCACACTGGACAGTAAGAGCAATTTATTATTAGACTTCCTCCTGGAACTGGGGCCCAGCCATGTAACTGGGGCCCAGCCATGTGGCTGGGACAACCCCACCACAGGCTCAAGTCCCAGAGCTCCTCAGGACATCTGTTTGACCCTCTGTGTAGGGTTGAGGGACAGAGAATCTTGTAAATGAGACAGGGTGATGGGGCCTATGTGGTTCTCAGTTCAGGATAGGACACGTTTGCCAGGCAGCATTACTGGTCAATTCCAGGCACTGGAGATGACCAAAGAATTGGGATCTCCTGAGCTGTGTGACCTGTGTCTAAGGGCAAAACTGATCCCAGGGTTCAGTCCTGATGGACTTCTGACTGGCTGCGTGTCTTTGGACAAGCCACTGAATATTGCTAGTTCTCTGTCTCATCATTGACTCAACAATCAGTCATGTAGTCCAAAGCCTCTATGATCCTATAAAGTTTTTAAATGTTTTCTTAATTTATTTTTTTAATTAAAGTACCATCAGTTACAATGTGTCAATTTCTGATGTACAGCACAATGTCCTAGTCATGCATATACATACATATATTCATTTTCATATTTTTTATTAAAGGTTATTACAAGATATTGAACATAGTTTATAGTAAAGTAGATATAATAAAGTTTACATAAAAATCGAGGCATTGAGACACTTTTGAGAAAGAAAAACAGTATATTGATTTAAAAAGTATCGATCTTGTTGGCACTCAGTAATCAGACTGAGTCTTGTTTCCAATTAGTTTTCTGTTTCTCACCCCTGAGCTAAGTGGAGGCGAGGACAAGGTCGTGGAACGAACACTTTAGAAGCTGGGTTCAAGAGATTCCTTTCCTCCACAGATGAGGTTACATGTCGGCAGAGCCTGCTATTGGCAGATTATGCATCTGCCTTTGTGCTGAATTTCAAGCATAGGGTCAAAAAGAAGGAACCCCGACTTACTTGGAATTTGCCTAAAGCAGAGAATAAAGCCCTAAGGCTTAAATTACAAAGTCCCTAGAGAGAGAATAAAATTTAAGTTTTCTGGTTTCCATAGGCAACAGCATCCCCACTTTGAGGTGGAAAATTTAGACTGCCTTAGTCTGCTGCCATGGGTTCATCTAACTTCCCTTATTTGGACTCTAAGTTCAGAAACAACTGTGATTAGGATCTTATTTCCTTTTTAGATTTGCCCTCAGGGCAGATCCTGTGAAAGTCTCTTCTCATCGTAATTTACAAATTGACTTTCTGGTTCTAAGCTTCAGTTTCAGAGCATTTGGTTAATGTGTGCAGCCCCTGAGAGACAGGATTACACCAGGACTGTTGACAGATTCAGTTTACAAGCCCGCAAATCTGAAGCTCCATGCCTGAATCATAATAAATTCATCAAGGTTATGAATGCCAGCGGTGCAGCCTCTCAGAACCAGCAGGATGGACTCGTCCAGCAGGCGGACACCCTCTCTGCATTGCCAGAGGGCCCAGCCATTTCATTCTGGTGACAGTTTCCGTGCTGGCCAGCTAGATTCTGACATGGCTAACCTTAGCCCCCGAGTGTGCAGCCCTCTAGTAGCATATCTCCAAGAAATATGTGAAATAGTAGACATATACTTCAAATAACCCTTCCAACTTTGTGACTCCAGACACACGAGCACCAGCTTTGGAGAGG
This sequence comes from Camelus dromedarius, assembly GCF_036321535.1. NCBI lineage: Eukaryota > Metazoa > Chordata > Mammalia > Artiodactyla > Camelidae > Camelus > Camelus dromedarius. The sequence goes on from NC_087441.1 coordinate 61,651,890, forward strand.
AGGCAGGCATCACAGGACTTACACTGCTGAGTCTCTGATCTTCCTTTTTCTGAGGAGAAAGCATTGCCTATGAACTCTGGCCTGTGAATCTTCCACTAATGGTACCATCTTGGGGAAATTATTTACTCCACGAGTCTCATTTTCCTCACTTACGACATAAAGAGGTGGGAGTAGACAGTCTTCAAGGTCTTTATACCTGTTAGTTTCTATTACTCTCTACTAAACCCTTAAACAGGAGGAGGAAATAAGGAAGTGTACGTGTTTCTTTCCCTAGGGGATTATTACCAGCATTGACACAGTTCTGGGTATGAAGGATCAGTTGTATCATATCTTTAAAATTTGCTTTTCCGTACTCCCCCACTCCATGGATGCTTGTCCTGGGGTATATGGATGAGTTTCAGATGGTCTGCAAGTCCCTGGATTTGGGATGCAAAGTTTTGAGTGTACGTGCACATGTCTTCTCTGGAGAGTGTCAGCAGTTTTTATCAAGGCCTCGAAAGGTTTATAACCCCTGTATATACAAAGCCTATTAAAAGATTTGTTAGGCACTAGATCCGTGGATTGAATTATATCAGTTTGACATTCCTATTAATTTCTAAATCTTTAGACACAAATGACTCCAATTAGGAGGGAGCAATTATATGCTTAAAAAATTATCTTTCCATGTAGGCAGGGAAGAAAACGATTGTCATGATACCTCTGTTACAATTGTGTTATCATTAATAACTATTAAGCTATTATCAAGCTAATTTTTCATTTCACAAAAAGCCTATATAAAGAGAGAAATCAAGTAGAAACAGTTGTTTCCTGTAAGTTTGTATTCGTTTTTGAATAGTGAGAAGTGAAATGAATTTAATGAAAGAATTATTTAGGGGAAAAAAATTACATTTCATAAAGTGATTTCTAAGCATATGAATTCACATCAACTAGGATTTAAAGAACAAAGGAACATAAATCTATAGAAAAGAAGCAAGTACAGAATCACTAATGAACCACTGTGCTGTTTACTTCCCAGAAGATATAACCAGCAACCTTCCTTCAGTACCACTGTCATTACTTAATGAGGCCAGAAATTGTCTTCTCGGGGTCTATATGTCTGTGATAAATTGACACTTCCCCTTGCCCTTTTTGTTTTTGCCAGAGCTGATAGCAGGAGTGAACTATTTTGTGACACACCAAATCTGAGAGATTCTTCCTCCTTAATGAGGTCACTTAACCAGGCCAAACACCCCTCTCCCTTCTCTGGACAGTTCTTTTCTGATGAAGTTTTTTTGGGTGGTTTCTTGTATGTGTTTGTCTCTGTTTTAATTTTTAAATTAAAAAGAAATTTTAGTGAAATAGAGTCAATTTACGATGTTGTGTTAATCTGATGAATTTTAACTTGTGTGTGAACCACATCTAAGCTCTGACTTCATCCCTTGGTAGCTTCATTCACTTCTGTGCCACATCCCTGTGACTGCTAATTTTCAGGTTGTCAATGACCTGCTCTCGCTTGTCTCAGTCTTCTTGGAAACAGGTCACCTGGTTGGGGGTTAAAAAGAGACAGCTATCCTTCATCTGTTAATCACTTGCGCTAATCTCACTCCTTAACAGTTTTTACAATTTTTCCAAATATTGATAAACATTCCATCACCAGCCATGGCAACAACGTTTTTCTCCATTTTACTTGCTAAATATGTGTGCTGAGTCAAATATCTAGTAGGAGAGATAATAACCCCCCTCAATCCAGGCCTTCTTGCTGCTCCGGATGTTCTAAGCTTTCACCAGTGGAGCACTAGGGTCTGTTTTGAAATAGCCCTCAGGCTCCCTTCTGTTGCTTTTATACAGCATATACATTTAGATGAACACAGGAACAAATCCATACTGCTTTCTGTAGATTTTTGTCTCCTAGAAAAGGTGTTTTGTTTCCTGCTTTTACTTAAAAATCCATGTAAATCCCACCTTGGTATCTGAGCCAAATTTTACAACTGATCGGAGCCAACTTGGCTGTGTACAATTATTTGGGTTTTGCTGGGGGGCCTCACATAGAAATAAGTGAGCATTATAGGGCTCCTCTTTACAATTGCCCCAGCTGACAATGAAGTCAGAATTCAAATTAATTTTGTGACATATGCAAGCATTTCTTATCATCAAGGTACAAGACCAGTCATATAGACCGCTATGAGCAGGCTCTCCTTTTAGGTGATCCAGCCACACCTTGTGTGAAAGGTTGACTCAAAGCTTGGATTCTGCCATGGACTGCGTCATCTGTATTAGGGATGGAGACAGCGCCTTTCAGAAGGAAGCCTCAGCTGCCATCCTGGAGAGTGAAGGGCTTCTGGGCTTATTTAGACTCTTACATCTGTTTATGAGAAAAAATGAGAAAAAGAACGAACTATGTTGCTAAAATAATTCTAGCCAATTCATAAATTTAACTAATGACTAATTTTACTTGGCTAACATCTGTTAGGTAATTAAAAAAACAAACAAAACAAAACAAAACAAAAACCCACTGTTACTGGTCAGGAATCAAGAGAGCTGCGCACTGGAGGCTTTTGATTAAATTCTACATAATGCTCCCTGAAGTGTTTTCCAAATTAGGACAATAACCACTGCCAGAGTGTGTATTAAAATCACTTTCTCTCTCTCACTCTCTCTCTGTCTCTCTCACATACACATACACACATACACACACAGAGCATTGCCTTTATGTTGAAGTATTTGAAAGTAAATACTGAGATTTAAATAAGAAAAAGAAAAGGGGAAATATTGTTATTATTATTTTATTTTTTTAATTGAAGTATAGTTATTTACAGTGCTATGTTAGTTTCAGGTGTACAGCAAAGTGATTCACATATATATATATTCTTTTCAGATTCTTTTTCATTACGGGTTATTACAAGATATTGAATATAGTTCCCTGTGCTATAGAGTAGGTCCTTGTTGTCTATTTTATATATAGTAGTGTATACCTATTAATCCCAAACTCCTAATTTATACCCCGTCTCCTTTCCCTTTTGGTAGCCATAAGTTTGTTTTCCATGTCTGTGAGTCTCTTTCTGTTTTGTAGATAAGTTCATTTGTGTCATTTTTTAGATTCCACATATAAGTGGTATCAAATGATATTTGTTTTTCCCTGTCTGACTTACTTCATTAAGTATGATGATCTCCAGGTCCATCCATGTTGCTGCAAGTGGCATTATTTTATTCTTTTTTATGGCTGAGTGGTATTTCATTGTGCATATATACCACAACTTCTTTATCCAGTCATCCGTTGATGGACATTTAGGTTGCTTTTATATCTTGGCTATTGTAAATAGTGCTGCTGTGAACACTGGGGTGCATGTATCTTTTCAAATTAGAGTTTTTGTCTTTTCCAGATACATGCCCAGGAGTGGGATTGCTGGATGGCATGGTAACTCTATTTTTAGTTTTTTAAGGGATCTCTGTACTGTTCTCCATAGTGGCTGAACTGAAGAAAAAGAGAAATATTAGTTAAGGCTCAGCAAGGTAAATCAAAGATAGTTCTAAGTGTTGGAGAGGAGACAGTGAGGACTTGGGCGACTTTCGATTCAGGAGTTACCACGCTAGAGGAGCAGCAATGGGGAGACAGACAGGTCTGACTTGATTCTGGTGGACATGGAGAGCCAGACCAAAGAGTCTGGATTCGACCTGGAGGGCATCTGCTCTCCTGAGAACCTAGATCGGGTAGTCATTCATCCATTCAACCAACAGCTATTGAGCATTACCTATAAATCAGGAAGAGAACTGGCCCCAGAGAATTCAGAAAATAAACAAGCTTTTTGTGGAGGAGGGAAGAGAAAAAATTAACAGTAGTTGAGTTCTTACTATGTGTTTGTACACTACTTGCTGAATATATTATTTCATCTAACTCCATCTTCATCTAACTTATAAACTCCATGAGATTTGATTTATATTATTGCCATTTATCTGAAATTGAAATTCAGATCAATTAAGTGGTGTTCAGTTATTCAGTAGAGGTGTTGGCATTCGAACTCAAGTCTGATGACACATTAATAAATGTGAAATATTTATAATAAGGAAAAAGAAACTCAAGGTCAATTAATTTGTGCAAATGTTTAAGATAATATTCCACTAGCAAGAATGACATAATTCAGTCCCCTAGTGTTTGACTTTTAAGAACCAGCAGCTAAAGGGCTACAGCCAATCTGAATAGGTAAGGTCTTCAGTGTTATTCACTGACAGAGAATAGAGAAATATAATTTTGCCAAGTGATTGTATTTACTAATAATCATCATGTATGTGTTTCTCACTTTTAAATTTAAAGATCATTTTTGTACACATTACATCTTTTAACCATTACAAAAATCCTGATTGATATATATGTGTATATATGTGAATAGGTATGTATATGCATACACATATGCATATGTATATTTTGCATGAATGTGTACCTATGTGTAAGTGTGTGTATATATGCATGTATACATGTGTATATGTGTAAACATGTGTATGTGTATATATTTTTGTATATAATTTTACAGATGTGGAAATTGAGTCGTAGAGGAATTGAGTCTCTCGGCCATCAGGCTTATCAGTCCATAGAGTTTGACAGGCCATTTCTCCTGATTTTAAAGCCAATAATTTTTCTACTCTACCACATCTGTACCGTTATATGCATTAAGACATTTCCAAAGTTATATTTAGCTCTCTATCCTAATCAAATCAGTTGGACCATATTGAAACTATCTTAAATCATATAATCATCTGAATTTTCAATAGCTGCTGGGAAAAAAGTCCCAAAACCTTCCACTGAGTGCTTTAATGGCTATAAGTGCCCTCTGAAATATTTTATTCACTTAGTACTTAATTCCACTGCTTAGATCAGTTGGAAATTAACTTCACTTTTGTTAACTCAGATCATAATTCACAAAAGTTACCATTTCAAAATATCCATAAAACCAAAAATCCTTCACTCCCTTTTTGCTGGAATTTTCATTACATAATAACATTCCATCTTCTTATCGGAATATTTACATGCCAAAAGCTTGCTTCCTCATTGCCTCTTCCAACTGAACTTGAAAATTACACTTACCACATTCTTGTGAAACATATTTTTTAAAGCTTGATAACATCAAAGTTAATCATTTTTAGCTTTTTAAAAAATGATGTTTACGTTAGCTGAAAATACTCTTCATAAAGCAACCTTACACAACCTTCCATCCAGATTCAGTGTCTGACAGAGCTTGTCAGCTGAATACTAAAAATAAAAAACAGAAACAGTAATAACTGAAGTGTCTCAGACTTAAGTTTAATGTTATCTTTTTCTTTTCCTTCCATGGGGAAGTTATTCTGAATGAAAATTCACCTGCATTATGAAGTGTTTATGAAAATATTTTGTGCCATACATAGTAGGCCTTTGATAAATATTTGCTATTGCTTTTAATTTTTAAAAAATAAGTAATTTACCTTCTAAGATGCCTAAGTAAACAGTCTCCTTTAATAGAAAGACAAGATTCCCCTGAAGTTTCCATCCTTCATTTATATAAAAATGGATTCCACTAATGTTTTTGAAAAGCTCTTTTCTTAGCTAAGTTAAGAATAACCTTGTGAAATCTGTTTAAGCAAATTTACTCTTCATTGAAAGAGTAATAATCTTTTAGCCTGGCCTATTTACATTGAATATTTTCAAATTCTCAGTTAGTGGAATCTGATTATTTAAAAAGAGAATATTTTATTCTCCTTTACAGTGCAGTTCAGATAAGCATTTTTAAAGGTGTGATTTATAGGGTCCTCTGAAAAAGTGTTCTATGGTGAAACACGTTTGTGTGTGTATTCCTAGAACCTCACCACCCTGACCCCAAAGGATTCCTCTGAACTCACATTGGGGATATTCCTTCTTCCTCTGTCTTAATTCCCAAACTGTATTCATTAAAAAATGCACTTATTCTAAATTGGCATTTGTTTATTGTCTCAGTTGGGTTTCCCATAGAAGCTATACTCTGAGGCAAGGACAGAGGGGATGTAGTTTGTTTGGAAGATGCAGGGACCATGTGGGGGGGCGGCAGGGTTGGAGGGGGGTGACTTAGAGAAGCACAGACAACCAGCGGGGGACAAGGGCAGCTGAAGCTTGGTCTTCCCAGGGAAGCTCTGGCAATTTACACACGCCCCAGGGTTATCCCAGCTGAAGAACAAGGTAGCTCAGCTATTTATACCTCACACCAACACTTCTGGGTCAGGCCCTGGGTGTGATGTTAATTTGTTAAATTGGAATCACTTCTGATCCTCCATGCCACCAGGCCAAATGGCTTCTGACATTCTGAGGCCAACCCTCCAACAAAAATACAAGATTTGATCTCTGGAAGTCAGACTGACATGCACAGCAACACAAAGACAACTCAAGCAGATAGAGGCTGAGGACCTTCAGCATCTGTCAAAATCAGGAAGGAAGTGTTAGACAAAAGTCAAATGTTCAACCTTAGCACAACTAATCATCACCATAGAAAATGCCGCAAATTAGTAATACAGCTCTTTAGTCACTCCTCTGCCAACATAGGATATATCCCTTTTAAGGTCTATCACTTTAGCTTGGAATAAACGACTACCCTACTTAATAAAATGGTGAAAAATATTAAAGTAATAGTTTTCAATCCCCAAATATAATTGCTTTCTTGTTCATAGATGAGTGCATGGATAGAAGGAACGAGCCTTGTGTGATAAACTATATCTGACTTTCACTACAGTAATCCTAGGAAATCATCAGAAGACAGCTAGATAATTCTAAATAGGTCCTACTAACGACTAGATTGAAGATATGGAAAACTGGTATTGCATAAAATAAACTTAAGACTCTCCTTGATGTAAAGCACAAAGAATTTTCAAGAAAATTCAGGCAGTCTTAGAAAGAGGCAGCAGGTAGGACAAATGGAAAACAAAAAGAACTGCTCTGTCAGTCACAATGCTATTCCTTCATCCCATCTAGGCATGGGCACATGATTGTATCACTTGCTCTGGTCCCCTTGTGACCAATTAATTGTGAGTGGAAGTGACATGTATCATCTCTGGGACAGAACATTTAATTCTGAATAGAGGCCCTATGATATTCTCTTTTCCATCTTTTGCAAGCAACTTTTTGAGATGGTAACTGCTCCATCAGCATGAGTTTCTGATTGACTAGGATAAGCAGAGATTCCTTACGGATCTGAAAGAAAGCAATAAATTTTTGTTGGTGTAAATCACTGAAATGTTATGTTTTTAAGTTGTTATGATTACTGAGCACTACCTAGCATGTCCTGACTGATACACCTGAACTGCTTGAATCTGAGTCCATTTTCTAATGCTATTAAATCTGTAACCAGAATGAATTAATTTTTATCGTTTTTTTGCCAAGGTTTATTGAACATTATAGGAAATAACAGAAATACTCTTCCTTAATGATAGGTCACCTTTTGCTCATTAAGTAAAGGAGAATTTTTTTAAACAAAGCAAATGCTTAATTTCAGAGATGAATTATTTCTGCTTTCGGCACAGAAATTTAGTCTGTCTAAGTGATGTCATCATGGTTATTACAGATAAGTCATTAATTTGTTTTATGATATAACTAGAATATTGAGATATAATTTTATATTTTATTTCTCAGTTTGTTTTTCAATAATTGTCATAATTTACAATAAATGTCTGAAACACAAACGTAATTTTGTAGGATGGCATCTTTAGGCATTTTACTTTGTAGATGAATCAAAATAAACCAAAACTCCCCCAAACTTAGAAGAAATCTCAACCTGTTTATTAATGAGAGGAAGAAACATTTTTTTTTGTCCTACTGGTAATGACTACTAGACTAGTAGTGATTAGGCTGGATAATTAAATATGGGCTTTGAAGTCAGAGAGAACTGGATGCCAATCCTGACTTCCTGTGGAACCTTGAGCAAGTTAGTAGAACTCTTTAAGTGTTGGGTTTTTTTCATCTGTAAAATGGGCATAAAACAACTAAACCAGAGGTTTGTTGTGAGAATTCAGTTAGCTGAGGTTTGTAAGTCACTTAACATAGAATCTAGTACGTAGAAAACTGAAAATATAAGGTAGATTATTTTCATCATGGATTCAGTCTGTCAACTTAAAGAAGAAGAAACAATATGAGAATTGTGAGTTTAACTTTTATGCAGGGTCTTACTGAAGACTATAGCCTCTTAGTAGCTCTGAGAGGCTACTCTGATGGGATGGGGGAAAAGCCAGGTTATATGTAATTTTTGGCTAAGGAATAAATGCAGCCAAGCATATGTCTTGGTGAAAGATCACTGCTAGTCACAAAGATCGGACACCTCAAGTTAATGATATTAGTACTTTTCTCTGTATTGGAAGATGCGAGAATCTGGAGTCATCAAAATTCTTCCTGAGATATGCATCTTACCTACTTAGGGGCCCATTGATCCAAAGCACAGAGTGCCACATGCTGCTTTTTACATCCTGAACTCCCTTTAAGGTACACTGTCAGTGGGCCGTTGCAGTGGGTTGGGACTTAACCCTTGGATGGATGATGAGTGACATTCTTTGTTCACTAGCCTTTAATTCTGTCTCTTATAATTGTATTACCTTTTAATCTATGTCCAGTTGAAACACAGTTGTCCTTTTTAAACTGCTTTAACTATTTATACTTGGATGTAGGAAAAATACATATTTTATAATATTCCAAAGGAAAAGGCAACTTGGATCTAGGGCACAAACACCCAGGATAATGCACCAATTACTGTCTGTCAGGAGGAGAAAATGCCTGGCCGTGGCCCATTAAAGATTTTTATCAGCATCACTCAATGAATGCCTGATAGATTGGGTTATGAGGCTAAATTTCAACTTCTAGTATAGTTTGAGTTTAATCATCCTCATTTCTTTTTGAAGATTGGGAGTTTAATCATAATATCCAGAGCCAAGGAAATCATGTACTTCATCATTTGAATGGCTGTTACTATGTAGAAACTGCCTCAGGTCCTTAAGGTATCTTCCTTTGAAGACAAGTGCACTGTTTAGGATCTACATCATTGCAAAACCCAGTGTCACAACCCTGTTATTTGGGAGTAAGGTAGCCAGGAATGACTTGGTACTGGATGAGAAGAAAGCTGGCCCAGTGCTCCACTTGCTGGTGAATGACTGATAATCTAAGAAGTACTTTGGATCTACCAGTCATACATTTCTCCTACAGAAGCTTCCTTACGAACTAGACATCCCACTATTTGCCTTACTCCCAAAGATCCTTTTGGAGATATGAGGATTTTACCTGGTCTTGAGCATTATCTTGCCTCAAAGATGAAACTGATAAAATGATGTTGTATTTTAACCAAATGGACCAACCCATAATTATCTATTGGAGCAGAGAGTTCTAAGACACTCAGACAGAAGACAGGGAGAAGAACGCAGAGGACTGGGAGCTGTAGTCAGGTCCCATGCGGGAAGGTCGGTGCTGTACATCCTGAAAGAGCAGCAGGGGGATGTATGACCTGAGAAGAGGGGTGGAGAAGTAGGGGCCCTGAAGCTAAATGGCTCAGTACACAAGTCTAGCTACAACGGATTCTGGCTGTGCCTCCTTGTCTGTCTGCCTGTCTGTGCAGGGTCATTACAGAGTTATGAGCAGAATCAGATCATGTCCAGCACTGGCTTTCTCCAAAGGAGTACAGTCAGGACTGTGAGTGATGCTAAAAGCTACGTGCTTCCTCCCAACCAGCCTCAGGGCATATTGGGCATAGTTAATTGGCTTAGTGTTTTTCCATAAAGGTCTTGACTCCTCACTCTTTTGTTGCCAGAACAAATTTTTGAATTTGTACAGATTTTTTCTAATGTACCACTATTCCAGAATTCATTCTCAGAAGATGAACAACAAAACAAAAAACCCAAGAAAAAATATTTTTTAGTACAAACAGCATTCTGCCCTTTCATTTATGTATCTTTTTGTGTAATAACCTTGCTTTCTACAAAGAATTCAGAGGTCTGTGATGCAGTGAAACGAGAAGGACATTTAACAGTTTTATCCCAACTTCAACCAGTTTTTACTTTATCTTAGGGACTAAGTGGTAGATTTTATTCTGGCAGAAATTATTTATTTATTGTCAGAATAAAGACTCTCCTTACAGAGAACAAATCCTTTCTTCTTTCTAGTTTTCAATTTTTGCAGATCTCAGAAAACAACCCCAATTATTTCTTACCCCATCTCTTTGAACTGCCCATTTTCTCTCGATGCTCTTCTAAGTCCTTACCTTTACATCAACCTCCCTGTTTGGTTCCAGCTTATTAATTGGTCTTGTGGCCTTTGTGATGGTGTGGCGGTCACAGCAGGAGCCCCAGGGCCCCGAAAGCACTACCACGTGTTTATGCAAACTCACTCTCTTTAGAGATGGCAGACTTCAGAGGAAAATGCCTGATTTGATTTGCTGTTGGGCTCATATTTTTGTCATGGAAGACAAAGGATGATACCTGCAGGCAAACACTGTCTCGCGTGACCGAAACACACAGACGTTTTTATTTCCCGTCCTCAGGATGTTCCTCCTGCTTGAGCCCCACTGATGGGCGTCTGCCACACTTTCTCCAGATGTGGTAGAGGTTACCTGAATCCCAGAAAATCTGCCTTTGTTGTTGCTACTACATTCTGCTTAGAAAGAGGTTTCCTAAGCTGTCCCATCAAAATTCTCTCTGGCAATTCGGAGTTGCCTGAGTTCCTGCAGGAAGTCTGCAATTCACCTTCAGCAGGTGGAAGGTCTGACAAATGTTGGTACATTCATCCCATGGAATGCTACTCAACACTGTGTTGACACGTGCAACCCCGCCTGGCTGAATCTCCAGAGAATCATGCTGAGTAGAAGAAGACAAAAAGTTTCATGCTGTGTCACTCCATTTATATAGCATTCTTGAAATGACAGAATTATAGAAATGGAGAAGAGACGAGTGGTTGCCAGGGGCTGAGGAGGGAGCGAGGGAAGTGGATGCGGCCACTGAAGAGCAGCCTTAGGGGTCACTGTGTTGAGGGAAATATTCTGTGTCTCATCTGTTCCAGTGTCAGTGTCCTGGTTCTGATGTGCACTACCGTTTTTCATGGGGGGAAACTAGATAAAGGATAGAAAGGATCTCTCTGTACTATTTCTTGCAACTGTGTATGAATCTACAATTATCTCAAAATAAAAAGTTTATTTTATTTTTGGAGGGAGGAAAGGGAGGTAATTAGGTTTATTTATTTATTTAATGGAGGCACTGGGGATTGAACCCAGGACTGCATGCATGCTAAGGACAAGTTCTACCACCGAGCTATACCCTCCCTCACAAAGGTTTATTTTAAAAGAAAGAAATGATGCATTATGAGACCAAAAAAAGACAATAATGGACCAGTCACGCTAAATGTAGATTCTGGCAGGAGACTGTATTTTTCAAACATGCCCGTGAACACACACACACACATGTGATACTGATTTGCTCGGAGTGAATTTGATCCCCTTCTTGAGGTTTTCTGTGAATTGCTAACAAACTTGCATTTGACTTTTTATACTCGTCGATGGAGTCAAAATAAAAACAAATTTATTATCTGCCCTGAGATCCAACATGTCTTCTTTCCTTGGTAATAATTCCTACAATCTTTTCATTAAAGATACCTGAAAATTGAGAAAAGGGGTATTTCTTTTTGGAGGCAAATCTGAACTGTTTGCAGTCTGGGAGCAGAAGCACGAGGGCTGTGCTGCACTTGGCACCTCCCGCCCATCTCAGCCTCAAACCTAGATCACTGATACGCATCTGGGGGACAGTTCTCCAGCCCATCCCATCAGTGCTGGACCAATGTCCCCAGCATTTCCAGCTGTTGGCTCCCAGCTGTCCACAGACACGGTACATGCTGGCCCCTGCCTACAGCAGTCCGGCCATCACAGAGATCCATTGCACCAGATGAGGCCTCGGGCTCTTCTCAATCCGGAATGTTCAGGATTTGGTGAGAGCAGCTGCCATGCTTTCTTCTCCTTCCCTCAATTGCTCTGCCCTGCCAGCCCACTGGAGGCTTAAATTCTGACTTCTCAGTAATGACCTTGATTCATCCTGTTTTGTGATAAGAGGTGGCCTGACCTGGGTTCTCTTCCTGCCATTGCCATGAGTCCATGTCCTGTGTGACTTGAGAAATGTACACACTCTCCCTGGTCTCCAGATTCTCTATGTGGAAGCTGGTGATGATCATAAAATGAACGCTCACTCTGTCAACCTCACAGCACAGTGGTAAGGATCGTATCAGATCATAAGTGTGTGAGCTCAAGGCGGATATGAGCTATTATCTGATGTCAAAATCTAGAATCTGTCTAGAATTTAGAACTGAGCCACCTCTAGGTCACAGCAAATTGGGAATGAGGACCTCCAAATCCTGCCCTTTGGGAGCCAAACATGCCACATTTCAGTATCACGTGAGATGGACAGAACCCCAGGAGAGAGGCACTAGCCATGATGCAGGGTTAACTTCTTCAGAGGGCTTGGGAGTCCTGCTTTGGCCCCCGCACCCTGAACTATGACCGTTGCCTCTCAACTGCTCCTGTGCTTAAGGTGCGAGTCCCCTGGCCCACTGGATTCTGACGTCTAAACCTCAGATCGAATCCAGGCTGCGAGTGACCTCACCGGCTGCATTACTCTGCACAATCCATTTACCCTCCCTGAACCTTGGTTTGCTCTTCTGGAGAATGCATATATAATGCCTTTCTTCATTTTTGTTTTGACAGTTAAGTAAAGTGGGTATAAAGTACATACTGATCTCAATAACTGGCACAAATAAAAATTCTATACTGATATTAATTCAATCTCATCTTTCTAAAAAAATAGTAAGCAAAGAGATTATTCCCAATGTGGCTTTTTGGTGGGGGGAGTGGGGATGGAAATATGAGTAGGGAAGCAGGCTGTCATCTACCTGGGGTAGGAGATGATTTCAGGTTCCCTGCCTGTGCGTCTCCTGCTGCCCACACTGTTGCCATCGTTTGAAACCTGCCTCCATCCCACTCTGGCTAATTCCAAACCCCTTTAAAACACCCCAGTGAGTCACGCTCTCCTCCTGGAAACCTTCCTAGATCCTCGCCTCTCAGGAGACCTACCTACGCTTCCTGTGTGATTCCTCATCCACTGGCCCCTCTATTTCCTTAGAAAGATAAATTTACTAGATACCCATTGTATTTCATTGAAATGTCCTTCTGTCTTGTGGTTCATAGTACACAACAGGCATATAAATGGGTATGGTCACAGACAACCATGAACATTCTAATGTTAAAGAAGATTCTTGCCTTTTACCAATTCCCCCAGCTAGACTCAAACTTAAGAGCTATTTTTTTTCTTTTGTATATGAATGTCAAACCAAAGGGAAGGATGTCCCAAAGAGGGGCGGTCTTGCTTCTTGGAGTTTCTGTTTAATTGGCTAGATAGACACAGCCACGTCATTTAGTAAAAAGAGGTTGGGGGCTACGGGCATTTAAGGGAGCCAGTTAGAGTAGTATTCCATTGTATGTATACCACAACTTCTTTATCCAATAAAAAACAATAAAATAATGCCATTTGCACCAACATGAATGGACCTGGAGATTGTTATACTAAGTGAAGTAAGTCAGAAAGAGAAAGAAAAATACAATATGATGTCACTCATATGTGGAATCTTAAAAAAAAAATAGATACAAATGAACTTATCTACAAAACAGAGACAGACTCACAGACATAAAAAACAAACTTATGGTTAAAAGTGGGGAAAGCAGGGTAGGTGGAGGGATAAATTGTGAGTTTAGGGTTTGAAGATACTAACTACTACATATAAAATAGATAAACAACAAAGTCCTACTGTACAGCACATGGTGCTATATTCAATACCTTATAATGGCCTATAATGAAAAATAATATGAAAGGAATATATATACATACACACACACACATACATATAACTGAATATTATGCTGTACACCAGAAATTAACATAACATTGTAAACCGACTATACTTCAATTTAAAAAGAGAGAGAGAGAGAGCTAGAGAGAGCAAGGAAGATGCACCAGAAGCAAAGAGAAGGCAAACAAACTTTGTGAAAGAGAAACTCCAGGATGTCAGGGATGGTCAGTCAGTCAGATTTAGTGCCAGCCACTGTGGAGAAAGTGCATCTTTCAGCAGGATGGAAGGTCAGCCAGGAAGTACTGGCCAGTTTACAAGCCATATATATCTCATTGTCACCTTGCCCTTGGGTTGGGGAAATGGCCAAGGTCTTGCCTATGTTTTAAGTAACTAAAGAAGCACAAAATTTGCAGTTTGAAAGAGTCATTCATTTACAGTGAGCCCCAATTTGGACACTTACTGTCATTGGTTTTTATTGTTTTATTCGTATCTTTATTTTTTAATGTGGGAATAATTCTTGGTTATAACTGCCACAAGGAAAATATGTTTAATATGTTCATAAGACAGAAACATGATGCTCATCACACAGAGACCTGACATTCAGGCAGAATTGAGGTGAATTTTAGAATCTGTTTGCTTTCCTCTTTCTCTTATCCTAACTGGGATTCAGACATTCTCAAAGCTCAAAAGTTTGGTATTTCAATCATGGTGTCTCATGCTTCCCTGTTTTATTTTGAATTCTCTTACCAACAATATTTTATAGTTTTCCTAACAGGAACTAAATCACCCTGTCTTTGGTTTAGAACATCTATATAATTTAAGATTTGTGAAGTCTGGATGTTGAAAATTGAGAGAGTATGTAGGGATTAAAATATGGTGGCATGTTGGGACAGCTGAACAATTGGAGACCTTAGTCATTTTATAGCCTTAAGTCGTCGGCATATGAAAGAAGAAGATAAGACTTGGAAAACAACAAACATAAATGGCTTCTATGCCTCTATCGTTAATGTGTCTGGTTGTTTCCTATGGGATATATATTGTCTTGGTAACAGGAAGTGGAAGGGGTAGCTTTGAATTAGGAAAGTAGAACTATGTTTATGAGGGTTGTTTGATTAAAACACTATTTCTTTTTGGAATACTGTGAGAGAGTCTTTGGAATAGTATCCCTAGCTTATTTAATTTTCAATTTTACATAGAATATTTACTGAATTGTTGCTATGTGCCCAGCACTCTTAGAAATTCAAAAACAAAACAACAAGATGATTACCATCTAAAAATTTATGGTTTCTCAAAGAAAACCATGTGATGTGTGATGTGCTCATTGCTCCAGTGGAGATGTGGGCAGGGAAGACCTCTGAGTTAGGGTGCCCACATCTTTTTGGGAATCAAATAAAAGGCTTCATAGAGAAGGTGACTCTCTGATGTGATGTCTTTAGTTCTAATTTTAAGAATATTTCCCTAACCAATCATCCATTTACTTATAAATTCCACAAACATTTATAGGGTGCTTGCTGTAATCTGGGCCAGGCCCTTGGAGATTCAGAGATGATCAAGGCACAGTTTATGCCTGCAAGGAAGTTTTAGCTAAGTTTAGCAGACAGACAATCACCAGGTCACTGCAGTTCAGGGTGTGCTGGGTGATGTGGGAGGTCACAGACGGTAACCAGTGCAGCCCTGTGGGTAGGGGTGACTTTTCAAGAAGAGATGACATCTGAGCTTAGTCTGGAAGCAAGCTCTGGCATTCACCAGGTAAAGAGGGATGAAAGGGGCATTTCAGACAAAGGCAACAACTGTATGGGCAAAGTTCTATAAGCAAGAGAAAGCACAGCATATTTGGGGGACTATACAGAATACATAGAGGATAGAGGAGGATAAAATTTCAAGTATTAGTAGAAGCCTGACTTTATTCCAAAGGCCCGAAGTTGCAAACCTGATCATGCCATTCTCTTGCTTTAAATCTTTCCATTGCTTCCTGCTGCCTGTGCCCCAGCTGCAGCATGTGGGAATATGTGTGTGCCTGTGTGTCTGTTGTCTGTTTGTATGTGAGGGTGTGTATATTGGTCAAGTTTCTTCATTTCCTATTTTTATGATATTTTGATATCTTGGAAGCCTTGTGGACCCCAGGAGGAATTAGCAAATTCCTAGAGATGGCAAACAATAAGCACACCTTTGATATGGAGCCAACCAATCCAGAGCCCATATCCCAACCGTCCTTTTCTTTTTAAATTTAGTTCTTAGTCTGTTTTGTTTTTTTTTTTTTTTTGGAGGATGGGGGAGGTAATTAAGTTTATTTATTTATTTACTTTTGAGAGGATGTATGGAGGATTGAACCCAGGACCTCCTGCTTGCTAAGCATGTGCTCTACCACTTTGAGCTCTACCACTTTGAGCTCTACCCACCCCCTTCCAACCATCCCCTTTATCAAGTTCTCACACATCAAGCTAATATTCTTCCTGCCCTGTATCGCTCCAGGTCCAGGTACCAGACAACAAGGGACCACCCCAACAGCCCAGAGCCCACCAACATTATTTGAACTGGCCAATCATAAGCTAACTTAGTGTAATTATCCTGCCTTGCTCATTTTTTTTCCTGAAAACAAAAACCAAAAAAAAAAACCCAGAAAAATAATAACATCTCTGGTCTGCTTTCCCCTCAGCCACATTGTCTCCTACTAACTCCGATGCTTCCTGTAAAAGGGCCCTGCATAGTTTGTCTCCTGATCTGTCAGCCTTACCATACCTGACTAAAACTGATCCTGGGTCCACTTTACTACAGTGTGGGGGCACAGGAGGAGGCTGGCTAGTTAGATTTGTGCTACCGGGAGATTGGTCTGGCATCAGCGTGCAGAACAGACTACAGTGGAGTGAACGTGGGAACTGGAAGAGCAGTTCAGAGGCTGCAGCACTGACGAGGTGGGGGCTCGGGTGGAGCTGGTGATGCCTGAGCAGAGGCAGGAGCGATGGGAGGAGGGGTGAGGTTGGGGGACGGCTTCTCTCGAGGAAGGTAGGACCAAGAGAATGCTGTGACTGACTGGGAGTGGGGTCGGGGGCAGGGACAAGGTGGACTTGTAGATGATTCCTTTTTGGACACCTGGGTAGATGTGGTGCTCTCTGCTGAGTTAAACACTTTTGGAAGAGCAGGTCTAGGGGCAAGGAGCGGAAAGGTGATCTGTTCAGTTTTAGACATATTGATTCCAGCGGCTGTGGACTTAGCACATGGGGAGCTGGATCAATGGGTCTGGAGCTCAGGAGAGAAACCTGTGTTGAACTAGAGCTTCAGTACCATCAGCATAAAGAATAAGGCTGAAACTCTGGGAATAAATGAGGTCACCAAGGAGGGTGAGGGAGAGGCAAGAACAAATTTAAGAGCAGCAAGGTTTGAGGGAAAGACAGAGGAAAGATGGCCTCCACGAGAGAAGAAACGATGGAGGAGATGAGAAGCCAATCAAAAAGGCTTTCTGAGAAGACGAAGGAGCTGACAGTCTCTATGGTGCTGGAGAGAGGGCAGGGCCAGGACGGTCAAAAGACGCCAAACTTAAGGTGAAGCGTCAGGCGACGCGTTAGAGAGGCCGAATGTGATTTATAGCGCATCCTTCCTGCGCAGACTCCCAAATGCAACCCAGGAGAGGGTAAGAGGACAAGCGCTAGCCAGGCGGAACGTGCCCTGAAATGTACCATTTATAAAGCCAAGGTCTCAGCAGAAGGGAGATATGACAATGTTTTAAATCTTCAGTTCTATTGATTCTCCCTTTAGTTTGCACCGACTGTTGCTCCCATTAAGAGAGAAAACTGCTGATTTTGTGTACAGTCAGCCTTTCCCTAAAAATCGCATAAATGCAGTGAGGCCAGAGGGGATAAAGACGGGTTTGTAAACAGCGCATTTGCTGTCTCGCTGATCCTACAGGGCAGCCCTGAGTGGAAACACATCACTGCTGCCTGGCGTGGCTGCCCTCCTCGCATTTCCCTGGTGCTCGGAGGCTGCGTGGTAGACCCCGCGCGTTCCGGGTGGTTGTCAGGAGGAACTGTCCCTACTGAAGATTAGAACCAGGCTTCCTGTCTTTTTTCCCTTCCAAACAAATGGACTTGAGTTTTCTAAAGACTTTGTAGAACCGCTGATCTTGTGAGAAAAAGGCTAATGAAGCTGGGTGGGGGATCTCGGTACCTGGCACGCCTCAGTCAGGGTTTGTGAAATGAAGGAATGATTGAATAAATGAATGGTAGTAGGACTGCAAAATTCCCGCAGGCTGTAGCCATGCAGGGGATGGTAGCCTCATTATTGCCTTTTCTTGATGCCCCCTTCTGTCCTCCCTCCCTTCCACCATGTTCAGTTCTCTTGGCAATTTTAATCGCCTTTTTCTCTGCCAAGAATCTTTTAAATTAAAGAAAATATGGTTCCCAAATCAAATATTTTCCTTTATGAGAAGAAATAATGAGTGATGGCTCTACATGGATAACCTATTTTCCTTTTTCTTCTTCTTCTTCTCCTTCTTCTTCTCCTTCTTCTTCTCCTTCTTCTCCTTCTTCTTCTCCTTCTCCTTCTCCTTCTCCTTCTCCTTCTCCTTCTCCTTCTCCTTCTCCTTCTCCTTCTCCTTCTCCTTCTCCTTCTCCTTCTCCTTCTCCTTCTCCTTCTCCTTCTCCTTCTCCTTCTTCTTCTTCTTCTTCTTCTTCTTCTTCTTCTTCTTCTTCTTCTTCTTCTTCTTCTTCTTCTTCTTCTTTTTATTTTTTTCCTTTTTGCTGGATTACAGTGATAGGAAGAAAATATCACTTCAAATGGCCATGGTAGGGAAGCTGCAGTACCGAGGACAGAAAGGACTCAGCACAACACTTGAAGATCATGGTGGCGGGGGCAGATTTAAAGCAACTGTGAAAATATAGGAAAGACTTACTGATCTAAATCTTTTGTATTTAAGTCAAAAGACAAATGAGAAGAAAACAGGGAAAGAAAATGTCTTGGTATCCTAAGTGGACAAAAATGCATTGCAGGGAATAAGCAGAAGCCCAGCCTTACTGTCCATGGCTCACAAAGGAGGGAAGTGGGACATAGTGGCCGGGATTTGGGAGCAGTGAGGGCACAAGACCCAAAATATTGCCCCTGCCCCCCCATTCTTGACTGGGCTCCGGTCCTCCTGGACATCCCAGTCCATCCTGATACCATGATTTGCGGGTCCTGGGTCTATGTTGCCTTAACTTTTGCTTACAATAACACTATCACATGGAGATTCCAACTACTCTATACCAATCATCAAATGAGCTTCTTGAAAACTGCTACCAGCTTGGAACCAAACCAGCATTCACTGTTCCCCTCAGACATGTAATAAACAACAGTGGTGAGCCCAGCTCAGTCCACATCCACTGGGTTCATCCCCCAACACCATGCCCCCTACTGTCAGCTTGCACATAGATACTCATCAACCCCATTGCTGAGCTTCTGATGTACCTTTTGTCCATGTCAAGGGGGTTATGAGAGTTCAGAATCTGACTATAAATTGAGACAATATATAATTTTATTATGGAACAACAATTGTGTTTGTTCTTTCAAAAAAATTTTTTTTATTGAAGTATAGTTACTTTACAATGTATGTTTCTGGTATACAGCATAATGTTTCAGTCATACGTTTACATATTTATATTCATTTTCATTAGAAGTTACTACAAGATATTGAATATAGTTCCCTGTGCTATACGGAAGAAACTTGTTGTGTATCTACTTTATATATAGTAGTTAGCATCTGTAAATCGCAAACTCCCAACTTATCCCTTCCCGCCGTCTTTCTTCCCAGTAACTGTAAGTTTGTTTTCTATGTCTGTAAGTCTGTTTTATAAATAAGTTCATTTGCGTCTTTGTTTTTTAGATTCCACATATGAGTGATATCATATGGTATTTCTTTTTGTCTTTCTGGCTTACTTCACTTAGAATGACAGTCTCCAGGCCCATTCATGTTGGTGCAAATGGCATTATTTATTCTTTTTTATGGCTGAGTAGTATTCCATTGTATAAACATACCACAACTTCTTTATCCAGTCATCTGTCAATGGGACATTTAGGTTGTTTCCATGTCTTGGCTATTGTAAACAGTACTACTATGAACATTGGGGTACATGTATCTTTTTAAATTAGAATTCCCTCTAGATATATGCCCAGGAGTGGGATTGCTGGATCATATGGTAAGTCTACTTTTAGTTTTTTTAAGGAATCTCCACACTGTTTTCCATAATGGCTGCATCAAACTAATTTCTACCAACAGTGTAGGAGGGTTCCCTGTTCTCCACATCCTTTCCAGCATTTATGTTTGATCTTTTTGGTATGTATTAATAAATAAATGTTGGTATGAATGGCAACCCTGAGAAAATCTGCTGAAAAGAGAAAAATCATTGTGAGTCAGAAAAAGTACCATTCTCAGGATCTGATGAAGAGTTGATAACCAGTTCTGAAAAATGGTATCGTGCTCTGGGAGGAGTCAGAGGACTGGATGTCCCTGTACCAGGCAGCATTCTAACAATGGAGCTATATTTAGTGCAGCTTCAACCTGCTGTTATTACAAGATCAATATCTGTACCTCAGCACCAGGAAGGAGAAAGGAATATCACTTTATAAAGCCCTTCTTGAAAAAGAATAGTGGATGAAAAGTAATTCAATTCCACAAACACTTACTAAGCCTTTATCATGCCTGAAACTGCATTTATAAAGACCAAAAAGACATAGTCTTTGATACGTATGAGCCAACAATGCAGAGGATGAAATGTACAAGCAAATAATTTTAGGTCCATGCATCTAGACTCCTCCATGAGACCAGAACTGCCACCTGGAGTTGTTCAGCTTGTTGGTCCTAATTTCTGCTAGAACACAAATAAGGGAGAAATTAATTTCACGTAAAGGCTGAAGAAAGAGGGGCAGATCAGGGAAAATTAGAGGCAAGGGACATTAAGCTTTTCCTTGAAGGCTAAGTTGTAGTCAGTTATACTACATGCTTCATGGAAACAGGCTGTCTAGTTTGCTTCCCTTTATATGTCCACACGATATCTGGCACATGTATAAAAGGGCAGTAGCTTCCCAAGCAGAAGAAACATATTAACAGAGATAAGAGAGATGAGAGTGATTAATATATATTAGTTAAGGAAATACTAGCTGTCATAACAGATAAACCCCAAGGATTTGCTGATGTCACACACAATAAGCTTATTTCTCATTCATATAAATGCCCAATGTGGATAGTCATGGTTGGGTGGTGGCTTTCTTCCTGGATGGTCATTCAGGGACCCAGGCTTCTCACATCTTGTGGCTATACTATCACCTCGGACCTTAGAGTGTTCTGCATCCAGCTAAAGATGAGGAAGACAAGGTGGAGAAGGCACACTGACTTGCCTCCATTACCACCTCGCTTCCGTGAGCAGAAATGACACACAGCACTAGCTCTCATATTCCACAGGTGAGAATCAGTCATGTTTCTCCTCCGAGAAACAAGGCATCCTGGAAATGTAACCCTTGGTTGGGCAGCCACTTCCCAGAAACCACTCGATAATGTGGATGTGGTGGGCAAATTATTGGTGGACAGTTAGCTCTCTCTGCCACTGGAATAATAAAGTCATAAGGCAGAAGTGTAGGAGGTAAGAGTGGGAGGGTAAGAACCCTTGGACCACACTGTATATATACTTAGAAGCTTAAACGCAAGGAAAATTCCAGAAGCAATGTGAAATAATATTCTGGAAAGAAAGAACTTAAGCTCTAGGAAGCCTAAGGTGTGTAGAAGAAACTAAAAATAAGACTCAGTGCTCCAAAGCTCTGAATTAATGTTTCCATTTTCACATAGCATGCTTCTGTTTCTCTCTAAAACCTCTTTCAGTGATGAGAACCTGTTATGTTTCAGGTTGAAACATGTGTCCCCTTCTGCCTCAGTTGCAATCTCCTTTGTTGTGGTCTAAAATTCTCCCTTTCAGTATGACAGAAAATCAGAATTTACTTTTATTGTTGCCAGGATGCCAGTGAAAACCCCTCAGCTATACTTTTTTTCAGTGGCCGAAGATTAGATGGGGTAAAACATTTCAGCTGACATAAATAAAATGTGCACCAGCTGTGAGGTTGTGTTCCATAAAAAATTATAATCCTGGTGCCACCCCAGGATTTGTACTTAATGCAGTTTGCAAAAGACTGCATTTTAAATCTAAGCTTTACAAAAAATCTTCAAACACAATCTTGGCACAAGCTCCTCCAACAGTCAGGATTTTTGAAAAGCAGCTCATGCTCTTTTTCCTTCCAGACAGTGCTTTGAGGATTTAATTAACTTTTGACCAAGCTTGTCTACATTTGCAAAAGACTCGGTGGTTGGTTCTATGATGGACTTTCATTTAAAAGAAAAAAATCTAATTCTAGAAGATGTTTACTGGTTTAGCAGTTCCTCATTTGCATCTGCTCTGATCTTTAAAAGCCATCCATCCACCTTTCCAGACACGTTCTGAGTGGGAAATCCTGTCTCATTCAGACATGAAAGCACCAGAGTAGGGGAGGCATGGGGTCTGGATTTGAGCTTTCTTCTTATCTCTCTCCACTTCTTGTCCTTCACTGCACTGCCTTGGATGCACGTAGAGTGGATGGGGTTTTCTAAGGGGTCCTGAGACCATCCTAATTTTGTCAAAGCTACATTCTTGACCCTGATTCCAATAAGTCAGTCTATGAAATGCTGGGAACATGGACTGCTGCTTATTTCCTTGGCTTCATCTGTGTAGACATCAGATCCCTACTTAGTTCCCTCCCTTCCCTGCATCAAGGGGTCTATCAAATAAGTAGGAATCTCACCTCAAGACTATCTGGCTCCTCTTCCTTGGCTCACTCCAACAGGAAAATTAAGTCCCCAGTAAACCAGCTCTCCAGCTTCTCCTTGGAAGGAGCTTGTCCACCCATCTTGCACACCAGCTGTTAGAGCTCTCACCCAAGAGACTGACTCCCAAGTCACCTAGCTCTGGGAACTGACAGGGCTCCACTTTCAGAAGTTCCCCAGGACCACACAAAACAAAGAAGCGATTCTATTTGGGCACATGAGCACTCCCAGCAATTACTCCCTGGGGCTTAGCCCAGAGTGAGTAGCCAAAAACACCCAGTTCATTTTTTTTTTCCCAATAGAGACTTAGGCCATATCTACTGCCCTGATTTCCCCACCTCTTGTTACCTGAAAGTCAGGTTTCCAACTAGTCTGCTTTGGAAGAGTTGAAGAGGCAGGAAATTAGTAGTCCCCTGGGAGCCTGAGCAGGTGTGTTGGCATTTCTCACACCTTTGGGACATTGACAGGTCATAGTATTTCCTAATCTAATGGGAGCTACTAAGAACAGATACAGCCACTTAGGCAATCACAGTGGTTTGAAAAGCAACCAAGAGCTGGACAGATTGACAAGGTTCATCCTCTACATGAGTCCAGTCTGTCAAGACTGGTAGAAATAGCTGTCTTATGCAGAAACCAACAAGTCAAGGAGAATGAAGGAACAGAAGAATATATTCCAAACAAATGAACAAGAGAAAACTCCAAAAATCAACTCCAAAGAAATTAGACACTTATACTATTCACAAGATTCCATTTAAAATGGATTAAAGACTTGAATATAAGACCGGAAACTGTAAAAATCCTAGAAGATAAGATAGGGGATAACCTCCTTGATGTTAGTCTTGGCAATTTTCTGGATTTGACACCAAAACAAAGACAACAAAAGCAAAAATAAACAAGTGCAACTACATCAAACTAAATAGCTTCTGAACAGCAAAAGAAACAATCAACAAAATGAAAAGGCAACCTATGGAATGGGAGAAAATATTTGCAAACCACATATCCAATGAGTTAATATCCAAAATATATAAGGAGGAACTTATACAAATCAATAGCAAAGAAACAAATAACCCAGTTAAAAATGGGCAAAGAATTTAAAAATAGACATTTTTCCAAAAAAGACATTTTTCCAAAAAGGACATACAAATTCATCAACGCATACATGGAGGATGCTCAACTTCACTAATTATCGGGGAAATGCAAATCAAAAGCATGAGATATCACCTCACATCTGTTAGGATGCTTGTTATCAAAAAGACAAAGGATAAAAAATACTCATGAAAATGTGGAGAAAAGGAAACTTTTGTGCACTGTTGGTGGGAAAGTAAACTGGTATAGCCATTATAAAAAATAGTATGGAGGTTTCTCAAGAAATTAAAAGTAGAACTACAATATGACCACGTAGGCTTACTTCTGGATATATACAAGAAAGAAAGAAAGAAAGAAAGAAAGAAAGAAAGAAAGAAAGAAAGAAAGAAAGAAAGAAAGAAAGAAAGAAAGAAAGAAAGAAAGAAAGAAAGAAAGAAAGAAAGAAAGAAGAAAGAAGAAAGAGAAGAGAGAAAGAAAGAGAGAGAGAGGGAGGGAGGGAGGGAGGAAGGAAGGAAGGAAGAAAGGAAGGAAGGAAGAAAGGAAGGAAGGAAGGAAGGAAGAAGGAAGGAACAGGGTATCAAAGAGATATCTGTACTCCTACATTCGTCACATTACTCATGGGAGCCAAGATATGGAAACAGCTAAGTATCTGTCCATAGATAAAGAAAATATCATACAGTCAATGGAATTTTATTCAGCCTTAAAAGAGAAGGAAATCCTGCCATTTGTGACAACGTGGATGAAACTTGAGGGCATTATGCTAAGTGAGATAAACCAGACAGAGAAAGACAATTACGGTATCACTTATACGTAGAATCCGAAAACAAAAATTGAACTCATAGAAGCAGAGAGTAAGATGGTGGTTTCCAGAGGCTGGAGAGTGAGGGAAATGGGAAGTGGTTGGTAAAAGGATACAAACTTTCAGTTATAAGAAGAGTAAGTCCTGAAGGACTAATGTGTAGCATGGTGACTATAGTTGATAATGCTATCTCGTATAATTGAAATTTGCTAAGAGAGTAGACCTTAAGCATTCTCACCATAAAAAAAAAAAAAGGTAACAATGTGAGGTGATGGATATCTTAATTAACTTGATTATGGTAATCATTTAATGAAGTACATGTACATCAGATCACTAGACAGTACACTTTAATTATAAGACAATTTTATTTGTAAATTATTAATTTGTCACTTTGTCTCAATATAAGTGGAAAAAATAAAAATTAAATAATTTAAAAAGAATAATAAAAAAAGAAAATCGTAATTAGAGTGTTTGAATTTCAGAGGACATTTCAGCTGATTTGAAAACTGCATAAGAGTAAAGGGAAAATAGAGTCCAGGGAATCAAAAATAAGATATTGAGAGAAAAAAAGAAGAAAAAAAAAAGATACTGAACACTAGAGAAGCTAGTTGTCAATAAATCATAAAACAGATTTTGCCATATATAAGCCAAGATACATTCAATTTCTCAGGATACAATTATTTATGCAAAATTTCTGATGCAGAAAATCCAACAGAAAGATTAGCAAATATAATAATATACACTAATTTTTTTTAGTAGAGAATTCTTATTGTCAATTAAAGATGCTACTTCTCATTAAATAAATTAAAGCTAGAAGCAGAAAGCCTTATCATTACCCACAGTGCCCATATTTCCAACTATCTCACAAGGAAAGAGGAGAAATACAGTTTAAAGGGGAAAGAAGTCCACCGCTAATCACTGGGGTTGCTGGGGAATAAAAGGCCTGGCGCTGCACACACACAATGCGCTTGCTCTTTCTAAATTGTTCTAAAGGCTGGATGTTTCATTTTTTTTCTTAAAGTCAACTGCAAATGCCCCAAGAAATACACCAAAAAAAAAAATAGGAAAAATTGCAGAGGAATGTAACCTTCCTATATGGTCTCCTTCACTACAGAAGTTGGAAATGTTTCTTGGCCCCTCCTCAGCTCAGCTCTGGCTTCTGTGGACACCAGGACACAACAATTTGGTTGTCCTGGTTAAACCTAGCCTCCTTCCCTTTAGCTTGATTATAGCATAGAGTTTAAAAACCAAACATCCTACTACCAGATTGGTTCAGGGGGTGCCAACACCAATACTCATTCAATGCCTTGTTCAGTACTGTTTGTTTGTTTTTGTCTGCTCATTGAAGAAGGAGATTGAGGACAGAGAGGCAGTGAGTCGGTGCCTTTTGTCCTGCAGGAGGCAGCCTTTCCTAGCCTATTTGCTGTGGGAGAGCGACTTTCCTCCTCAAGTCAGACAATGCTGATTCCCGGTGGGGGTCAGGTTTGAGGCGTGTCAGAATCCAGCTCATGGATTTGAAAGTTGTTTTATTGTCAATCTGATACCGCTTGTGAAATGTGCACACTGTGGTATCAACACCATCAGAGACTGCTTTTTATTTTTGTTTTTATTTGCTTTTAGAAAGTTTTTTCACCAACCTCACCTCTTCCCCATTACTAATAGAAATTGTTTTGGGGTCCACATAATTCTTTTGAAGACCTTTTATGGTAGCTCACATGTTCATGTCTAAGATTTATTTATTAACTGTCTATAAAAGAGAATAATTTTAAACGAGGTGTGGCTTGCTATTCAAAATCACCAGTGGCCCATTCCAGTGCTTTACTGAATGAAACGGTTGTTGAGCCATAAATGATTTAATCAAAAGAGATTTGGCTGTAGCTTTAACCAAGGGCGAAGTGATCACTTTCAAGAATTACTGTGGAGAGTAATGTGAACATTTACGAATAGGGCCTTCCCTCTGTGAGTGTCTATAGCGAAGAGGCAGAATGTGGGGACTCGATTTAGATCCCTGAGTATTTGGTTCCTCCTCTGAAACTTCCAAGATGTCCCGGACGGAAGATGCTTCCAGTGAGGCAGCAAGGTCCCAGACCAGTGATGTCCATTTAATTTTAAAAGGACTACTCAATAGAAAATTAGAAAAATGTCGGAGGGTCCCATGCAACTGAGAGAACTCCTTTCAAAAGAATAAATCTAAAAAAAAGAGGAGTAAAATCATGACTCTCACACAAATGTAAAATGAACATATGTCAAACATTTTATTTAACTTAGTAATTGAGGAAACCAGTAAGATGTTATAATCAGTTCAAAGGAGAATTCCAAGAGCCATGTATACATAGGGAATAAGGAATTTTGAAATAAATTTACATTCATGCAAAATGGCTTTAAAGGGAAATAATAATTTACATCGCACCAGATACACATTCTCCTGGACAAGAATTATTTCTGCAACTTACAAGGTTATAAAATAGCTCAAAGACAATGAAAGGCAGGGTTAACCTGGATGAATGTGCTAGACAAGATACCCACTAGTGTATCTTTTCCTATTTCAAAGTCTTTCACTTTTTAAATGGATGCCTTGCAGTCAAGGGTTTCTCTAGTCACCTGGGACTAAAGACCCTCAGATGACAGGCTGTGCCTCTGGGTCTGTCCTGTTTCCCAAACTCCTTCCTCTGACTCAGCCTGCTGACTCAGCAACATCCAGCTAATACTGTACTACCTTCTGTGACCCAACCAGTAACTCCAAGACACCATCGTTCCCTACAAGCCCCTTGAACAGGCTGGCGTGGACAGACGGGCTCTATGCTAAGTGTTTTCCATACATTGTCCTACTTAGCCTCTCAACGGCTTAAGAGTATTTTTATTATCCTTACTCATAAACACAGAAAGCAAGGCTCAAAGACCATTTGTAAATTGTCCAAAATGTTATGAAATGTTATGGTTAACAATGGCAGAGGCTGGAATTCAAATCAATCAACTTTTAGTGCTTCTAACTAAGACACAACAGCATCTCATGGACCCCTCTGACTCCTCCATCATTACTTAGTTAATGGCTTTAACAGTAAACATTTGAATGGTTCACTGGCTCAAAGCTTTTCCATCACAGGTCTTTAGCTGACTCAAGGCAAGGTTTTCTGGGCTCGACTGGCAAGGATGCACATGAAACTGCCCATATTTACATGAAGGAAAGTGGCTCTACAAGCCCCACAGGGACGACACAAGGAGGGGAAGAGTGGACTTCTCTGTGTGGCTCCAGTATCTTAGTTTACACTTTGGTTGTAGCACCTAACTCATTGTCTTATCTCATACGTTTTTATATGATAACAGCTAAGGTTTATTGAAAATGTACTGTGTCCTGTACTTTGCATACAATGTCTCACTTAATTTTCATAGGTTACCTATGAACTGGGTACTACCACGATGCCTATTTAAACATCCAGAAACTGAGATTTCAAAAAAATATGCCACGTGCACAAGGTCACAGAGGGAGGAAGTGATGGAGGGATGTGTGTACTTCATCCATGTGGAATCTTGAGGCCCCTTGGCCATGGAATTTTCTCCCTTTAGAACAAGGAGGAGGATCTACAGGTCCTGTGAGGTGCTGGCTGAGGAGGACTAATTTCTCTCAGATGAGCATACACTCAAATGGAGGAACCCTGAAGCAAATGGGAGTTCTACTCCCCTGCTCTGTACCTTGGTGTGTTGACTCTTGTGGCTTTACAAGATTTAAAGGGAAGTCACACAATTTTAAGTGAAAAATGGGAATTTGTGAGTCCAAATTGTGAACAAGTCTCAGGTGGGGTGGTGGCTTCAGGCCCAGCTGAATTCAGGGGATAAAAGCTATCTGTGCTTTCTTCTTCTTTTTTTTTTTTTTTTTTTCTCTCTTTTTCTTCAGTGATGCTTCTCGTTGAGTGTTGGCCTCGCCTTTCCTACTGCAGGTTTTTCTTTGTGTAGCTTGGAAAGAATGTAGAAACATCTGTGGCTTTTATTATTTTTGCAGTTGGAGATCCTAGGGTGAAAAGACTCTTTTTCCTCACACCAGTGGGCAAATATTATGAAAAACACTCTTTCACCCAGTTTGGGACACTTAGAAGAGGCATAAACACTCTGATTGGCCAGCCAAGGTCAGGTGACCACTTCTGTATCAGTGGGTATGGAGGGAACACTATGAGAGTAGCATCCCAGGACTAGATGGAAAAGAGGGTGCTGTTGTTAAACAAAGGGAGGACGAGTGCTGGGCAGGTAAGAACAGCATGTGTCCATGGTGCTGATTTTCCCAGAGTATATTTATATTATGAGTATAGTCTTTCTTCCAATTGATTATACAGCATTGAATTCAGCAAAGATAGAATAGTTTGTGATTATTTTTAACATTACAAGTTATTCCCTTCATGTACATGATTCGATATCTTTCTTACTCCATTTTTTAAAGACACAAAAATCTTTGAAAAAGAAAACTGGTTTAGAGCTATTTTAGAACTTTGCCTCTGTTTGAACTCAAATATTTGTGCAGATTCTTATGATGATTTGAGAAAACTAGGTGTAGAATAGAGAGGAATGAAGTAAATCTTAAACATTAAGCCAGAAATAAAGAACATGCACCTACTTAAGTAATAAGGACTCGTCAGAAGGAGGTTTACAACCTGAACAGTCTGCAATAATTAAGTGATAGGAATATCATCAAACAGGTACCACATGCATCATGCTGTTTGTTCTTAATTTTAATAAAACAAGACCTTAATCACATTTTTTTCAAAGGAATAGAATTGAGTTAATTGAACTTTTTAGTGATGAATGTAGATTAATTCAAGAGCTAATATGTTAGGGGGAAAAACTCTATTTTCATGTCTTTTCTAATGTCCCCAATTATGACTAGATTGTTTACCAATTATTCATCTGTAAGTTTTTGGGAACATAGATCATATTTTCCAATAGAAATAATGTTATATATGCTGACTGGGTTCTTCACGATGGCCTGTGAAAAGCTACCTAGTTCAGAATATGTATAATTTGTGAAATTATAAAAAAGCACCTATAATAATGTTTCCATGGAAATCCATGTTTGGCAGGGCTCTAAGCTGGGATTATAGAAGCACAATTTCCTCCTCATTTTTGTGCCCCATCTTTTCTAAGAGTGAAAGTGAAGGTCTTCTTAGCTCTAAATCTCTGTCATCTGCGATTAGCTTACGGGCAAAGAGGGGTTAAGAATGATGGACAAAAACACTATGAGGAGGCCTGAGCAGGGACCGAAAGGGGATGGTGCAGGACAGGATTTGGAAATCCAAAAACAAAACCCCAAGTTCCTGAAAGCTTAACCAGAGACATGGGCTGGTTGGGTGAGTAGGTAGCTGCTACACCGAGTAAGGGTTGACAAGAAGATTTTTACTAAGGGCTGATGCTAAGGGTTGTCCAGACAAAATTCTCAGGCCATGTTGAAGGCAGATTGGCTTTTACAGAGGCTGTCGTTAGAGAGCAAAGTACCGAGGTCAAGGAGGAAGTTTCCTCTCTCTCTGGTTGGAAGTCATTGCCCAGGAAACCGAAGCCACAGTGCGGAGAGTAGCTGCTAGAGGAGAAGAAACAAATTCAAACAAGAAAGACAAAGAAGTGAATCAAAGGAGCACCCAGATTGGACAACTGATGCAAAGGAATGTACAAGATGCGAGAGGCTAGGAGGCCGGTGGTTTCTTGGCGGTACTCTTTGGTTATAAAGATCTCAGTTAAGCTATGTGATCTACTCCTTCATTACAGAAAACATGGCCCTTCCTGGCTGGATCTTAGGGATACTTCTGGAAGACAGGCATTCATGAAGAGGAATTTACGAGTGAAGAGATGGCAGCAGAAGGAAGTTGGTAAGTACATTTGAAACAGGCCTAGCCTGATTCCTCAGTCACCCTTCTTACTTCCTTCTTCTGGTCACTGTGTAGCTGCTTGTCAACTAAAATTCTGCTAGTTTTTAGTTTACTCTCTAGTAATTGTCCTACTCTCTGCTCTTCTTCTGTATTTTCCTTTATTAAAGAAACAGATCTTTCATCTGATATACTCCCTCCTCCTCTCCTTGTTTTGCTATTGACATGCACGTCTTTTGAAATTTCTAAGGGTCTTGGCTAGAGAAATAGAATGGGGTAAAAAACATTCATCCTAAGATTTCTCCCCGTAGTCATCATTTTCCCTGTGGTTCTCATAAATAAACCAAAAGCTCCTCGTTCACACCAGTGATCTTTGTACATAAGCAACCAAACGGAGATTTTCTTCACCATTTTAGAGAAAATCCAGGTGACATTCATCTCGGTGTTTCTTCCCAGGAGCCAAAGCGGTCGTGTTGGCTCAAGGGAGAGAAGCAGGCTGGGCGGGGACAGCTGCTTCCCCAGGGGAATGTGTAGGTAAGGTGGGAGAGTCCAGTGGCAGCCACTGTTGGTAAAACTGTGTGAAGAGAGAATACAATGTAGACTCTGCACCATTTTGCTCACTCAGAGTCTGTTCACATTTTACAGTTGTCTCCAAGCAGGCAACAGTATAAACAGCACATTATCAAAGAACATCTGTCCAAACTTGACTCTCACTCTGGAGAAAACTTGAAGGCATTGGACCGACATGATACCGTGTGGTTTCAGTGGAGCATCAGTTAGTTTGGTCTCATGGGAAGAAGTCAGTCATTTCTCTGTATCACAGTTTTTTTGCAGTACCTACTGGCCTATTGACATGCATTGAATCTAAGCATAAGTTATGTAAAGGAGAGGGCTTATTTTTTTTCCAGATTTATTTTGAAATGTCCAGAATATTTAAATCACAGAATATCACACTAAGTAGAAGAAAGTCCAATTTTAATCACTGACAACAACAACCATAATAATAATAATAATAATAATAATAATAATAATAATAATTAAAAACCCCAAACCACTCAAATACCACCATTACTCTTTGCTACTTTAAGGTTAAATACCCTCTGGTCAATCTTCTTTGCAGTGTGGCAGGTCAAATATATTTTTGCAAATCTCTCTGTAGTGACTTGATAAAGATGCAACCAGCCCACAGCATTTAAAAGCACTTTCTTCTTTGCCCAGGCCCCAAACCTATGTGTTCTGCTGGAGTCTCCCCAACTCCTAATACCATTTTGCAGTCCTGTGCGGTTCAGTCATTTCTTTTTCTTTATCTGCTTAGCGTCTAACAGCTTAGGTGACGACAACATGAAATTTGGCATAAAGTAGTCCATGTATTCCCTAAGATTCAGGAATTCAGATTTTTATTATGACAAATAATATGACCTCACCTTCAGCATACCTCCTGAAGTATTGTAGTAGCTCTCACCATGCAAAGACTTGTTAAGGAACGTGGTGATGCTTTGAATAAATACAAGAAGGAAGTTGATTCGATCATTCTGAACACAATAAAGTTCATCTTGCTTTTAATATTAGAGCCTACACTTTAAAATCAGCTACTGGAAAGTGATGGTTTCAGCTCTTAGATACAGAACTGAACAATATAAATTCCCTTAAAACTGTAAGTTAAAAGATGAAAACCATTATTTTATTATACCACTATATTTATTGTCAAAAGACATTTTCTTCTTTTTCTATTAAAGGATTCTAGTAAAATGGGATGGGGGCTCCACAGAGATACGTGAGAAAAGGGAGAGTCAACTGTTCCACTCAACACAGGAGTAGAAGCTGGCTCCAAAGGGGAATGATTTATAAAGCACATTGCAGCCCCATTGTCACCTCAGTCGTGTAATTTTCAGGATCATCTTCCAATAGGACCATGGCGGCATCTTGGTTGTGAATCTCTCTTCTTCTTTAGAAAACTGTACAGAGAAACACAGAACAAAACCACACACCTCACAAACTGCAAATTTAGTGAAAATTGAAGAGAGAGAAAAACTGTAAATTCCAACAAACATGTTTTTGTGACCAAAAATACCTGAGACCAGCAGAACCTGAATGGGCAGTAACAGATACATCAGTGACTCTTCCAATTCCCTTCCCATACTTTACTCTGGAAGGACATTACCAGGTGCAACCCACACTTAAGGAACAAGGAGTTACTCACCACCTCTTTGAAAGGAGAGTACTGCATCCAATACGCATAAATTCTTTGCAGTTCCTCTGGTGAAAGCATGAGTAAGAGCTGACTAGGTGAAGGTGTGTGTTCAGGTGGAAGGAGGAGTATTAAGGCAGAGGAAAGGGCACTTACGAAGGCCCTGGGGTCCCTGATGGACTGACAGATGGCCAAAATGATCAGCATGGCTTGGAGGCAAATTCTGATGGAGGGAGGAAATTGGTGGACTAGGAAGAGGGGGCTAAAGAGATACACAGGGGCCACGTGAGCCAAAGCCTTGTCTGTGTATTTAGGATTTTGTTCTTTTAACAACAGTCAAGGACAATAGAGACATTTATCAGATTTGCATTTTGAAAAGATTACTTTGGGTAGCCAGGTGAGAACTGAATTTTTCCTTTCCTATGCAAGGAAGCTTCCTGTTCATCTTCCCAAGTTGTCATAATTCCTATTTTTTAAAATAAGATAGAAAAATTTTAAAAGCATTAAGAAAAAAACCCTCCTCTTTCCAATGATTATAAATGATTTTCCTTTATCCCCTTCTTGGCTTTCTATATTAAGAACGTTTTCTCATTTCCTTTTATATCTCCCGTAACACAAAACATGGATTTTATTTTGGCTTTCCTAATTTCATCATCCACATTTCACAAAATCATGTGCCTCCCTAATGACATAATCTATTTTTTATTTCTTTTTCTCTCAGCATATAGTGAAAATCAGACTGCCTTCATTTTAGCCAACAGAAGGCCCAAGACAAATTAGTAAGTAGGCCAAATCTTGTGCGTACCACCCCTCATCTTCCCTGCTGGCATTTTTTTCCTTCCATTCATGCCTCTCTGCTTCTCACACCTCCTGATCTGAAGGCCTCCCTAGATCTGGGTTGGCGCTATTTCAGTATCCACTCACTTGCCTTCCATGAGATGCAGACTCACAGTTACTCTCAACAACTAGAGGACACTGATGTGGAGCTGACCCATCATAAAGGCTCTGTATCCTGGGATTCAAACTGGCAGGACAGGTAAAGATTTGGAAGAGGCTTACTAAATTTTTTTTTTGAAAAATTTATAAATTTTTAAAAAGCCCTGGAGAAAAGGGAGACAATGTCTGGATTTTGGTCCTGGCTCTTCTAGAATTATGTGACCACATATAAGTTGCTTTAACTCTATGCCCCTGTTCCCTCACTTGCTGAGCTCTTGGTCCCTTCCCAAGTGTGGAGCAGCTCCTGTGATTGTGTAATTCTGCTTTGTTGGCTGATCCGATCTCTCCCCAAAGAGTTGTCATCCACAGATTTATTAAAGTTCAGTGGCTAATTCTTCTATAAAATCAGGGTTACTGGTGAGCACGTAGTCAGGGTGGAGATATTTGGGAAAGGTCCTACTAAACCAGCCTCAAGAAGACCTATGTTGTATTCAAACCAGGGAGAGGCTGGAGCTTTACATCTAAATCCATTATTCAGCGTCTGGTGTATAACTGCTTAAAAGCAGCCATGCTTGTTACCCCCTCAGGATCCCATGGTGTAGATTTTTATTTTTACCGCGTCTTATCTTTGCTGTTGTATTTTTATCCTTAGGCTTGAAGGGTGCCCTTCACGGAGATGTGTGAAGACACAAACACTCGCATCTGGGAACATGCGGTGCTACATCCTTCTCAGTAGTGTTCTCAGTAAAAATAGCTTCTCCTGATAAAAATTATGGGTAAAAATGTAAAAACCTAACAGCCGGTGGCCCCTTTAAGAAATTGAACATAATAGCTTTCTGTGCTGGGAGACAAATGTGAATTTTATAAGAGCAGAGGGGTTGCATCCAGGTGCGTTTGAAGGTCAGTCTCCATTGAAGGCCAAGGGTCTACTGAGGGGAACCAGCAGGTCAATTGCACATGAGATGAGATAACAACTAATTTAGAGTTTTTCTAGATCAGCTTCCAATGTATAAAGGAAATTCTCTCCATGTACCTCAAGAAATGAAAACCTTTACCAGATGGCTGTAGACACGGCAAAAGTCAAGAAAGTTTCCTTGTAGGAACCCAGGAACATAATCACAGCCAGGCCTCCACAACCAGGCCTAAGGGGCTCCTGGGACCACAGGAATAGGTCATGTGGTCCTATAGTTAGGCTCTATAGTTAATGTCTACTTCTTAATCCCCTGCTACCACTAATTGCCCTTAACCTCTTCTTTCTTTTTCATAACGTCTGCTTATTAGTAATTTCTGCTTCCCCATTTCTCTGGTTTGCACATGGACCACCATGACTTTTAAAAACTTATCTTTCATTTCCTGTTTCTATGGATCAAGTCCTCATTCTCAACTCACTTTCCCTATTGAAATTCCCAAGAGAAAGGGTCAAATTGGTCCAGTTCATCTTTTCTTCCAGAGCCAGGCCGTGGACTGCCTTTCAGGGACTGACTGACCTTGGGTCCGTTACCACACTTGGCTCAGTGGGCTGTGACCAGAAGGAGGAGTCCTATTAGTCAGTAATTCAAAACCCACAACAGCCCAAGGGGCTGTGGGCAGAGGCTACTCCTCTTAGAAGGACGAAAAGTGTGAGCGACACCACCATGGCTGGCGAGTCAAATCCAGGGACATTCTGGAGACGTGAGACTGGCTTTTCTTATCTGCCTCTTGAAATTAAGAAAAGAATAAAGCCTATGATTCGTATAATAAACAGTCACTACTGAAGAGTTGGAGTCAGGCAAAGGAGCTGGTTGAAAAAGAAGGTTCAGCTGAAGAGACGGTTCTAGGAACAATAGTGAGGGTGGGGGGAGAAGAAAGGAAAGAGAGGAAGAGGAAGAGCAAGGATGAGGACAGGGAGGGGCCCAGGGTGGTGGGAGAGAGGGATCAGGTTTGCAGAGGAGACAGGGAGCAGGGAAGGGAGAGGGCGTTTCCTAGTGAGAACTGAGCCACCTACGAGGTAAGCATCACACGGCCTTGAGCTTTAGGGCTGTGGTTAGCACGGTGGCTCTAACCAGTGCTACTGCCTTTTAACATTCAAGGTAAAGCCTGACAACACTGTGTGCTGGAGAGTGTGGACAATAGGAACTATAAGACATTGCTGGCAAGAGTTAAAATGGTATAAACACTCAGCAAAACAGCTTGGCCTGACCTAGTAAATTTGAAGATGCACATACTCATAGTTCAGCAACTCCGCTTCTGTGTGTATGACCTGGAGAAACTTGGGCACATATGCACTAGGATGCGTTTTCTAGGATGATTTATAGCAGCATTGCTCTGAAATGGCAAAAACTGAAAACAGCCTAAATGCGTATCCACAGTAGAGCGGGGAAGCTTTTGGTATAGTCACACAGCGATTGTATTGAATATAATGAAAATGAATGAACTTCAGTGATGCACAACAATACGCATGAGTCCTACAAACACAATGTTCGTAACAGGAGCCCGAGGCAAGAGAATACATATGTATAACTTCATTTATAGACGTTCCAAAGTTGGTCAAACCAAGCTATCATGTTTTGGGACATACCCTTAAATGATACCAAGAAAAGAAGAATTTAATTTTGTCTTAAAACAGAATTGCCTGGTTGTGCCAGAATGTAACAGAAGATGGCAAAAAAAAAAAAAAAAGAGTGTACAGTAATTTGGAGAAGGTCCAAGGGGAAGTGAACTTTATTTTTCTTCATTTATAATACTTCCAAATAATGAGTTTGAAAGAAGCAATGAAATGTTTTAAAATGATGACAAATTTGATTTAATGTTGATAGGTTTATTTATGAGATGAAAAAAAGATGTGTGAATTTTTTAAACTGGAAAATTATATGTGGGAGGGTATAAAAAGAATAAAACAAGAGCTTAGTTTTCATTCTGTTAAAATGGGAAATTGATTCTGAGTGCGCAGAATGTTCTTCGTAAGAAATGGTAGAAATCATTCTGGTCTTCTATGCATTTGCCCAGCCAAACATTCCTTATATCACCAAAATAATTTTCATAATGAATGAAATACAACCATGGATATTTACAAAGGTTGGCACAATAACAGCCCACAAATTTATTATTTAAAAATTATCTTCTCTAGGTTTAAAATATTCTTGCCAATTGGTAACAGTAATAACCTGCACTTGTAGGACTTTCTTTAAAACCTCAAAGATGATGGTAAATTTGCATGGCTACCAGCTGGAAGGACAGACTTCCTGCTTTCTATTTCCTTGACCAGCTCCCTACTGGAACACAAAGAGAATCTAAGTGTCAAAGGAAATGATCTTAATAGATGGGGAAGGTTTATGAAGCATAATTAATGGAGCAAGAAATTTAATCACTGGGGATGCAGTCTGCTGAACAAAAAGGATAATTTGTATGAAAAATAAAATAGACATGAAAACCAAACCAAACAAAACAAAAACAAAACAAAACAAAAACCAAAAAAACCCAAACCCAAAAACTTGTATGGAGCCCCTGCAGACTTCGTGGGATCCCGGCCTGTGATGAAGGGTGTGAACTCTGGCATCTTTGTCTGACAAGGAGAATGTCAGGACTGTAACAAGGAGAGAAGCAAGTCAGTGTGGATAAAGTTGCTTCCTAAATACTGTGACCATCTGCTGGCCAAATGGCAAGCTATACTTTGTTCCATGGACGGGAACAATTTGGAATAAAGGTTATGCTGTGAACAGATGCTGAAAATCTCTTCTTGAGAAACTAAAATTCAGGGGCAAAATTAGCCAGAATCAACTTTAAAAATGAGGCTTCAAAAAGTCAATATTGAATTCTGTGACTAGTAACTAGCTGTATGATTAAAACAGCACTTCTGAAAGGTTTCCACCGAAATAATCCTCACCACCGAGTCCCGATTTGATTGCATCAATGACCAAGATGAGTGAAAGAGGACTTTACAGCAGATAGAAAATTTGTAACATATACTGTAGATGTCATTTTTGTGCTCTGTTCGTAATATATCTGATTTTTTAAAAACTCTGATTATTTAAATTATTTACCATCAAGGAGAATGTATGCTTTAAAAAAATCATCCAGAAAGGGCTCCAATGGAAAGTGGTGATCCTGGTGATTCTGAGAAGCCTGGGGTTGCAGCAAGATCTGGACACCCACTCCTCTATTTCACTAAAGATGAGTTCTGCTTTAAACCTCAGAGAAGACTTTTAAGTCATAAACATTCTAGAGGTAAATAAGACCCTGGCTATAATCTATTCAAATCCTATTATTTTAACAGAAAGAAAAGCTAAGGTACAAGGTTATCACATTAATTTGGCCACAAAACCAAAACTAAAGTTAGGCTTCCTAATTCCTATGTCGGAGTAGGTTCTAGTACATGAGGACAGAGTCCTGATTGTTTCCTTGAATGACAGACCCTCGTCCTTTTGCAGATCTTAACTCCACTTGCCTGCTCATCACAGGTCCCCAGCTCCAAGCACAGAACCTGGTACGTAGAAAAGACTCACTAAATATTTACTCAAAGAATGACTAGAATTTACTCAGAGAGTAAAGATGAAAGAACTTTATTCAAGTTCATACTCTTATGTGTGGAGTTGCTGGACCACAAGAACAAGTATTTTATATTTTTATGGATCTTGCCAAAGATATCTACAAAATAATTCTGCTCCTTGCTTCTCCCACCACCGTGTGAGGGTGTCTGACTGTTTATGAATTGTCTATTCATGTCTTCTGCCCCTTTTATTATTGAGTTGTTTGTTTATTTCTTAACCATAATTTAAAAGTTTCTTCTATGTTAAACAAAGTACCTCTTTTCTGTCAATTGAGTTGCAACTGTTTTTTTCCTTGTATTTTATTTTTATTGCCTTCTCTGTAATTTCTTTTGATATATATGTTTAAAAATTTGTATGTCATTGACTCTGTCAATGCTTCTTTTATGATTTGGAGTTTTATATCATATTTTAAAAGACTATCCTACTGCAAGATTATTTTTGTTTATTAATTTTTAAAAATCATTTAACTTTTTTTGTTTTGGGGTTTTTTTTTTTTGAGGGATTAATAGGTTTGTTTGTTTGTTTGTTTGTTTAATGGAGGTACTGGGGATTGAACCCAGGACCTCATGCATGCTAAGCACGTGCTCTACCACTGAGCTATACCCACCCCACCAAGATTATTTTTAGAATCAACAATATTTTTCCAGTGTGTTTATGATTTAAATTCATATATTGATTCTCCAAAAATATCTTTTGATGCAGAGGTAGAGCTCTAGCTAACCAAATATTTTGGAACTGTTCAATCATTTAAAAGTGCGGTTACCTTAAAAATAGCTATGATTGGGTCAGTGGTGACAACTGAGTGGTATCCAATACGGCTTAGTCTTGGGGAATCCAAGTATGGTGTTAGTCAGTTCAGATACAGGCAGCACCACCTGCTTCCTCCCAGCCTCTGATTGTTCTATTGCTTCCCAGATCAGTCACCAAGCTGTGTGTTTTCATTGGTGCACAGCTCTCAAACTTTCACTGAGCTGGGAAGCTTGGGTTCTAATCCAAGATCTGCCTGCTGGTGTGATTTTAGGCACATGTCTTTACTTCTCAGAGTTGCAATTTCTTTTTTTACAAAATAAGAATATGAGATGATAACCTTCATGATTTTTCCAGAAACAAAATCCTACAATCCTATAATGTCTTCCAGTTTCCACTTCACTCCTACAGATACTATAAATAATCCACAATTGGATACCCTGTTGGGATCTGAAAATTATCCAAACTATACTCATCTCTTATATTCTTCACCCCAAAAGAGCTTTTGCTTTTT
Organism: Camelus dromedarius; assembly: GCF_036321535.1. NCBI lineage: Eukaryota > Metazoa > Chordata > Mammalia > Artiodactyla > Camelidae > Camelus > Camelus dromedarius. The sequence continues at coordinate 61,691,166 of NC_087441.1, forward strand.
TTTAAATTGAAGTATAGCTGATTTACAATGTTGTGTTAGTTTCTGGTGTACAGCATAGTGATTCAGTTATACATATATATACATATATATTCTTTTTCATTACAGGTTTTTATAAGATATTGAATATAGCTCCCTCTGCTATACAGTAGGACTTTGTTGTTTATCTATTGTATATATAGTAGTTTGAGAGCTTTTACTTTTGATGTTCCCTCTGCCCAGAATGTTTTTCTTACAGTTATCTATATGTTTCTTGGCCTATCTTCCTTCAGGTCTGTGATCAAATGCAATTCTGGCAGAAATGCCTTCACTTAGTCACTTAATAAAATAGCAAACTCTACCCCTCCAAACATTATTCTTTTCACTTTACTCTGCTGAAGTTTTTTGTATAGAACTTTTGCTACCTGACATAGTGCATATTTACATATTGCTGTATTCCCAAATAGTATGTGTATCAGTCAGCTTTTGCTGCAGCAACAAATAGCCCCAGTACTTCAGTGGCTTGCGGCAACAAATATTCATCTCTTGCTTGTGTCACATGACGGCTGTGGGTAGGCTGCAGCATTACTCAGTTCTCCTGAACACACCCAGGCTCTGGTAGGCTTGCTTCCACTTCAGGATGGAGTTGAAAAAACATTCCTTCTCTAAGATAAAGTGTTTTTCTGATGAAGGGCAGGAAGATAAATAGGCAGAGCCAAACCAGGAAATCTCATTTAAAACTTCTCCTCAGATGTGACAGTCACATCTGCTCAGATTCCATTAGCCAAAGCATGTCGTGTAACCAAGCACAAAGTCCAAAGGTCAAGTAGAATATGTACTCCTCTCACAGGATCAGGGCCAAGTCACATGACAATAAATGGAGATCTAATTAGATGCAATAATCCTATTGTTAAGAGCAATAATCCAATGCAAAAGATATAAACTCCATGACTTTGTTCTTTTTCTATAGTCTCCCTAAGGCCTAGAAGAGTAGGCATTCAGTAAATAGTATTTGATGGACAAAGAAACAATCCTTTCATCCTTCCTAGCTCCACTCTTACTGCTAGAACAAACCCCCACTTAGCCTCACCCTCACCACCATGGCTTTGATGTGGCTAAGAGAGACAGGATGGACTGAATAATCTTCTATCATCCTTGTAGGCCAGTGATTATGGGATAATGAAAGACATTTTCAACTTTGTGATGAAGTGTCTGCATTTTTGGGGACTCCTTAAACACTGTGTTTTTCTCACAAATTCCAGCTTCGATATTGGCATGCTGCTCATTTCATGTTGCGTATATGGTGGTACCTCGGACCCACCACAGCCAACTCTACCACCCCTGCCCTGCACCTCTCCCGCTGGGCATTGGTCTCTCCTGAGACAGAGTGCAAAGCCGGACTGTCAGGCTGGGTGGACAAAACCTGGCTCTTCTCTCCCTCAGTGAGAGACAACGGCTTTTTGGGTGAGTTATTTCATGGAGGAAAGTTCAAACTGAAATACATGGAATGCCTAAATAAAGTTGCCTTTTCCCTGAGGCACTCAGCCTGGATGTCAGTCATGGCTAGGAGCTTGTGTTCTGGAGTCCATCAGACTGGTCTTAAATTCCTGGTATATTTTCTAGTTGGTTGATCTTGGGTTTGTTCCTTCCTTCTCTAAGCCTCAGTTTTTAAATCTATAAACTTGTATCAATAATAGGGCATTATGAGAATTTAAAAAGCAATGTTTTAAAGAGTTTAGCATAATACTGGCAAACAGCAGGCACTTAATAAACGACATCTGTTACTTCCTAAAGTATATGAATATGTAGTGACTCATAGTCACAGCATTACTGTTTCTTACCCATGAGGAAGGAAAGAGAAGTGAGATATGTGGTAAGCTCAACGTCACACATTCAGGGCTGCAGCCCAGGTTTCTGATCAATCCTCTGTTCTCTGGATACAGATGATAGAACAGACAGAACTGTATTAAAACACTTATCCAGTTCCTATTTATTAATGTGTAGTGTGAGGCTTCCATCCTCCACTCACCCCTGTGGCTATTTCCCAGAGTAGATCCGCTGAAGCCCTGGTTTCTAAGCCTGTTAATACTTGTTCCAAGAGAACGAGTCTGTGATCAAACAAGTTTAATGCTAGATTTAAAAGGCTGAGCAGTTTCCATTTTTTCCCACAGAGCTTTTAGTATGCTGATGTTCATGTTGAATCTGCAAGAGGGAAATATAGAATTTCCCACTTTTATTTGACCATATAATCCTGCCTCCTCCATCCACAAAGAGGGAGCCTTCTGCAGGAGACGCTTTGTGAAACACTCCCAGGGCAGCTTAAAATGGAAGCTAACACACAGAGTTGCAGAAAAACCTAGAGGACACACTAGTGACCGGATGTAGGAAACAAGTTGCAAAAATGAAATAAGTAAATGAAAACTCTGTAGACTCCAAGGACAAGTAGATTAGGGAGGTAATTTTGTAGAGTGGCAAGTCAGGTGATGATGTGTATGATGAGACTGGGTGGAACCAAGGGATGGAAGCTTCATTCCCTTTAGCTTTAATACTGGACAACAATGTCATCAGATTCCCGATGACAAATGGCTGTTCTTTCTAGATTTGCATCGCTCATATTGTTGGCCATAAGGGTAGTTCATATTTTAAGTCAGGCAGCTTATCTAATTATGCCTTTTCCTATCCTTCAAATCCTCTTAGCTCCTGGCACTTTGCCCTTAAAATTGAATTAGTTCAGTGCTCTGAGGTTATAGAAACCAGACTCTATTTGGAGCTGTAGATCCAGTGTCACCAATGGCTTAATGGAGATTCCCCGTGGACACACTCACTGTCTAATGAAGCAGAGGCCCCCGAATATGTGAAAATAAAACTGCTGCAGATTTCTTTCTTTTCCTAGTTTCAGCTTCTTTGCTATAATATTGTCATGTTGTCTCTGAAAGAAATTAAGGATTTATAAGTAGCTAGATGCCTAAGTCAAAAATATGAAACTTCTTGGTATTTTTAAAGTCTGTCAATGGCCAGAGCCTTTTTACTGTCTGAGATGGCTTTAGTCCATCTGATTCCAGCCACATCAGCTCTGTAGTCAGGAACGACATTGTTAGGTTCACCTGACACGGAGTTTTAGTGAAATAGAGACAGTTCCATGGTTATTACATCTTCAGGCTCTTCTCCTCATGAGTACCTGGGAGGGTTACTGTTTTCTTTACTAATGGGTGCTTCTTTCAGAATTTATGTTCTTTAAAAGCATCACAGTCTCACAAAACCCTGAAAGAACTAGAGATGAAGGTCCTCGGAGCCAGCCATGGGTCATTTTTTTAACGAAGGAGAGCGAGTTTGGGCAGCATTTGCAAGCAGGGTATTTTTAGTGGGTCATAAGCAAAAGTGGTTAACTGACTCCCAAATTGTAGCTCTAGTCCAGCATCCATCTCAAACTTCATATCCATTTACCCAACTGTCTTCTGGATATTTCCACTTAAGTGTTCCAGAGGCAACTCAAACACATGTCAGATATTTAACTCCACAGCTCTCTCCCCTTCCCGTCCTCTCTTATAGCCTTGGTTTTAGCATCCACACTGAAGTCTTGACTTTTCCCTCTTCCTTTCCCTAATGTCAAATTCACATCCAACTTCCTTTGCTTTCTCTTAAACTTTCCTCCAGTCTCTCTTGTCCATTTCTTTACTCACCACGCGCACCGTGTTTAGCCTCAACCACTACTTAGAGGCTAACCTCACTGCCTTCATTCTTGTCCCCTTCCAAGTTGCCATACACACATCATTGCTAGAGGGACTTATTTAAAAACAAAATGGATCATATCATTAACCTGTTTGAACATCTTCCTAGACTCTTTGCCCACTCCTAATAGGAGAAATTTCCAGATCCTTAGCATGGCTCACAGGATCCTCTGTATTGTGCCCTCACTTGACTTCCTGTCCTCCTCCTCCTGCTCCCTGTCCCATAATTATTGTCCCAGCAACCCTGAAATACTTATGCTTTGGCACATATGCCATGTTGTTTTTTATCTCTATGTTCTTTGTTTATGATCTTCTCCTTGTAATACAACTTCACTCTCATCCCTTCCTTTCATTTACCTCTTTTTTTTTGAGACTTTGCCATTTGAAAGATCTGTTCAGGCATCATGAGCTCTAGAAATCTTCCCTGGCCTCCTCTCTTCCCTAGTCCACCCAGATCAGATTAGGCTTTTCTCCTGATTACCCTCTTGATTTTCTGTGAAAATCACAAATGCTGTGCTTGCTGCATCATGGAATAGTCCGTCTGATGTGTGCCGGTCTCCCCCACTGAACTGGGAAAGACTTGTAGATAAGGGCTGAGTCTTAAAATATTTTTGTTTCTCAACACCTGTCACACTCCTTGGCAGAAAGTTGGGCACTCCGTGAATATCCCTGGATTGAGTAATTATCCAAAGACATCTGTCACTTTCAGAAAATGTTTTTGTAAATCTATATGAGAAGTCACTTATTGGCAACAAAAAGAGGTGCAAAAAATAATGTGCAACTGAAAGACGGTTGATATGTGGGCATACTGGCGATGGAATCTAAGAAGTTATGTGATATTGGAAAAGCCCCAGGTCTGTGTGATTGTTCGGTCTCTCTATAAGAAACTGGGTCATAGTACTTCTACCCATGCAGAGGGAGTTTCTAAGCACTGGGGAGGGACAACTGATCAAATGGTCTGTTCATCTGTGATGAGGTTGTGAATGTCTGCTTCTCTCTGCCTCAGTAAACTTGGATACCACGTAAAGAAGGAAAAGAAGTCTTACTCTATTTTACTCTTTTTTTCATTCTCTCCCGTCCCCTCCCGACCCCTCAAGTGTGCCTCTGTTGGAAATGGGGGCAGAGAACTTGCAGTTTTCTCACAGATCCAATCCATTAAATGGTCTTACCTCTGAATATCCTCCTTGTATGTAAATGACAGTTTTTGGACATTTTTCTGGGGAGGAGAGAATAAGATCCTTTCGTGTAAATGTTACTCATGCTGTAAAGTGTCATATTGTCCTTTTAGCTGTTAACTTCTTTTTTATCTTCTTGATTTATTTTCCCTTTAAAGAAGCATTTATTAAGCCCATGCTGTGCCTTCAGCCATGTGGAGGACACAAGAGAAATGCAGGGCTCTGGTTCTGTCCTCAAGGACCCCAGACAACCCTGGCGGGGAGGAAGCACAAAGAAGCACGTGCATCAATGTGCCACATGTAATCAGGTGTGCGGGCCTCTCCCTGGGCCCCTGTCAGCAGAATGCAATCTTTTCCCTTGCTCCATTAAACCTTGTTTCCTCACTTGCTGAGCTCTTGGTCCCTTCTCAAGTGTGGAGCAGCTCCTGTGATTCTGTAATTCTGCTTTGTTGGCTGATCCGATCTTTCCCTGAAGAGTTTTCACCCACAGATTTATTAAAGTTCAGTGGCTAATTCTTCTGTAAAATCAGGGTTGCTAGTGAGAGCACGTAGTCAGGGTGAAGATATTTGGGAAAGGTCCTGCTAAACCAACCTCGAGAATACCTACATTGTATTCAAACCAGGGAGAGGCTGGAGTTTTACATCAAAAGCCATTATTCAGCGTCCGGTGTATGTCCATTTAAAAGCAGCCATCCTTGTTACCCCCTCAGGATCCCATGGTGTAGATTTTTATTTTTACAGTGTCTTATCTTTGCTATTGTATTTTTATCCTTTGGCTTGAAGGGTGCCCTTCACTGAGATGTGTGAAGACACAAATACTTCCATTTGGGAACACGCAGCGCTACATCCTTCTCAATAGTGTCTTCAGTAAAAATAGCTTCATCTGTCAAATGGGAGGTGGGAGAGTAATGATGCCCACCTCACAGGGTTGATCATGGATTTAATAAGTTAGAACACGTAAATCCACTTAGAGAAATGCCTGGCACGTGATAAGAACTTGGGCGTGGGTATAACTCAGTAGCAGAGTGCATGTGTGCTTAGCATGCGTGAGGTCCTGGGGTGAATCCCCAGTACCACCATTAAAAGAAAAAAAAATCTAAAAAATGATACGAAACTCTGTAAATGTTAGTTTTGATGATTATTAACATTTGGGTTGCTTCCACGTTGCTAGTTAGAACAACAAAAGACTTTTGAGGTTGGTTGTGAACAATTGAAATGGTTTGAGTGCAATTCCTCCTTTAGTTTCTCCTCCTCCACCTTTCTTTGATATGAATCTGGATCTCTCCATAGACTTTCTTCATATCTTCCTTGGCTAACTTACAGCCCTACCACTTGTTCTGATGGAAGGACAATTAATTAGTTTTCCTTAGAATTGCACCACTTACATGATTAGAAAACTCTATTCCTACTGAAGTATTAGTTCTTAGCTTCTTCTTTTATTATGGTCCAGATTTCATAGTGTTTGGCTGGTATGTTTGGTACTCTGTTTATTTCCTTGGTTATGTTTATCTTCTTACATAAGAAAGTGCACAAAAGGAACTATGTGAGTCTAAGTTTTGGCCAAGACCCCAAGGCAAATGATAGCGCACTGCAAAGTGAGGTGCATGGCCACCAGGAGGACTCACAGAGGAGGAAGTGGTCACAAACCTGTATTTTTCAGCTCTTAGCTGAACACCCACTGTTAACCTTTAAAAAAATTAAGAACATAAAAAAAGGCTTTAGGGATAGGGGACGGTTCATTGAGAGACCTGTTAGTGTGCTGGTGTTCTCAGTTTTGCCTCTAGTCCCCTCAATAATAAGCCTGAAGAGGAGGACCTGCCCCTCACTCTAAGCCTAGGACAAGGAGATTCACCAGGTCCACTCAGCTTCTCCGGACCTGAGCAGCCCAGGGGACTGGTGCCTGGCCCACACATTAAGGCGTCTAGAAGGAGTGGGACTCTGGCAGGCTGCTCTGAGAGTGGGGTGAATGAATAAGAGAATTGCCTAGGTACAACATAAGCTACCAGAGCTTATTGGGGCCAAATGTATGAGTGTCTCCATGGGCCAGATGTGGGCCAGAAATGAGAGATGGGGTGACTTCTATTAGATCTAGTTCAAGACAGCTGCCTACAGGGTAAGGAGGCCTTGGCAGGAGGGCCTGGAAGGGTACCACAGGATGCTCAGTATTGAGGAAGGACATTAGCAACCAGGGTGGAGATGCAGTCTTTCATCAAGGGGGTGGTAGACGAGACATCTTCAGCAATGTTGTGACCCCAAATGGGATCCTCTGAGATTAAGAGTCAGTTTTAAATATTTGCCAGGCCCAAGGAGCACCTGCTTTACACGGGGCCAGGCTAGTCATATCTTCATTGACCAATAGGGGCAGAAAGCATGGGGAGCGAGAAGAGGAAAGAGGGGTAAAACTAAGGCACAGATGGAAAGAAGAAAAAATTCCCACCCTTCACCATTGGAGGTGCCTCCCAGTAGCCTGATTAAGTTTGCCAGAGGGGACAGAACTTAACTCTGGGTGAGGATCAACTTTTCAATATACTGAGCTACTGAGCTGGAGAAATTAATTATTGAAATTAGATCTTTTTTTTAAAGTTTAACTAAAGATATTAGAGGACTTCTAATTATGTGAGAATGACCAGAAGACCCCTGGAATTTGTATTTTCATCCAAAGGAACAAGGAAGAAGTTGGCTTCAGGAGTGAACAGCAAAGACAGCAGCGGAGCTGCTTTTGGATGAAACACTTGAATTCCACGTTTGAAACATATAAGATTGCATTTGCTTTATTGAAGATGGATTTTTTTCCTTCTTTTTTTATTCTGTCTTCTTTTGATGACTTTCAAGGTAAGGGGTTGAAATAAAAATGTCTTTACCAACTTTAAGTAGAGAGATCATGTAAAAGAATACTCTGATTAAACATTTCTTCAATTATTTTCAGCAAAGGGAAAGCATAAAAGAATTTAATAAAAACTTTTGGGCTTTCAGGTTAAAAACGGGGGAGACATAGCTATTTACTACCAGATGAGTGATATAAAGAAATAAAAAATTAATTTAGTCCTTTAAAAAAATTTAGAAATAGATTTAAATTTATAGAAAAGTTGCCTAGTTAGTACAGAGAGTTCCTTTATACCCCATACCCAGTTTCATCTATTATTAATATTTTATATTAGGAGGGTACATTAGTCACAATTAATGAGCCATATTAACGAACCATAATTAATAAACACATTATTATTAGCTAAAGTCCATATTTTTAATATTTTAATTAAAGTCCTTAGTTTTTATCTAAAATCCTTTTTCTATCCCATGATCCCACCCAGGTTTTCACATTACATTTCATCGCCATGAAATGTAACTTAGGAAAATCAGTTTCACAGATTTCTCTTGTTTTTGATGACCTTGACATTTTTGAGGAATACTGATCAGGTAGTTTATGGAATATGACTCAATTAGGGTGCTTCTGATATTTTTCTTATGATTAGATTGGGTTTATGAGTTTCTGGGAGGAAGAGCACAGAGGTACAGTGTCATTCTCATAATATTATATCAACGATCTATATTATCAAAAAAAAGGACACTTAATTAGGAGGAGTACCTGCTTTATTATTGAAATCATTGGAATGTTGGAATGAAGTGGACTTCTAAAATCTGAGTTGTAGACCAAAGTAATAAAGAGTGTTTAAAAGTATGAGATTTTAAATAGAGAGGAGAAGAGGGGAAAAGAAAACATGAGCCAGACATGTGAAGGACTAAGTACGTGGCTTATCACACAAATTGCTCTTAATTTGGCATTTCTGGTAGCTCTGGCTTTGTGGGTGTGTGACCTGAGCAATTGCATAGGACCTGGTGCTCAAAAGGAACTCAAACCTGGTTTAATGCTCTGTTGTTGCTGTCTTGAAATTTTCCGTAATTGTTGAACAAGGACCCCTGCATAAGGAAACATTCTTAGACAGACGATGTTTATCTTGTATAAGTCAGTGCTAGAAAGGCAAACCTAGTATCTCCCAAAACTTTCTGAAATCTGATGTGGCATAGTGCTTAGAACGGGCATTTTTTGGAGAAAGTGATCCTTCTTGGAAGAATCCTTTCTTTCAGAGAGAGCTTGAAAATGTAAAGATAGAGGAGACAAGGATATTTCCTGCCTGTCACAAAAGCCAGAAAGGCAAATATTGAACCAAAAACAGGAATGAAAGGGGTCTGGTTTTTCTCTTATAGGCCTTCTTATGACTAAAAATGGCTTATTTTTATTTCAGCCAATTAAAAAAAGTTTACTCCTTATGAGATTAAGATACTTGAGAATTGGACAAATAAATAATGTGAAGAATTAAAGTGTATTTTCTTACTGAAATTCAAAAATGTGACAGTTGTATCTCTGTTTTAAATGTTCATAGGAATTTTTTATGTATTGAGTAACACATGCATACATGCTTTTCTCACTTGTTTTTTTTTTAATTATTTTACTTTTTGGGGGCGGGGAGGTAATTAGGTACTGAGGATTGAACCCAGGACCTTGTGTATGCTAAGCATGTACTCTATCCCTTGGCTATACCCTCCCCAACTTCTCACTTGTTATAATCAATATAAATGTTGATTTTTTAAAGTATCCTTTAAAATATATGAATTCAAGAAGGTTTGACAGTGATTTTCCTCCAAGAAACAGAAATCAGGATTGTTGATGGGAGATGTAGCATTGGCAAATGAAAAGAATTGGTGGGGTGAGGAATTGTGAAATCAATAAAATGTTTTTCTCTCTTTAAAAAGTACATGATACAGCCTTGTAAACGGACTAGACTTCAATACATTTTTTTAAAAAGGGTAACAGGTTTTCTGTCACATTTGCTCTTTCATTCAAGGCCGATCATTATTAAGCATACTCTCCAAGGTCCCAAGATACCTAAAGCCAGAGATAAAAAAGAACAACGTTAGCGGGACCTAACCTACCCAATTCTAAGTCTTACTGTCAAGCTACAGTTGTCACCACCATATGGCACTAGTGTCAGGATAGACACATACACCACTGGGACATTATGGGAAGTCCAGATGTAGTCCATTCAAAAACAGACTTTTGATCTTGTTTTTACATGGATGAAAAAGCAATTCAGTGGAAAAAGATAATCCTTTCAACAAATGGTGTTAGAGCAACTGGTCACTCATCTGCAAAATAACATAAAACTAAATCTCACACTTCATACAAAAATTAACTAAAAATAAATCTGAGATTTAAATGAAAACCATAAAACTATAAATCCTTCAAAAGAACTCTCATTCATTGCTATTGGGAATATAAAATAGTAGTCACTTTAGGAGACAGTTTAGCAGTTTTCTTACAAAGTTAAACCTGCACTTACCATACGTGTTATTGTGACAGGTGATGGGCATATTACTCTATGCGTTTGTTAAAACCCATAGGACTATAGGTAACAAAATGTGAACTCAAGTGTATGCACTCAAAATATATCAACTGGAATGTCTGGGGATTCAGGGTAGAATGCAGATGATGACAAAAGAATCTAAATGTATTACAAACTCACAGCATAACCTCACTGAAGGAATGGGGGGAAAGGATCTAAGTAATTTGGAAAACAGTGTTTTGACGACAGTGTTTTGGCTAAACCAAAAAAGAACTGAATCGTCCTCTAGGTAGTAAACTTACTTCATACATATGTATAGGTTAGAATATACACATATAGCAAAGCTTAATAAGTAAGCATATAAGTTATAATAAAACCCAGTTTTCACACTGTCAAGAAAAGATGTTACAAACAAGCATGGGGGAGTCTAGGATACACTATCTGGTGCTAAATTAGTCTGAGGCATCAATATGAACTTGTGTTTATTTTAAAATGTATACAGAGAGATAGATACAGAATCAATTATATATGTGTGTATATAGAGGTTAGTAGGCATGCAAGTATTTGGTCCTGGCTGTAAGAGGGTGTAGAAGCAGTGACAACCCAGTGGCAGTGAGCACCCCTGGTATCCAGATGTTGATTTCTGAATACCACTCTCCAATAAAAAGAACTATGGCTCCTTGAAGAAGTGGCTGATTCTGGGATGAAGTAGGAAAATTATAAGATGAACTGGAGAATTTTGTAGGGCCAGAAAACAAGAAGATGCTTTAAAAATGGAAAAGATGAGAGCAAGTGGAGAGGACCCAGGGAGACAACTGAAAGAGCTACCGAGGAATAACACTGGAACAATTTGAGCAACAAAGTAAAAACATAGTATTGGATTTTAACCCAAAGAATAAAATCAAAATCTAAGGGTCCATTCAGATGTAAATACATGGTTGAACAAATAAATAAATGGGGGAGAAGGGACATATCTTCCTTAAAAAGGTTTTCAAATAATCTATGTAGATACTGTCACCTCTCTCTTTCCCCCAGTAGATGGAGCTTAATTTCTCTTACATTAAGAATGAGCTGGACTTCATGACCTACTTCCAAAGAATATAGGATGGAAAGGAAAAGTTAGTAACACTACAGTGAAGAAACCTGACGGATGCCACCTAAACCAAGTGCCTGAGGTTGACAACACCAGTGGTAAGTAGTGTTGATAGAATGTATCCCCTGAGAGGATACGATGAAGAAGGCACCTCACCTCTAAGGTGTTCTTCCCAGGAAGCTGCACCCCCTGTCCAATAATGAGAGAACAACAGGCAAACCCACAGTGAGGATCATTCTACAAAATGCCTGACCTTGCCAGGACTCTTCAAAACTGCCAAGGTTACAAAAAGGAACAGCTGAGAAACTGTCATAGATCAGAGGAGACTAGGAAGGCGCGACAGTGAAATGCTATGTGAACAATATCCCTAAGTATTCTGGTAAACGTTTGGTTAAATCTTTGTAAGCAGGAAGCAAGTTCCTATGAATGATCTTCTGGCTCTGTCAGAATGATCTTCTGACACAATTGCATTGAGCTTCCCAATAGCCTGATGAGATAGGAAAAAGAAACTATCAGTTGTGCTATGTAGGGAACAGGAGAAAGATAAAAGTGTATAGATGTGTTTGAGGTCTTAATGAAACCAAGATCTTCCTCAAGTAAGAGGAAGTTATACAAACATTTTAGGAGCAATAATAAATAACCTTTGTATAACTAATAGATAGAATTAATCTAGAATGATTAGAGAATGGGGAGTTCTGATTCATCGGTTTGTAATTTTATTAATTGAGTTATACGTGTTTACCAGTTATGGATTGCCAATTTTTTAAGGGACTAAGACATGTTAATGTCCTTGAGCCAAAGACCACCGGGACTCTGCAGATCACTAAAGAATAATGCTCACTGAGGGGAACTGGGAGCCCCTCAGAGAGAGGGTGTTAGAAGCTATTACAGGATTCAGGCTTTGGCTGGGTAGTTTTGGGGAGGGTCTAAGGAAGCAGAGAGGCTCACTCTAGACTGAGTGCTGTCAGAAAGCAGGCGAGTCTATGACTGTCTGAACAGACCTGATCCATTGAGAGGGCAGCTTAAAATGAGGAAAAGCTGCAGTTGGTAAAGAAGTAGCAGTCACTCATTTTAGCTGAGAACAGGGGATGTATGATATTTCGTGGGTTGCATGGTGGTCCTGTTTTGGCTCATTTATCACGATGTCAGGATGACCTTGTCTGATGTTCTGTGAGTATACGTTCAGCAGGAGAACAGCATGGCCTGACTGTGAGTGGGGGCCAGTTTCCAGTGATCAGGGGCTGCTTTTTCCCTTTTCAGAAACAAATGAAAGAAAACATCTCTTAACATATAATGTGTGCTTGTACTTGTCTTTTGCAGTTTGAAATATGTATATATAAATAAATATAAATATTTATAAATAAATATAAATGTATCTATAAGTGTTAATAGGTATATTTATATTTATTTATATTCTTTTTTTCCAAAAACAATGGTCACTGTGGTGGACCCTGTTACCACTTGCTCTTGTGCAAACGCTCTTCTCTTGGTTTTGTTGACATGGTACTTCTCTGATTTTTCTCTCTCTGACTTTGATCCGGTTTCATAGGAATTTACTTTTCAGCTTTTACGCTCTCTCCTAGGCCGATCTCATCCATTTCTGGGGTTTCATATATTATCTGTATGGTGATAAGTTCCAAATTTATGTCTACCTCAGGTATCTCCTCTGACCTCCAGACTCATTTGTCTAATTACCTACTTGACATCTTTTCTTGAAATTTCACAAAAATCTCAAACTTAAGGGTTCTAAAAAGAAGGAATTTATTGACTTTCTGTCCTAATGTCGTTCCACTTCCAGTCTTTGCCATCTCACTAAAGAGTCCCACCATCCACCTGTTACGGAAACGACAGGCCAGCCAAGAAACAAGCACCACTCGGAGGGTTGGAGTACTCAGATGTATTACGCCGGAGGGCTCAGAGGGGCTTCTGCTCCGAAGCTCTGAGCACCTCCAAGACATGTGCATGAGGTTTTATAGGGTAAAGTACAAGCTTGGGGTATTCGGCCAATAGGCATGGAACAGCTTTAGCGGCATCATTATCACAAAGTAGAGGCAGGGAGGCAGCAAACCAACATTTCAAGGCCAGATATGTCTCTTTGAAAATCCAGCTGGCTAGCGAAAAAAAAAACATGAGCAGGGAATCAGCAAACCAACACCTGTTACACCTAGATTCACGAGTTAGCTTGTTAGCCAAGCCTGTCTTTTCCTTCTCACTCCTAGATCCTCCAGCTTGGGAGTCAAACGTGATACCTGTGCACCCTCAGTCCCCGTATCTCATCCACCAGCAAATCCTGTTGCACCGACTCCAAACTGCACCTCTTATCTCCTCACTTCCTGCGTCCTCCCTAGGCCAGCTCTGGTCCAAGCCACCATCATCACCTTCTCCACTACGGCAGCTTCCTTATCAATCTCTCAGCTTCCATCTTGGATCTTTTTTCCAAACTATTCTTGTAACAGCGGAAGTCATCTTTTAAGAGCTTAAATACAATTAAATCACTCTCCTCTCCCTGTAGAATCCTTCAGTAACTTTCCAGTGCACTTTAAAGTGAAACCCAAGGTCCTGTCCACGATCTGTGGCCTGCATGGCTTACGTTGTCCCTATCTGTCAAATGTGTCTTATCTCAGACCACTCCCCTCTTCCCTGCTCCTTTTTTCTCCAGTCACACAAAGTTTTAAATATGTTTCCAAGTTATCAGGCTCTTCCTATCTCAGAGCCTTTGCACTTGCCCTGACTATAGAAGCACCCCCACCCACACAGGCCTTTCTCTACCCACACCCTTCACACGGGAGGGCCCCGCTCAGCCTTCACTCTGCACTTCAGTGTTCCCTGCAGAGAAAGTCTGCCCTTGACCTCTCTGTCCAGTTAACTCCCCTAATTATAATCTGTCATCAAATCCTTTTCATTTCTTTCTTAACACTTAACTAGAATGCATAATCATCTACATGTTGGATAATTTAATAGCTATTTCTCGCTCGAGACTAAAAGTTCCATCAAGGCACGGGGAACAGCTGTTTTGTTTCTCACTCCGGTTCTGCAGTTTGCACAGAAGCAGCAGTCAGTAAATACTTGGTGAATGGATAGACATATTAAGCAGTTGTCAGTTACTGTTAACTTTGAATAAGTTAGTTGTTCCAGCCAGCTTCAGGACACTGCAAGAGTGAAGGAAGGTAGCTAAAAATGTAGAAAACATCAAAGAATATCACAATGGATTCTCATGTCCTCAGCAGGTAGAAGATGAACAGAGGGTGAGGGGATTCAGGCAGGTAAAGGAGAAAGATCAGTGCATTTGGATGCAGAAGACTGAAGGTCTGGACCAGTTGCAGGAAGTTGAACACTTCACTTAAGACTCTGCGGCAGGCTGAATAATGGCTACCCAAAGATGTCCACATCTTAATTTCTGGAATATGTTACCTTACATGGTAGAAGAGACTTGGTAGACGTGCTTAAGTTAAGGATCCTGAAATAATCCTGGGTTAGCCAGGTGGCCCAGTACAAGAGGTCCTATAAGGGGAAAGCAGAAGGTGTAGAGTCAGAGACGGAGATGTGACAACAGAAACAGAATAATGCAGGCCCGTGAGCCAAGGGATGCAGGCAACCTCAAGAAGGTGGAAAAGGCAAGGAAATGGATTTTTCTCCTAGAGCCTTCAGAAGGAACACAGCCCTGCTGATCCATTTCAATTTCTGACCATCACAAGTGTAAGAGAACAAGTTTGTGTTGACACTAAATTTGTGGTAGTTTATTGTAGCAGCAATAGGAAATAAATTAATATAAGCTCTATTCATCTCTAACATCTGTCTTATTTACTTACTTTTTAAACCTCTATAAATGCTTTTGTTATTGTCTCTGTACTAAAAGCCTAAGTTATATAATAGAAGAAGCTACATCTCTGTTTCCCACTGTTTTGTTCACTGGACCTAGAACAAAGCCTGGCACAGAATAAGTGTTTCTTGAATCGTTGAGCAGATGAACACAAATTCCTACCCAGTGGAGCTACTGTGAAGGGCAAACACGCAACTGTGAATTACAGGCTATTTGTAAGAGCTGGGAAGCAGCCCTCCTTCCCATTCTCCCGTGTTATTCTCTCTCTTTTTTAACTCATTCATCTCTCTGTTCCTTCCCAGCTGGTCTCCTTTACTCCTGTCCCCATTTCTTCTCCCTTCATTTGATGCCCTTTTACCCACTTCTTTCTTTAGGCTCTCTACCCCTAATTATATTTACTTACAAGATATACCACTGTCCTGCTTGGGGATCCAGGAATGACTGGATTACATAAATACAGAGAGAGCCATTTCTTTTTTTTTTTTTTTCCTTGATGTATACTTGGTTTACAATGTTGTGTCAGTTTCTGGTGTACAGCATAGTGCTTCAGTTACACATACATAAATATATTCCTTTTATATTCTTTTTCACTATAGGCCATTACAAGGTATTGAATATAGTTCCCTGTACTATACAGTAGGACCTTGTTGTTTATCTGGGATAGCCATTTCTGATTTAAATATATGTCATACATGCAATCCTGTGCCCTTGATTAGATGTAGTATGTAATCACGATGTGTCCATGTACCTTAATTTGATTAAGGTAGCCCACACTAACTGGGAAGAGACTAGAAATAGAGTTCTTAGGACTGTGACTCATCCTAGCCAAGCTAACACATCCAAAAGTCATCACAATGTACTATTCTACATGAGTGATACATTTCACAATTTTAAAAATTAAAATTAAATTCAATTATTTCCTTTTGACTAGTAAAACAAAATTAGTAAGTCACCTGCTGCAAAGAAATCACTAGAAACTTGAATAGAGGCTGTCATATTTCTTGCTGGGGTAATTCAAAACAGCAATGGCAGCATAATTTTAGAAAAGTGTGCTTTTTTCATATTTGAATAAGATCACACCAAAATGACAAAAGAGGCTTGAAAGGGCCCCTTAAATTAATTTTTAATTCTAAAAATAAACCATTAAAAACCATTAAAGATGGGAAAATGTATCACATTTCAACATTTTGAAAATAGGATTAGTACACTATGATACAGTTGTTTTACCAGAATGATCTGGGAAACATGACCTATCTTCTACTACACAATATTGTCACCCTGAAATGCAGCTTAAACTTTTAGGAACCATTCAAATGTTAATTCATCTTTGTTATTGTATTATTACTTCAATTGTTTGAGTTAAGCTCACTGTAGCACTGAGAATAGTATATTTATTAGGTGAATAGAGATGGTCCACAAATTAACAGAAACCAATCTGTGCTTCAGATAGTTTCCCTCAGAGAGGTGGTAAATGACCATATGCAAAAAGTGAACATTATCCACACGGCTCCAAGGAGTAGACAAAATAAACGGGTGGAAATATGTGGGGAGAGAGACATTAGCTCAGGGTAAGGAAAACTTTTTTGACAGGGCCATTCGGCAATAGAGTGGGCGTTCTCTGAAGCCTGTGACTCTCCGCCCTCAGGCGTGTCTAAGCCCAGGATGGCAGGCTCGCTGGGCTGCCGGCGTCACAATTCAAGCTCTGGACTAGATGCCCGATTCCATGTAAATTCCAGACATCGTCACCTCTTTCCTCTTCTACTGCTGAGCCATTCACCTATCACTGGCCCCTCTGTGCAGTAACCAGGATGTCCTGTGGACGGCGCTCCTGGTGGGGTGGCGGGGAGCGGGGGCGGCTGTCCACAGAACTCTTTGCTCCAGCCTCCCTTTCCTTTCTGCTCAAACTGATTCTATTTATCCTGTATCTTCCTGTTTTCTTCAGTTCTTTAGAAATTCCACTTTCTCAGATATATAAACATAATCTTCTTTGGCTTCCCTCCTACTTATTTATTTATTTAAATATTTTTTCTTTTTTTAATGTTTACTAAGCAACTATTTTATTTGGGGGAGGGAGGAGGAGATAATTAGGTTTATTTATTTATTTTTTTAATGGTGGTACTGGGGATTGAACCCAGGACCTCACACTTGCTAAGCACATGCTCTAACACTGAGCTACACCCTCTTGCCTCTATTCACTCTTGAAACTCTCCCTCTCCTCATGTTTTCTGTGAGTGAACCAAAAACTTGAATTATAATGGATGAGTGTAGTATTGGTGGAACATCCAAATCAAGAAAAACGAAAGCCAGGGGTTTTGAAATGAAATTTGACATGATAATGAATTCAGGCTAATCTTTAAAAAACTAAAATAGTCATAATCATCAATTATGATATTGAAATTATGGTATTGGAGAAAAGTCCAACACACATTTTCTTTCACTTAAAAGGCACTTATTGGATGTCTACTGTCTGCGAGGCGCTAGGTGTGCTAGGGGTAGAAAATGGAATAATGCAGTGTTTTCAGGCATTTCTCAGAGTGAAATCCCCTAGAGTTTGAACTTGGGATGGGCCAGAAACCTGGGTCCCTCTGGCTCTATTCCTCTTGCTGTTTATCACCAACAAAATTTTTGAAGAAAACCTATTGCCCCTTTTCAATTCATCAAACAGTTGAGTAATTACCAGGTTCAAACATTTGTTTCTATAGACAAAGTGTGAATATAATGGGATTTTTCAGTTTACTTTGTGGGAGAAATAAGATCTTTAACAGAACGGCAGTGGAAACCAGGATATGGTCCCCACTGTGGCAGCACCACTCTCCTGCTGTTTGTGAGGCAGTGTGAGCCAGACAGATATGGACTTGAATGCAAGCTCCTATACTCACACGCTGCATGGCTTTGTTTCTCTGAACCAGCTTGCCACCTGAAAAAGGAGGACAAAAATAATAATGACAGTGTTGTAAAGTTTAGAGAGAATATGTGTGTAATGGAATATAAATTACTAATACTCAGATTCGCAATCTGCCCATCTTCTCTGCACTCTGAGGGTAAAAAAGCAAAACTAGGAGATGCAGAGTCATGGACGGAAAGCAACAGATCCGACAGAAAAAAATATGCCAGGATGCTGCCCATGAAGGGGAAATAGAACGGTTGGGAGTTCTGGGGGGATGATGTGTACAGAGTGATTTGTAAATTAACCGGATACTGGGAAGACACAGGTGGATGAGAGAGAGGAGTCTCCTGGGGTAAGAAATTGAGAATTTCTTGAGAGTTTCAGGGTACCAGAGAATAGCAGAGCATTTTAATAAGAATTCCTGTTTTTTTTTTAATGAAGGTATTAGGGATTGAACCCAGGACTTCGTGCATGTTAAGCATGCGCTCTACCACTGAGCTATACTCACTCCACCAGAATTTCTGTATTTTTTATAAGGATTTTAATAAGAGGATTTTGAAAAGAATTTCTGTGTACTATTTAAATGTTTGCGAGAACTATGAAAGTGAGGAGTCTTCTTCGGACTGTGTCTCTTGAAATTCAGGACCATGCAGGGAATGGGCAATTATGGTCATCGGGACTGTCATTCTCAGTTTTGAAACTAAGGTAGGACTCTGCCATAATTGACGTGAAAATCATTGCCCTAAATATAAGTCAATATACTTTTTCTCCATGAGTGTCAAATGCCAAGCTTTCACATAAAAAGGATAAAGGGGACCCAATGGAAGCAGCAATGATTCTTGAATGAATTCCCATCAAGATCCAAATTGGAAGGATAATTACGTGTCAAAATTGGAATTATAACTTGAGACAAATGCAAGATTTCAAAGAAGTTTTATGTAAATAAAGAAAGTCTACAAAAAAAAAAAAAAAAAAAGTCCTTACCAAATTCCTACCTGGGAATTTCCATTTTAACACAACTTTTAATGGACTCTGAATTGCTTATGAATTTAGAGTCTTTTCTGCAAGGGGCCTGATGGAAGCAGGGGCCAGTACAATTGTATATCTTTTCTCTGCCAGGGTACTTGATGCTGGCAGCTACTGATGCTCTGGAACTGGCCATGCTCAGGCATGGCAGTCAACTCTCTGACCATTTTCTCCCCTAAACTGAAAACATGCTTAGGCATGTTCTGCAGAGAATGAAATAAAAGAGACAGAGTGATGGTTAGAACATGCCTCAGAAATGCTGCAGGAATGGCCAGGTCCAGAGGTGGAGAGAGCAGCCACATAGGGCTGTTCAGGGACTCAGGTCATCTGAGTTAGGGGCCAGGAGCCTGGGGCACCTGCTGATTCACAATTGTGCACCAGTGAGCACTGAGCCTCTGACTTCATAACCTAAGCAGCAAAACTTATTCTATGGAATCTACCAGGGGCTCTAGAATGGGGCTTGCAAGCTTAGAAGCAGAGCTAAGCTACATCCAGCAAGAAGGATAAAAAATTAGGAATTAATGAATGAGAAACAGATGCTGTTGCCTCTCAAAGGAGTCACCTAAAAATTCTCCTTTGATCAGTTCATCAAAGCTGGAGAGAAAAGGAAGCAAAACCTGCAGCCAGAAGGAAGCAATGCATCTGAAGACCTGTAGGCCTGAGATGCTGGGCAGAGGTGCGCAGTAGCTTCACCCTTGAGGATCGACTCTCCAGGGGCAACCTCAGGGGCCCTCCCTCCCAGGTGAGGGGACCAGGCCTGGGCTCAGGTTGGAGACTGCAACCCCTATGGGGTTTCGAGCACGGCAGAGTGGGAGACCGGCAGGACCACTGCAATAATTTAGTTTCTTCCCACAACGTTTCTACTGATCTGGGAGCAGCATGAATCCTGGACGCTGGGCCTGGTCCTGCCCTGATGTGAGCTGATCAGAAGGGGCATCAGAAGCTGTCCTTCTCCATTTGAAAGGTGAAGGTGTGTGTTTTAGAAAATGTCCTAGCTTCCCCCGTTCCAAAGTTTTCTGGAAAAAGCGGTAATAAAGTCCCCCAGGCTTCATCTTGCTACACCTGCCGAGGCACCTGAGCGTTCCCACACTCTTGAGAATTAAGTCTCTGGAGTTCTCAGCACCAGGGATCTTTAGCTTTTTTTTTTTTTTTTTTTTTTTTTTCTAGAAACCACTGTTCTTCTAACTCCCGAACAGATAGGCACAAATTCCTAATACTGGTAAATGTATGGTAAAACATTTCTAATAAGGAAAAGGAAAATCTGGGGAGAATTTTTTGAGGTGGTGGCATCAGATCCAGCCCCCAAAATATGAAACACTGGTGAATGTGGGTCTCAGATATACACCAGGACCAAGACTATCCTCTGTAAATTGTTCACCTTCCGCCAGGCACGTATCAGAGGCTGTCAAACATCTGCTTCAAAATGAGGGAGGAAATTCAGAGATGAACATGAGGCCTCGCCAAATACTGCATAGAAAGAATATGGATTGTGTCTGTATTTTCAATATTTAGAAACCTAAATTTATGACTGTGATTCAGATAATGAAAAGGAATGTGAGTCTCACACCAAATAATTTCTCCCTTATCCATTATCCTCTGTAAAAGAAATGAGCATATCCTCAATTTTGAACACATACTATGCACTAGAAATGGTTTTAAGTGCTTTACATATATTAATTCAGAGTTTAATTTATATCTCCAGGGTATGATAAATAACTCCCTGAGCTGGCCTTCACAGAACAGTTCATTGCATCTTTGGATAGAGTTAATTACATTTTTATAATAATTTTCTCTAAGAGAAGCAACACGTAGAAAAGAAACAGAACTATCTGTTATCTGAATAAAATGTCATACATAACTTAGTGAAAAGTTGTGAATTTTTTTCCCCGTTAACAGAAGAAATCTATTAGTGACATTGTTCATTCACCCTAGACTAAGTAGCCAGCTATGTCTCTGTCATGATAAAAGATTTCTTCAGAGCACACCAAGGGGAAGTTCTCCTTTCAGAGCATGGTTCCAAATTAGCCCATTTGAAAACATCGTTAAGGATTCTCCAGTGAGAACAAGATCTTGAGGAAACTGTTATTATCAGCAAACAAATGTAAGTTGTTTTCATCCCCCTGGACCCCGTTTGTAACGGTAATATTCATCATCAACAGTAATGTATTTTCAGAAGCCTCTTGGAAAGGGTTAAGCCCACCATTGTTCATGTCTCCCAGGGTATAATTGAAGCAGCTGCAGGAGAACTTAGTACCATTCATTTTCTTGAAGTATATAATTTCTACTAATTGTCAGATTACCATGTTTGTAGATTACAGCATCATGATGCCAATGGACTTTAGGCAAAATTTCAATGCAAATTGCAATAGAAAGGCATGATTATTACACTAAGGAGGAAAATGAAAATAGCCAGATTTTATTTGGTCAAGCAAAAAGTTCCGCTTGATCAATAGTTTAAAATGACTTTTATTATTTTGTCTTATAACAAAGTTATGTAGTTTTTTAAATACGAAATTGTTTAAATATATTCATCAACAGGAAGAGAAAGAAAAACCATCTGTAATCTTACCTTGAAGATGACCAATGTCACATTCTTTTTAATTTCCTTCCAGGCTTTTGAAATTGTATACACATTTACTCATTCATAATTAATTTGTATAAGGAGGGGATCATACTATACATTCTATTTTTTTTATTGAAGTATAGTCAGTTTACAATGTTGTGTCAGTTTCTGGTATACAGCATGAGAGTTCAGTCATACATACACATACATATATTCCTTTTCATATTTTTTTCATTATAGGTTACTACAAGACATTGAATAGAGTTCCCTGTGCTACATAGTATAAACTTGTTGTTTATCTATTTTATATATAGTAGTTAGTATCTGCAAATCTCAAACTCCCAGTTTAACCTTTCCCTTTCCCTCCCCCCCCCCACATCCCCATAACCATAACAAACTTATTGTTTTTAAAATGCCTTTAGCTCAAAATAACTCTAGGCCAAAGTGGTTTATTTCATTTCGAGCATATTCTGCCACCCTCCAAGGGCTCCATGATTAGAATGGGCCTGGATAACCTAGGGTCGCTGATGATTCTTAATTCTCTTGTCCTTTTGCATCCAAGGACATCTGAGGAGGAAACTCCTTGAGGGTGCCCTTCACACTTCATTCTGCATCTTTGCACTTGAGTCACCAGAAAGAAGTCTTGTGGGGAGCCATCCTTAATTCTAGAACCTGGGAGAGAATGGTCCCTGAAATGTGGGCTGACTAATATCCGGCAGGTCATGTGCTGTAAGCTTCTGTCTGAAACATGGCTCTTAAAAGAGAATAGTCTGGTTTAAGGAAATGAAAAAAGAGAAAGGAAATCAGTGACAGTTCTACGTGGTACCAAAAAAAGAGAGAGAGAAAATAAGTTTCAAAATGAGCAATGCTATTCTGGGAGTGAAAGCATGAAACAAAACCACCACGGGAGCTCAGAGAGAGAGTAGAAATTTACAGCACCTATTAGCTCACACCAAAGGCAAGCGGATGCGGGATTTTGACAAGACCCCAAGGCCAGTATTTCCCGGCTTGATGTAACTTTGTTGATATCCCCTGCCTGGAATCTAGGGATTTGGCCGTGATGCTGTATGCTGTGGGTCCTCGCGAGGTGTTCTGCCTTAAGGGAAGCCAGTTCCGCTGCCGGATGATCAGGTCTGCCAGATGCTGCCACGGGAACATGCCAACAGTGTTCATTTGTTCAGTTATCAAATACGTACCTGCTCAATAATTTCAATGTATTGTCCCGAGGATCAAGAAGATCAGATGCACACCCCACACACTTTTGAGATGATATTTGTCTTATGTTGACTTTCTTGTCTGTTTTAGAATTACTTCAGGACCCCACCAACTGGGCAGCCTGGTAGGATGAACACAGGATAACTGAGTGAGTTTCTATTCAAAGGACATCCCCTCATTCAATCCTTCGCTCAAACGTGACCTCCTCATCAGTGGTTTCCTCACTAACACAGCCACTCTTTAGTCTCTTATTCTGCTTAGTTTTATTCACAGCATATATCACTATCCCAGTTGACATGACTTCCTAATCTGGTAAATGTTAACCAGAATATAAACTTGATGAGGGAAGGGGCCTTTCTCATCTTCTCTTGTGTGTCTGTTGCCTAGAAGAATGTCTGGCACATGGCAGGCATTCAGTTAGTTTTTGCTGAATGAATTATTGAACGAGTGGATGATCCTCTTAAGTATGGGAAAACAAAAATAGGTTTATAACATGAAACAAGAAGTTTAGGAATGTTAGTGTTAGAACAAGAAGGAAAGACTGGAAATGAAGTTAAGGCTAGAATAGAAGCAGTGCTTCTGCCAAACCCCCACATAGAGATAAGCAGTCAAGAGATTAGATTTGGGGGGTGTTAGGGAAAGGTTGAAGACCTAGGTCTCAGCATTCCACCAGGTTTTGCAATGCCTGATGTGGACTTTCTTCGGGCAGAGTTAATTCCAGTCACCCCAGTACCAGGCTGATGATGTCCCAGGCATGTCAGAAGCTTTCCTCTTAGTCAAACTAAATGAAATTGGTTAATAGGAGGTCATTCATGGAGAAGGGGGTAGGAAGGAATAAATTGAGAGATCAAGATTTGCAGATACTAACTACTACACATAAAATAAACAACAAGTTTCTACAGTATAGCACGGGGAACTATATTCAATATCTTGTAACCTGTAATGAAAAAGAGTATGAAAAGGAATATATGTATGTATATGTATGACTGAAGCATTATGCTGTACACCAGAAACTGACACAACATTGTAAACTGACTATACTTCAACAACAACAAAAAAACTTTTTTTAAAGAAGAAGATTATTCAAAGCAGTTCTTTTTACAGCAGCTTTAGAGAAGCAATTGTTCTTTGGTTCATGGGCTGGGGGAAGGCTGCTTTGGGAAAAAAATAATACTCAAATAATTTAAATGCCAGCAGCTACTGTAATAGGGAAGGGCTAGAACACAGTGGTTAAGAGTTAGATAGTTTGGATTTGGATACTGGCTTCACTACGTAGAAATTTCTGTGCTTTAATTTATTTCACCTGCAAAGAGGGATTAATAGATTAGAATGACTAAATGAGATAAAATACGTAATGCTCCTGACACAGCAGGCTGGCGATAGATAGTAGCTGTTTCAAGGCCCCTGGTCCGAGACAGCATGAATTGAAACCCTGCCTCAACATTTCCTCGTTGGGTGGTCTTAACTTAATAAAGCTTTCCATTCTTTTAGTTGTGAGTAGGGCTAGTATTAATACTGACTTCATTGGATTTGGGGGACAATTAAATGAATTAATATATGTGAAATACTTAGAAAACACCTGACTCACTGTAAGGGCTTGATAAGTGTGAGCTATTTAATTATTATTACTACAATTTGTTAAGTATCTACTTTATGAGAAGTGTTGCATTAGGTGCCTGTCACAGCCTGTGACCAAAAAATAGGTCCCATTTCCTTTCTATATTTGGATTATTATAGCAGGAAACCCCACCAGCTTGTCTGTAACGATCAGCTCCCAAAGTGCTGCTCAGCTGTTTGCAGCGTCTGCCCAGGGATGTCTAGGGCCCTCTGACGTGTGCCCACAACCAGCTTTGGGAGTCTTTATGAAGTATCCACATGGTCTTTCCTTGGGCTCTGGTACACACTTCTCATCAGTTTCCCAAAGGCATTTGGGAACTGCCTCTGGCCATCGTGGCAGCACCACTGCCTCCGCCCATCACAGGAATGCCATCGGCTGGGCCAAATCCATTGTTTTCTGAAGCTCCCAAAGCTGCTGAATCCAGAATGCCGGATGCCATGCAGAGGGGAGGAAAATGGCTTCTTCGCCAACTCCAGGGCTACATCTGGTCACCTGGGCCCTCAAGTCACAGGTATCTGCTGCTCAGTCACCTCGGTGTCTGCTTAGCTCCATACTCCGCAGTAAGGCCTCAGGCCAGCGCAAGTGAGCAGATGGATCAGATACTGTTTCATCTCCTTACTTCCTCTCTCAGCTGTCCAGGTCAAACAAACCTCAAGAATCTGAAAAAGAAAAAATACACACACACACACACAATTGAATTACTTTGCTGTAAACCTGAAACTAACACAACATTGTAAATCAACTATACTTCAATAAAAATTAAAAAAAAAAAAGAAAGAAAGTTCCTGGGCCTAGCAATAGCTACAAGCTGTGAGGTTTTTTTTTTGTTTTTTTGTTTTTTAACCCCAGCAGTGTGGGTCCTACCTCAGCCAGCCACGTTACCTGCTTCATTTTCGCTTATCATAACTTGCTAAGGCCTGTAGCAGACACCACAGTTATCTACCCAACAGCCATGCCCCTCCCTTATTTGGTAACAGATTTGTTATGACTGCCACATGTTTTGAAGAAGGCCTGTCCCCTCCCCAGACTAGAGATGGCAGCAGAAAGTGGGGAAACCAGGGATCAGCCTAAGCCTAGCAAGAGTTAACTCCATTCCTCTTGCCAGTTAGGGGAGTAGGAGAGAGTTAGTGGTGCAACGCTGTCGTATAAGATAGGAAGGGAAACTGGCTGAAGACCTGCAGCCTCTGGAAACTGAAGTCTGAGAACTTGGTATGTAAACTGCTAAAGCCGTTGGGCAATCAGAATTGTCTCTGCCATGCTAAGGATGGCAAGGCAAAGATATAAGAAGGACTCAAGTCCTTGGGACATCTTGGAGCTGTTGAATTACCCCAACCTGGAACTGCCTGCCTCCACACTTTTCACTCTTGGCTTAATAAACATGCTTAACTGTTTCAGCCCTTGCTATTCAAAGTGTGGTCTGTGTACCAGGCATGGGCATCACTTGGGATCTTGTTGGAAATGCAGAATCTTGGGGTCCCCCTCCACCAGACTCACTGAGTCAGAATCTGCATTTTATCAAGTTCCCAAGTGATTCATATGCACACTAATGTCTGAGATGCAATGGTTTAAGTCACTATTATTATTTTATATTCATTTGTAATTGAAAGCATCCTTGGACAAATTCTCACCAGCTAACAAGTGTCAAGGTTGGGACTTTTTGGGGGGTGGGTAATTAAGTTTTTTATTTATTTAGTTATTTTAATGGAAGTACTGGGGATTGAACCCAGGACCTCGTTCATGCTAAGCATGTACTCTAACTGGAGCTATACCCTCTCCCTAAAGTCTGTTTTTCATTAGACCACACTTTTACAATTTATGTGATTACTATAGATGAAATATAAATAGACAACATTTCTAGAGGGTATTGACTTTTTAAAGATGTTTTCTTACTCAGAATGGTGGATTTACCTAGATTGCTCAGATAATTATCATAATCCCCAATTTGCCATTTGCCTCTGCAGACAGCACACTCAGTGAAGGTTACATGCTTGCCCTTAGCTCTGTGTGTCTGAAATGACACAGTGTTTCTGATTTTACATTCTTTCCAGTTAGTAGACCAGAGAAAGGAGACCAAGCCATTCTACTCTTTGTCTTTTAACAGATTTCACTTTCCGTTGGACCGCACTGATTTTTCTTTTTAACTAAGAACTGTCTAACATTGGCCCAGGTCCCTCAGTGTGTCAGGTGACTTCAAAGATCACTGTTGCTCTCTGAGGGCATATTTTTGGCAAGATCTTTAGATCCCAGCTCTTCAAAGACCCAGTGAGACGCTACAGGGTTCTATTGTCTGCACAGTCCATCCTTGGCTCTGTTCTCTGTCTCTCTTTTTTTTAATTGAAGTACAGTCAGTTATAATGTGTCAATTTCTGGTGTACAGTACAATGTCCCAGTCATACATATACATACATGTATTTGTTTTCATATTTTTTCATTCAAGATTATTACAAGATACTGAATATAGTTCTCTGTGCTATACAGAAGAAATTTTTTAAATCTATTTTTACATATAGTGGTTAACATTTGCAAATTGCAAGGCTCTGCTCTGTTTTCATTTCTGCTAATTATGTGGAAGGCTTCACAAACAGCTAGAAGGAGGGGGAGCATGTTTGTGCCATATGGGAACCCCTCTTTTCCTCATCGCAGACATCTGAGGGTAGATGTCAAATGTTCTGCTAGTTACCTTCTCAGACATTTTATATCCATGAAGCCACACTGAACCACAGAACAGGTCAGAGGAAAGTCTTTTCGGGATCCTGAAAGTTTCTCTGTTGACATGGACGGTCCAGTAAAAGTCAGCCCCCAATACCTCTTCCCTCCACATCACCATTTAGGGAGGTCCGTCTCTTGGCATTGGCATTGAGTCTGTGTGCTTAGCTGAGTGAGAATCCAAGAAGGTGCCATTAAAGGCAGACGGTCAAGTCACTTGTTCAGAAAAAGTCACTTAAAAGAGCTCTCTTTTTATTGTAAAATATCATACCTGCAAGATATACATATAGCTGATTTGGACGTGGGGCCTCTAGGACTTAATGAGACCATGAGGGTGGAGCCCCCATGAAAGGGATTAGCGCCTTTATAAGAAGAGACACGAAAGGGATGATCTTTCTTCCTGCCATATGAGGCTATAGCAATAGATGACTATATATTCAAGCCAGGAAGAAGGTTCTCGCCAGGAACCAAATTGGCCCAGCACCTTCATCTCAGTCTCCAGCCTCCACGACTGTTAAAAATAGATCTTTATTGTTTAAGCCACCCAGTCTATGGTATTTTTGTTATAGCAGCCCTGGCAGGCTAATATATATTTTAAGAGTAAAAATAAAATACATGTGCCACCGGCCAACTTAAAAAAAAATAGGATCTAACCAGTCTCCTTGAAGCCCCACGTGTGGGCCCCTCTCTGATACCCTCCTCCCCTAACAACCCTTGTCTGCCTGGAAGTAAACAAAATCCTGTATTTCTAATTACTCATTCTCTTGCTTTTCTGTGTAGTTTTACCTCATATGTACATATCCCAACACAATATGTTGTTTATTTTTCCTGATTTTGCACTTTGTGTAAATGAGTCACACAGTATGTTTCTATGCCTTTCCTCTTCACTCAGCATTTTGAGATTTAACCATAATAATGTGTGTAGCAGTAGTTCATTTTTTCATTGCTGTTTAGTATTTCACTTGCGAATATAACACAATTTGTTGATCCATTTTACTGCTGATGGACATTTCACACTTTCGTAAACAGGGTTGTGTGGAATTCTTCTATGCTCCCAGTATGCATCTGCGAGAGTTTAGGGCCCCGAGTGAGGCCCAGGAGGGTCTGTACCTTCTTCTTGATTGTAGGAGGGGCCAGATGCAATGGCTTCTCTTTCACATTAGAAGGAAATTCTCAACATGACCCACACCGTTGGACTCCTAGAAATTTCACCGATAGAAGGCCTTGCTCCAACTGACATGCAGACGTTAAGTTTGTTAAAAATTTGTCTAGTGTCTCCTTCGCTTCCTACTGCTGCTGTGCGAGAGAAGGTCTCTTCTCCTCCAGGAAGGGCTCATCACTTACTAGAATTTAGTTCATTTGGGTTTCTTCAAGTCCTTAGATTATGAAGGTTTTCTTTTTTTAACCATGACTTACATAGTTAATATTGTTTGTTCTCACTGTGAGGGTGCAAGTTCCCATCTCCAGTGACTTTCTAACTAGAAGCAGAAGGTCTGTGATAGATATAGGGACAAATAAAACCTATAAATATTCCAAGCAAATGTTATTCTTTCCCTATAAATATTTTTAAATGAGAAAAACCAAACACCAAATCTTTTTAGGCACTTGCAAAACCAAAGAGAGTCAACAAACTTTAAGCTCCTAATATTGCATTTCCTCTTTGAAAAGTTCTAATTAAATGCCCAATGAGATAATAATACATTCATTAGTTTTACTTCTAATTGAAAACATGAAAATATTCATTAAAATACAGTGCAATTTTAATTCTTTAGAAGCAGGGTGTAAATTTTCATTCAATTTATGAAATTAGAAAGTTTTTATATCCTGCTACATACGACAGTAACTTAAATTTTGTTTGGTTATAGAAAAAGAAGTAATATTTTTTAATGTTGTCTTAATAATTCCCTACAGCAATTTTTTTTCTAATAGAGTCCAGGTTATTTTGAGCTCTTGTTTTCCCCTCTCAACCATTTCTGTATGTATAATAAGAGCAAGGGCGAGTGAAAACACTAAGAAACCCTAAAATTCATTGCCTGATTTTACTCTATAGTACTCTCATTATTCCAACAAAAGTCAAATGGAAACATATATGTATAGTATCACATAACATAATGTAATTAAAATATAAATAGATGGGTAATATATAACATAATGCAATGAATAATACCAACTGAAATAAAACCATAAAAATGGAAGAGATTTCAAAAATCATCTGGTCCAAAAAGATTAATTTACAGAAGGCATTGAGACCTTAAGAAGAAAAGAGATGTGTCTAAAGCCACATACTTGGTTGATACCTAAGAGTGAATAATGAATTTATTGGGCCATAAGGTAAACTATACACATAACTTAAATAGATGCTGCCATTGTTTTCCAAAGCGGTTGAGCCAGTCTACCAGCAGTAGGAGAGTCCTAGTTGTTCTACATCCTCACCAACCAGATATTGCCAAACTTTTCAGAACTGTAGCTCTTCCCGCTGGTAGGAGGCGATACATCATTGTGGCTTCGACTTGCATTTGTCTGATGCCTAATCATTTTTGAGCTGTTTCATATGCTTATTGGCTGTATCTTTCATGAAGTGTGAGTTCAAGTCTTTTGCCTATTTTTTAAGACTTTGTCTTTTTCTTACTAGTTTTAAAAAGTTCTTCAGATATTCTGCCTATGAAGTCTTTGTATTGCAGATAACTTCTGGTCTATGGATTTCCTATCCACGTATTCAGTAATTTATCTGAGGTCACACAGGCGGTCTTCACTTAAAGAAGTTCTTAATTTTAATAAAGCCCAATGGTTTGTTGCTTTATTTTTTCACTTTTGTGATTACTACTTCTTGTCTTCTGGAAGAATTGTGGCTGACCTGAAGGTCATGAAAATAGTTTCTAATCTTATTCCAGAGATTAATTTATTTTTATCTTCCAATAAGACACTTAAAGTTCTATAATCCACTTCAAATTAACTTTTGTGTTTGGTTTGATATAGGAGTCAAAGGTTCTGTTTTTTTTCCCCCGTGTTTCTAATTGCTCCAGCACTAAGCATTGAAAAGACCATCTTTTCTCCTCACTTAATAGACGTGGTACCATCTGGTAAACCAAATGATCACATAAGTGTCGATTTCTGGCATCCCTGCTTTATTGTTCTATTTATCTAGCTTTACACCAACACAGAGATATCTTAACTACTATAGTATTACAACTTTATTGTAAGTCAAAATCTGGTGAGGAAGACCTCCAGATTTGTTCTTCAAGACTGTGTTGGCTGTCTGTGTCCTTTGCGTTCCTCACATACAGTTTGGAATCATGCCTGCCGATTTCCACCAAGAGAAAAGCTATTATGATTTTGACTGAAGCCTCACTGAGTCCACAAATAAATTTGAGGAGAATTGACAACCATATTGAATCTTCCAATCCATTTACATGTAATATCTCTACATTTATACTTCTCCATTTAGGTCTTCCTTAATTTCTTTATTGTTATTTATAAAAATAGATGTCTCACACATGTTTCATTAAATTAATTCCTAGATATGTAATGTTTTTGATGTTTTTACAAATGCTGTTGTTTTCAAATTTTATTTTTCCAGCTGTTTGGTGCTGTACTATAGAAACACAATTGATTTTTATATATTGACCTTGTATTCGGCAATGTTGCTAAATTCACTTTATAGATTCTTTTGAATTCTTTATGAAATAATCACATGAGTGTCCCTTCTTCTTTTTGAATCCACATGCCTTCTGTTTCTTTCTCTTGCATTATTGCCCTGGTCATTCTTCCAGTACAAGGTGAATATCCTTGTCTCGTTGTTAGTCTTGGGGGAGAGCTTCTGTATTTTACCACTGAGTGTGATGATAGCTGTCCCTCTGGGACCCTCTCAGTGGAAGCTGGACCCCTCAGCGAAAGTGGAAATGAAGAAAATTCTTTCCATCAGCACAGAGAGATAACAAAAGGGTCTGTATCCTGGCCAGGGTTCTAGGTAGAATGTAAGAAATTATAGCTCCCACATGCCTGAGCTCATATAAGGTATCACTTGAGTTTAAACTACCTACATGGTGGAGAAAGCCCCTTAAATAGAAATTACCCTAAAAGTTAGCAACTGAGACATTTAGCATTATCAAATGCAAAGCCTACCTGGAGGAAAGCACCTCTGGCCCATGGGGCACAAGATTTCTCTAGATAAAGGTACACTGAAGATGTGCCCACAATATAAACAAGAGTTTTTAGACGGAAAGAAATAGGACATTTTGATGCAAGAACTACAGATAATAAAAATCTGATAGACACCAAAGAAATCAGTTTGTTAAAATTAATATAAATCTGATTAAGTCCACTCAATATGTATAACAGAAATAGAAAAGGAGTTTAACACAAAAAAATATGAAAACGAATATATTGATGTATATGCATGACAGGGACATTATGCTGTACACCAGAAATTGACACATTGTAATTGACTGTACTTCAATAAAAATACAATAAATAAATAAACAGACACATCAATAATAAATAAATAATTTTTGAAAAGAAATAGAAAAGGAGGAAAAAACACTAAATTTCTCATCTTAACACAGCAATGAGTCAATACATACTTTTGTCATTCTTGCAATTAATAGTGAGACAATTAATTGTTAATTAAACCTCAGAGCTCCAGCTTTCCCCAGCAGTCCACGTGTCCTCGCTACATCATTATGAACCTGTCCTCCCGAGGACCACTGTCATCCAGAAAGAGAGCTGAAGTTGTATCAGCTGCAACCCCGCTACACTCAGTAGTCCACTTTTAAACGAACCAAGACATGCATTTTAAAAAGTTTTGCTCTATTCTATTTAAATGGCTTTTCAAAGGTTATACTCATATCCCTACAGAGCATTAAAAAGCATTCACTAACATGGAGCTATTTCAACGACATGATGTTGCATATAAAGAGCAGATGGTGTAGCTGCATGTACAATACAAACCTGCCCATGCACGATTACCTTTCTGTGGCTCCAGAAAGCCACACAGTGGGACTCACAAAAAGAGGTCTGGAAGAATGTTCACCAAAACATTGATTGTCATTACTTCTGGGTGGTAGGATTTCCAGAGATTTTTGCTTTCTTTTTTTTTTTTAGAACTTTTGCATTTATTTGAACTTCTACATTTCTTATTTGAAAAATTAAAAAACTAGATGAAGGCCTCACTTAAGCTTTGTTTTTAACTATTATATTCTTTAAAAAGAGTAAGTGGTGTTAAGAGATCAGAATAGCTGCTACAGCACTTGATGTTTAATGAGAAGAATTAGGCCATTGGTAGAAATTGGGAACAACAGCTCTAAGGCTTCAAAGACCTTCTAAAACCTCTGTAACTTACATTTCTGTTTCTGCTTGGCTCTAGGAAAGAGAGGGTGGAGAAACTACCAACACGCAGAGCTGATAGAGGAACACAGGACTAGCACGGGGCCACCAAGACCCTGAGGATTCAGGTGTGTGTTGATGGGGGAGGGGGGCTGGACTCACCTCCAAGCCATCACAGAGCCCAGTTCTCCAAACTAAGCTCCTTAGCAGTCTATCTGGCCGTTCTGTCTCCACCAGGATAGGATAAGATGTTTACCATCCACAAGCAGATCCACTTGATTTTCAGTGGCACAGATCATGTAGACATTCATCCTTTTTGTCATCTGATTGCTGCTCCCTGTGCCTACAACCCTCTGCCCCCAGACCTGGAAGAAAGCCATATCCGTCTTTCACAGGACTACCCTTCAGGTATTTGGAAATCTACTCCAGGACGTGTTCCTCCACCTCCTTTCCTGAACAGAGTCTCATTCTCCAGGTTACATAGTTACCATCCTAGCAGTAAATCCCCTGCACATGCTTATCATTACTCTCTGTTCAGCACAGAAAGGAGTGACACCACAGCTCTCTTCTTTCTGGACATTTTGATTCTAATTCAGACTAAATATCACATTCGTTTGGGAGGCATTCTTTTCTCGTGACTGATTATTTACACTGATCTTTTCAATTAAAAAGAAACCTTATGGATAAGTGAAATTAGTCCTGTCTCTCCTACAATTTTAGAGACAGTTGGTGTTTTTAACGCCAATGCAGGCCTTTCAGTTCTATCTACTAAACACGTGTTTCACCTCAGAAGCAGAACACCATTCTTCTGAGTACAGAATGTGTCACCTGATTTGTTCTCTAACACCCAGTTTTGTGACATCTTCAGATTAGTTCAGATGTGCCCTCTCTATCTTCATCCAAATCGTTGATGAAATGTTGAATGGAGCAAAGCCACGAATGGATTTCTAAACCATTAACCAGTTATTTCACATTCTCACCCATCCATCAGCCCATTAGGGATCTACTTAGGCTGATGGCTGATATTTTCTGCATGCATTTATGGGTCTCCTTACCACCTTGCCCTGTGCTCTTGAGGCTGACCCATATGGATGGTCTTTGGGTGGTTTGGCCAATAAGTGGCATCAACTGAAGTTCAGAGGTGAAAAAAGTGAGGGGAAGGCACTTAATCGTCGGCTCACTCTCGCAGGTCCTAGAGTTTGGCTCTGTTCCTCTGTTGAACACCACAGCTCCTGTCAGCTGCACACAGGAGCTCTCTCTGCCTTCTGGTAACCTCTTTTCCCTTCCCCCCTTCAGACTCTGGGTGTTAACAATTCTCTGCTGTCACTAGCTCCTACACACTGCACCACCCCGTGTTGGGTTTCCTAAAACATGCCCTAGCTTTGCAAATAGTCCCTTTATTAGATGCTCTGCAATTAACCTGTTTGAATGTTCCATTCCTCCTGGGATCCTGACTGATCACCACCAACTGTAATATCATACAACCCACAGTTCTCAATGTTTTTAATATTTTAATGAAAATACCATGAAGTGCTTTGGGGGAATGGGTGGAATAAAAATAGACCTAATTTAAAGATTCCCTCTATTTATTATTCTATTGACTTGTCTTTAAAAGGAAATAGAGTTAATCCTGCAGCCCTTGCTTTTTGCTACTTATGCAGCCTGCATGGTCACCTTTAAGAGTGAGGCTTTGTTTTTTTGTTTGTTTGTTTGTTTGTTTCCCTTTGAAATTCTTTTAAGGTTGACAAGAAGTTCATCACTATGTGCTCTGAAATACTTCATTCCTTGCCCTTTTTGAAAATCAGATTATTTGCCTAGCACTAGAAAAAATCCTTGAGAATAAATATGTTGAAGTAACAGCCCTACTTTTACTTCAACATTGAAATGAAAATTTACCTCGCAGTGACCAAGAAGAGTAAAAGATAATGAGAAAGCTAGACATTTTAAATGGGATTTTTTTTTCTCGCTTGAAATATCTTTTTCTGATTATAGTGTCATGTATGGGCATCATAGAAGACTGATAAGATACAAAGAAATATAAAATGAAGAAATAAAGATTAATCACATTGTTACAATTCAGAGAGAATATATATTTCCTTTATTTTTATTTGCATTTGGTATAACTGGATCATCCTGTTTATACAGCCTTACTGTCCTTTTTTTGAAAATTCATATTAGGTGTTGACAGAAGCCTGGAAACGCCTTTGATGATCTGAGACTCAGGGACATCTGGTTGTTAGGATCGCCACACCACAACTCGGGCACAACGCCTGCTTGGTGACAGCATACCCAAGTCATTGCCTTCAGAAGGAAATAAAACTCCCTCGAGCAGTACTTCTCAAACTTTAACGTGTACACGACACATCTGGGATCCTATTAAAGTGCAGACTCCGATTCAGTAGGTCTGGGGTGGTGCTTGAGAATGTATTTCTAATAAGCTCTTTGCAATGTCAGTGGTGCTTGTCTAGGGGATCACACTTTGAGAAATAAGAATTGTTAATTGAGTAGTAGTGAAATTCATAAAAACATTAAAGTTCAAGAAGCACAGATCTAGAGCAATGGTTCTCAACCTCACCTTAAAAAATAACACTCAGATCTCTGCTTTGCGAAAGCTTACTGGGTGATTCTGGTGTTAACGACTACTTCTGTAGACTTAAGTGCATGATAGCAAATGTGGCAATTATAA
Organism: Camelus dromedarius; assembly: GCF_036321535.1. Taxonomy (NCBI): domain Eukaryota; kingdom Metazoa; phylum Chordata; class Mammalia; order Artiodactyla; family Camelidae; genus Camelus; species Camelus dromedarius. Next base: position 61,726,320 of record NC_087441.1, read on the forward strand.
ATAATTCACACAGCCTTTGTTTCTAATCTCAATTAGAAAGGAAAAAAACAGCAACAACCACAAGAAGGGAAACAAAACAAAAATCCTGGCCATTGTGTAGGAAAGCTGGTGCTATAGCCAAGAAACCTCAAATCAAGATTTTGATTGGAGCACCCAGGGATTTGAACTAAACTGAGCCACCTGAACCCAAAATTGGTTTGGAAATCTCATCAGCATGATTTACCCTGTAGGACTGCAAGGCTTCAGTTTAACTTCTTCAATAATCAACGTAGACAAATCTTAGAAGTGGCACACATCCCAGCTTGGATTGCCTGGGTGTTCAGTCACAATGACGACCCAGAGGCCACCAGTCAGAACATATCTGTGCGCACCATCTTTGAAGGCAGAGGAATTGGGAAAGTAATCACCGGTTTTTCTTAGCATGCATCTGTTATTTCAGTGCAGGACAGATCAGGCTGCATCTGGTTTTGGCTGGAAGACTGTAAACAATCAAAGGCTGGAAAGTGTCACTGCTCACAGAGCCCTGACTCTAAAACACCATCAGTGACTTCCATTATGTCTTTTCTTCCACCATCTGGGACAGGGCCACAGATGGGATGGGAACCACTGCTGCCCATATTTCATACAACAACAGAAAATACACTGAAGTCTATGAAAGTGCGGTTTTCTTTCTTAGGACAAGTGGCACAAAGCCCAGGAAGAGGCAGTTTGGTGACTTTGCCCAGATCTCTGGAGCTACCGGCCCTGCCTCCTGTGCAGGACTGCTTCACCCGACAGGGAAGGTACACAAGAGGACACAGTCATCCCCCTGACTCACTTCGCACTACTTGCTAAACTCCTTCTTGGAGGGGCAGGGATAAAGATCAAGTAGAGAAACATAAAAATTGTCAGGAAGACAAGACTTCAGCATCAGACGCTCAGCCAGTTTTCACTTTCCTTCTGTGGGTTTCCCTCATCCCCCGCCCAGTTACACATGTACTTACTCCCTTCTGGAAGCAATTGTCATTTTACTTTCTATGCAGATCTGTGAAGGTGTCGGCTGGTGGCACTTGCGCAGAGCCTTCTGCACCTCTCTCGATGTCATTCCTGCTGCTGAGCCTCCCTGCCAAGCACCCCATCATCTCAACATCAGATTCCATCCTTGTCAGAGGATGGCCCTGGGGAAGCTGATCAGTGGCTAGGTCTCCTGACCTTTCCGACCATCTCCAGGTTGCCCCTAGCAACACGCTTACAGGGAAAAAGAGAGAAGCTCAGGAACATTACTCCTGTCTCCCAGTCCTTTGATGGGCAGCTTCCTGAGTTTGTAAGTTAGATCTCTCTATTCAGGGCCCTGGCCTTGAGTGTGTGACTGGAAGGAAAGCCTCCTTGAAAAGCCTAGATCATTTGGAGAGCTCATGAAATCGCTCGGGGTTGGGAGTAAAGGCAGCCTTAGCAATCACTGGTCCAATCCCTACATTTTTCAGCTGATGAAATTGGAGGTTAGGTGACTTGCAAGGCTGCAATGCTGGTGAGCGAGGAGCAGCCGCTCTCACATTCCAGTCTGCTTCCCGGAGGCCATCCGTCATAGATCTTTGGAGCGTCTGCTTCAGATGGGGAGGGCTGACTGTGTGTTGCTCCTACAATGCCCTCTTCAGCGCCCACGGGTGGTAGTCATCTTCCCCTCTCCCGGTTACGTCATCAAGCATGTATCATCTTGGAGGGCAGACAGCAAGAGAGACATGCTCCTCCTCTTCCTACACAGGCTTATATTTAACCTAATGTGTTTATCTGAGTGGCTAGATTCCATGGAGATTGGTGCCATAGAAATAAAGAGACCAAACCGTGCAGGCGATGGCACATGTGAAGGAGGCGAGAGAGAGACAGAAGAGAGACAGAGAGAGACAGATAGGAAGAGCGAGAAATAGAAAGCAAGGGGACAAGAGAGCAAGTGCATGAGACCCTGGAGGGTGAGGTGCCCAAGCAGGCAGGCTGTGAGGCAGGCAGGGTCCTTGGCAACTGGGCTCCCTCCCCGCGCTCCCTGAGAATCCCACCTCCACCCTGTTCACTCCTCTGGGGGAAATGACTGCCCGCCTCACAGCATCTTCCAAGTCCTTCAACAGTTCATCCGAGACACGCACAATCTCACAGTAGAGATGGACCCAGAATGTACTCCAAACTGCCAGCAGCTGTGGTGTTATGTAGGGGAACGTCAAAGTAAGAATTAAGAGTTTATTTTCAAAGACAAAGTATAAGCACCTGAACCAGAGGAACAAAGAAGTGCAGTTAACAGTTGAGATGATTTTATTCTCAAATGGCCCCAGTTTCAAAATACAAACCAAAGTTTACGCTGAGCACAAATGCAGACCTGAGAGCACAAACGATGTTGCTTCCAGTTAACCCTGTATCACAGAGCGGACATCTACACAACACCACTTGCTTAGTCTGCTGAAAGTCAAGAAGCAAAGGTCCAAAGATTCTTGTTTGGCTTTTTCCTACAAAATTTGTCAGCGAGTAAAGATCTGACTCTCCACATAGGCATATTTTATAAAATCTGTCTAAAATATGCCAATTGCTTGCTGGCTTCCTCATCCAAAGATGAATCTTCATAGCAATGGGAGGAAAGTGAAGACAGAGAGAAAATATTTTAAGCAGCAATAGAAGGACATTTGTAAACCTATCTTAAATACAACAGCCCTCTAAATCAGCATAGTACTGAATGGCCAATAAAATTTCATGTATGGGAGGGCTCACTCTAATGAACTGACTTACAATTTAGATTAAAGCGGTGTGCAGTCTTTAATAATAAAGTCGGCCCTCCATACCCGTGAGTTCTGCATCTATGGATTCAACCCACCGAAGAACAAAACTATTTGAAAAAAGTTCCAGAAAGTTCCAAAAAGCAAAACTGGAATTTTTCAGGGGATAGCAGCTATTCACACGGCATTTACATTGTATTAGATGTTATAAGAGACGATTTAAAGGAAAGAGGATGTGCACAGGTCATATGCGAATACTATGCCATTTTACATAAGGGACTCCAGTGTGGATTTTGGTATCTGAGGTGGGTCCTGGAACCAATCCATCACAGATGCCAATGGATGACTGTACCTACAATTTTTTTTAATCTCTTTTTTTGTGGGAAAGGGTGGTAACTAGATTTTTTTTTAGTTATTTTTTTAACCGAGATACTGGGGATTAAACTCAGGACCTCCTGCATGCTAAGCACGTGCTCTGCCACTGAGCTATATACCCTTACCCAACTTACAATTTTTTAAGTGTCTTTCTATATGCAAGCATGTATTAAGTATTATAGATCACGGTTTTCTTTGATTCTCTCAGTAAACCCTATTTCGCTGACGAGCACTCAAGACTCAGTGAAGTTAAATAACCTGTGCACGTGCACAGCACCGGCAAACTGTGCGGCCGAGCTTTAAACGCCAGCAGTCCGACTCCACAGCTCAACCATCACAACACACCCCAAAGTCCCTGAAATATTCTATGTCCAGAAAAGGTGATACATAATTTATTTAGTCCATAAAAAGAATGCTGATCCGTTATATTGCCTGATAACTGCAAAATAACCTTCCATTGTTCCAAAGAAAATATATGTTTCTGAATCTTAAAATTTAACTGTGGGAGAGGAGAGAGAAAGACTGGGCAGGTGGGAAATAACCGTATAACAAGGAAGGCATTCTGTTAGATCTTAGTCTTTTTAACTCGATCACACTAAATTTTTAGCACAGCTTTTTGATAAGGAAGTTTGCCACATCTCTAGGCAATGTCCCTAGGAATGGAACCAAAGGCCATGCACATTTGCATATTAAATAAATACATATTCAGAAGTTCATTATGTCTGCTGCTGTCCAATCTCTAAACCAAATGGCCTGTCATTATGACAGCTGAGAGGGTGTATGGACTGTTGCAGGATTACAGTGTTCACAGCTGAGGCTCTCCCTTTCCCGTGTACAACAGCTAACACTGACTGTAAGTCAACAGAACTCGAATAGACCTGCCCCTCATCGTGTTGGGAAGTTAGATCACAGGTCATAAACAGCGCTTGCCTTGACCTTGCCTGTGATGAAGTCTGCTGTTGGTAATACCGATCAGACTGTTTGTCAGTGCCTTGATATCCTTGTCAAAACACAATGAGAACTACTCAGTGTGGTTTCTTATACATGGCTGGTAAAAATAAACTGTTAAATAAATTATGATAGTAGCTACGATTTATTGAACGCCTACCATGTGCCCTGTGCCATGTATTTCACAAATATCTCCAAATCTCATAAAAACCATGCAAGGAAAGTGGTATCATATTCACTTTTCTGATATGAAACTGAGGTACTTAAAAAATTAACTGGCTTACTCTAGACTGAATAACTTGTGCCTGGCAGAGCAGATTTAAAGCCAATTCAGGCTAATGCCAAAGTTTTATTATTTCAACCATAGAAGGAAGGGAAAGAGGGAAAGAGAGAGGGAGGGTGAGGGTAGGGGTGGCGGGTAAGGGGAAAAATCTGAAAACTTTTTTTGAATTTGCACAACTTCAGGATTTTACCTCTTTCACACATTATGACAACAGTTGTAAAAAGAAGAAATTATAATTTGTGCGTTCTCTGATAATCAAATTGTCTGTGAGACATGCAAAACATTGATCAGACATGCCCATAATGAGTGGAAAGAAATACTGTAGGCAGATGTTTTCAAAAGGCAAACCAGGGTAAGCAGAGTGTTGAAGATACCAATTTTCATGATTGCTGCCTTTGTTATTTTGTTTCATTGTCCTTCACCCTGCCTGGTCTAAAAATATAAAATAGCATGACAGAAAATTCGTTTTCAAGGCAAGTTATCTTTTGAAAAGCCATGAGAAAAAAAGTGAGTTAAAGGATAGAATTTCTAGAATATTCCCTTTCTCCCTTCGGTCTTCACATTTGCCTCACATTATGTATGTGTGACTTTGCCTTGACTCATCCCACTAGTCATGAAATTCAAAAAGCAAGAGATACACTCTTGAAAAGAAGTCAGCAAAGAGAAAATAGAACAAAAAACAAAAAAAAAACTTGATGTTTTTGTGTATTCCAAAGTGTTTTTCCTCTTACAAAATTTTTTCTGCATTTTTTTCTAGTTGCCGACAAATAACTTTTAGGGAAATAAATGTGAGCAGACTTGGTCAAGTGACTGGGATGAAGCGAAGGCTTCGCCATCTGTGAGAAGTACATTAGAATAGAATCGCTCCAGGGAAAGGTTATCTGTGTTGCCTGCTTATTTATGAAATGACATTTAAATAAAAGCACTGGTTCGCTTTTTATTGATCCCTCTACGTTAAAAGGCATCTCAAAGAGAAGTGTGGCATGAATAACGAATCATGGGCTGCTTGTGCAGATGGAAAACCTCACAGGCTCTGTGTGTGGAGATCCATGGTGACTGCAAGCTATTTGAGGAAATTTGTATCCTGGGGCTTCTCATCACACTGTCTTGCAAAAAGTCAACACATCGATGCGTAGACATTTTCATAGTCTCTCAAAAACAAGTTTCTGAAGTAGTTGCCTAGATAAACAGTGAGGTTTTGCATATACCTTGCTAACCTATAGGCTGAGATTAATGAGAATGGGTGTGGGTGTGGCTCAGGGATAAAGAGGGAGAGGGAACTAACAATTTAGGGCAACTTTTTTGAAATTCTAAGCCACCTAATGTTGAAACTTAGTATTTTCTTTGCCTGGGGATGATGCTGGTCTTGGTTCCCCAGTTTTATTGCAAATTACCATGATGGGAATACATGGGTCCTCCAGAATGAAAACTCGAATTCATTCTCTGAGAGATATGTCTGAAAAGCTATGTCATCTGGAACTGCTCAAACTCCATAATTTTGGAGGGTCTCCCATCCCACCACTTCAGTAAGTACTAATTTCAGATTTTAAATCTGACCTATTCACTTGAAACTTTTATCTCTCTAGGCTCTATTTCCTTATACAACCTGTACTCAAACTTCCTTATCTCTTGTCTTGACCTAAAACGAATAGACTGCTAGTTATTTCTCTAGCAAAAATGGATTTATTTGGGATCAGCTGAGGATTGCAGTTTGGGGTCTTCAACCATGATGAGCCACATGCAAGTCTCCCTGTGACAATGTAAGAAGAGTACTTATAGTGAGGAAAAGGAAGTAGGGAGGGCGATTGTAAACAAAGTGTCCATGGTTTTCCATTGGCTGAGTCCTTGCCAGGAAAGAAGAGTTTTCCTCTTCCTCTTGGGTTCTGCTATTATTGCAGAACATGAGAGATATTTAGGGTCTCTCAACCCTATTTAACTGAGATTTCTGTTTATTACTATTTTTACATTTCTCCCTTTTGATCAAAACTTTCTCTGAAAGCATCTCTGATCAAGAATCAGGTTTACTTAGTTTCAGTGTCTTTTTGTCCCTCAGTGTCAGGAATGAACTTCCCCGGGTGTAGCGTCCCACACTGGAGGGGAAGTTCACAGATTGGAAACATACTGAGGTCACATCTGAGTAACAAGAAAGGGTAGGAGGGAGAGCTCTCAGGAACTTCATATCTAAAGTCCATATATTGTCAAGATTATAGACATTGGCGATCATTCGATGGCTTATGTGAGTTTGGTGGCACAAAGATTGATTAGGTCTGTGCCTGGTGGGCCCTTTCTAGAGAGGGGTTGAAGAGAGTACTTCTGGAGGTGTCATTTCCAATAGACAAAACCTCCAGTTTGTGAGGTGTGATACTTAAGGTCGTTGTGTCCTGAGAGAACCCTGTGAAAAATTGCTCTATCAAAACATGGTTATTTTTATCAGAAGCAATTAAGCCTTTGCAATATTAAGGTATTTCTCCTTTCATCAGCTGTGGTTAAAAAGAGGCAGGAGCCGGGCACATTGAGTGTCTTCTGAATATCTTTAAGGGTGAGAATTTATAAGTTCCAAAAGGGGTGGATCTAAGCTTTAGAGGGATCAACAGCAAAGCTTTTGGCCAAGACAAATTTTGCCAATTGAGTATTAATAATGCCATTAGTGTGTTTCACTAAACGAGAGGGTTGAGGGTGGTAAGCACAGTGAAAGTGCGCTTACCGGCCAAACAGTGCAGACTGGTCAGAGTACCTAACCGGTAAAGAGCGTTCCTCAGTCACTGGGACATTTGAGAGGAATTTCTCAGCTGGAGATAATATTTTCCAAAAGAACTTTAGCCACAGAAGAGGCAGTCTCCCGTCTGCAAGGGAAGGCTTCAGTCCAGTGGGAAAACATATAGACCATGGCCAAAATGTATTTATATTCATGAGATAAAGGAAGTTGTATGAAATCCATTTGCCAGACTTTGAATGATCCATTAGGCAGTATAATGTCTGTGAGCCACACAAACGGGCTTCTCTGGGTTGTAGTTTGGGTAAATGGGACAAGTGAAGGAAGTATTTCTGTAGTCTTGCTAATGTTTCCCACCAATATTGATTCATTAAGGCTATCATTTTGTCAGGAGACCAATTTAATGCATGTACAGTGGTGAGGAGTGAGAATTTTAGAGTCTCCAGTAAGACTGGGGTGTCATTTGAAGAAAACCTTTCTCTTTTTTATTAAACCAACAAGTGTTAAATTTCCAATCCTGTTCTTCCTTTTCTGACACCGTTTGGGGTTCTCTATCCAGGTTTTCTAAGTTATCTGGGGGGGAAAGATCCCTTTAGACTATGACAGAGGGTTTGACTGCTGCTAGTGCCTTTAAGGGAATATTCCTTGTGGAGAGGTCGGCAAGTTGAGTTCCCTTAGTTCCAGAGAGTCGAGTTTACAATGTCCTGGAATATTACTAATAGCTAAAGTGGCAGGTAAAAGTATTGCATCGAATAATTCCTGAACATAGAGGCCCATTTAAATTTTTATTACCATTGGAAGTAAGTAAGCCATGTTGCTTTCATGACATTACAAAGTCATTGGCTACTCTGAAAGCATGTGCTCTCAGTGTAAATATTCACAGTTTCGTCCTTGGCTAAAGGACAGTTTTATTTAAGAGCATATAATTCAGCCTGTTGGGCTGAAGTAGCCACAGGTAAGGATGCTGTCCGAACAACATCAGAAGGACCTGCAGTAGTGTCCCCAGCACTATATTCGCCTGTGTTGCCTTTTGAATAAAAGCCATCAGTGAACACTTAGAAGTCAACGTTACCCAGTAGAATTTCCTATGGATTATCATGAGGAGCCAGGAGGTGATCCATCAGCATTAAGCTGCCGTGAGGGACTTTGTCAGTGATGGAGGGGCAGAAGAGTAGCAGGATTAAGGTTAACACAAAATGAAAGGGCTATGTGAGGAGCAGTTAACAAAAGGACTTCATAGGAGGCAGGGCAGCTGACGGAGAAACGCTGAGTGTGATGAGAATTCACAGGGACTCCTGCTGCACAAGGTGCCAAAATGGTCAAAGGGGACCCTGCAACCATTTTCTTAGTGGCCTTAATGAAAAGGCGGTGGTCATAATGGCTCTAACATAAAGGCCTCCAGGCCACATGGTTCAGTTTCTGTCTATAACACCCTAGGGGTCAGTGATAAAACCCCAGTATTTGGGGGATGAGTACACCAAGGGCATTCCCTTTCCTTTCCTATACAAAAAGGAAAAAGGGATCTGATCACTGGAATGCCCAAGTTCAGGTAGGCTCATCAAACTCTCTTTTAAGGTCTTGAAGACTATATTTTTATCCAGTTCTTCGAATAAATACAGATCGGGGCTACCATTGAGTAAAACATAGCAAAATTTTGTCCAGGAGAGAGAAATCTGGGATGTAATTTCAGTAATTACCAACTAGAATGAGAAAACCTTGCAGCTGGCACCTAATTTTGGATTTTGAGAATCCTAGGACTGCGAAATCTATCTGGATCTAGGGGTAGCCCTTGTTCTGAAACCAGATGCCCTAAACATTGAACCTGGATTTGTGCGAACTGCAATTTTCCTTTGGCAACCTTAAGTCCCTTTGAGGCTAAAAGTTTTAGCAAGTGGATGCTGTCTTCTTGGGAGGAGGCTTGAGAAGGAGAGCAAATCATATACATATTGCAGCAAGGGAGATCTCTAGGGAATTTTATATCCTCCAGATCAGCCTTCAGGATTTGTGGGGAAATAAGAAGAAATCTCAGTAAAACCCTGAGGCATTACTATCCAGGTGAATTGTTTTTTTCTTTCCAAGTGAAGACAAAAAGGTATTGGGTAGCTTCATCAACAAGAAATACACTACATAAATCAACGGCAGTAAATAATTAATTTCCAGTGGGAGCGGATGTTAGTAACATGAGGGTTAGAAGCAACAAAACGTTGAGGGATAACAATGTTGTTTATTGCTCAGAGGTCCTGGACAAAGCTCCTAGGTTTTCTCATTTTCAAACGGGAGTGTTCCAAAGGCTAGTGTAAGGAATAATGAGGTCTCAAGCCTTGTAATCATCTATTATGGGCTTTATGCCTTGGAGGGCTTCTATACTTAAAGGGTATTGATTAATTCTGGGAAGAGATTTGGAAGAATCTGTTTGAATTTAGATGGGAGGTGCACTGTGAATTTTGACAGTATCAATTGGAGATTTTGCTCTTAAGGAGTGTGGTAGCTGATTTAATAGAGACAAATGATCAGTGTTCCCAGAATCAGCTTTGTACCGTCAAAGACAGAATAAATAAAAGATGTCAAAGGGCCATTTAATCCACCTGGTTGGCTGCTTTGATAATTACTGTCAAGTTCTAGAATCATTTCCTCCTTTGGAAGAAAGAAATTCTGGTATGATACTTGTCTAAGAAGTCTCAGCCTAATAAATGGATAGAAGGAGGAACAAAGGAGACACAGGTGTGCATCTCTCAAAGGACCTAAACGAAAAGAAACAGGTTCAGAGTCAGGAACCTCTTGAGGTTCATTAGAGATTCCACTATTTGAGCTGTTTTAGCACTCCGAGGCACTGCTGCTTTACAGTAGTGGGGCTGGGCACCATGAGTGTGGCTCCAGTGCAAATTAGGACTGGGAGATTCATCTCTAACCTGGAGGAATGTTTCTCTGAGTTGATTAAGAGGGAGGATTGGGAAGAGACCCTGTAGTTACTTGAAGCTCGGTCACTGAGAATTGGGAGGATACTGGAAAGGCTGGTTAGAGGGATGAAGGTGTCTGAAGTGCTTAAATTTATAACAATCTCTTTTCCAGCATCCTAGGTCTTTGCAGAGTAGCAGAAACTAGAGGGGTTTTGGTTTCCTTTAGGAGCCTTCATATGCTGGAGTTAAGTCAAGAATTTTGGTGGTTTTCCTTTGAGATGACTTCATCTGGAGTGTGAGGGAGCTGGTTTGTCAGATTAACTTAATCTGGAGTGGACATAGTTTCCCTCCTCATCCTGGTCCTTTTTGCTTGAAGGAAAAGGTCTTGGTTCAGTCCTTTAATAAACATAGATTTAAAAGCTACTTGGGTGGAATCAACATCCAAAGGAAGACCAGAATTTTCTTAGATGACTGGATAAAGAAGTTATAGCATATTTATACAATGGAATAGTACTCAGCCATAAAAAAGAATAAATAATACCATTTGCAGCAGCATGGATGGGTCTGGAGATTGTCATGCTAAGTGAAGTAAGCCAGAAAGAGAAAGAAAAATACCAAATGATATCACTTATATGTGGAATCTTAAAAAAAAAAAAGGCACAAATGAACTTATTTACAAAACAGAAACAGACTCACAGACATAGAAAACAAACTTATGGTTATCGGGCCGGGGGTGGTGGGGGGAGGATAAATTGGGAGTTCAAGATTTGCAGATACTAACATATAAAATAGGTAAATGACAATTTCATACTGCATGGCACAGGGAACTATATTCAATACCTTGTATTAACTTATGGTGAAAAACAATATGAAAATGAATATAGGCATGTTCATGCATGACTGAAGCATTGTGCTGTACACCAGAAATTGACACAACATTGTAAACTGACTATACTTCAATAAAATATATATATATATATATATATATATATATATATATATATACAAAAAAAAATCTGAAGTCCATTGGAATAATAATGAACAGGTTTGTAGGATTTTTATGTGTAAGCAGGAATTTCATTCCAATTAACAGACTTTAGAAAAGCCCTAGGAACTGCTGGATGAGCTTGCCTAGCAATTGTCTGAGTCTGATCACATAACAAGTCAGCACGCTGTTCTCCCACTTGTAATTCTAGCGACCATTCAGGATTTTCCTAATTAGCAGCTTTCACCCAATGCTGGGCCTGGCCTTCACCAACAAGCATATGAACTAGCTGAGGTAAGTCAGAGAATCTAGGCTGATAAGTTTGAAAGACTATATTAAATTCCTCAGCAAATCTGTGAGGATTTGCAATTACTTTGGGAAAATATTTGACTATGGCTTCAAGTTCCTCTTTAGTCCAGGGAATATAAGATATTAAGGGTTTAGCCTCCGATCCTCAGAAGGCTTAATTTTAAAGGAAGAATTTCTGACAAGTTCAGAGGAAAAAGAAATGGAGAGCGTTTCAGAGAAAAAGGGAACTTTGGTGAGGGAATTACTCTGGGGGAACTGAGGATTTAGGGGAGGAGTGGGCAGTGTAGAAGGAAAGGAGGAAGATGACACCCCAGGTGGAATGTGAGACAAAGAAGCCAAAGAAGAGGACCCTGAGGAGCCAGGAGCCATTTTATCTTTAATTGTTTGCCTCAGTTCATCTTAAAAGTTCCCCATAGTGACCACTGATATTCTAACCTGTCTTTGTCGCTCCATTTAGTTAGAAGTGCACATAAGGAAGGACCTCGGTTTTTAAAGATAAAATTGGCCAGAGTCCCTGCAGGGACACAAACTAAGAACGTATTTAGCTAACTGCGATCCCATTTCTCAGAGAGTATTCTACAGAATAAAAGAATACTTTTTGAAAAGCTTAAACAGCTCAAATAACTAAATTCAAACAGCTTAAATGGTTCAAATACCTCAAACAGCTTGTGACTCAAACAGTTCAAATAGAATACAGGCTTAATATCAGCCAGTTCTAAGGGAACAGCTTGGTCCCAGTAGAGCCAGGCTGAAGGCTTCCATACCAGTTCCCACAGAACAGCCTCTATTCCAAAGTGTTGCACAATTCAGGCACAGTTTCAGTGAACCAACCCCTGTTCCCAAAGGAACAGGCCAAGGTCTTCTCAGACAGTTTCATCTGAAACAATCTGATCTCAAAATCAGACCAAAGTGCCAAATGAGTACTTGTATGCAGAACAAGGCCTTAACCAGCAAGGACAAAATCTTAAAATAAATCCTGAATATAAAGCCTAGAGATCTTCAAATGCAAGGAAGGTGGAGGCTGAGATCCAGGGGAAAGACATAGCTTCAAACTCCAGGGCCAGCAAGAAAAACGGTGAGAGGCAATGGGCCCAATGTGGGCACCACACTTGTTCATTCACCAGCCCAGCAGTCTTTGGGGAGTCTTTTCTAGTCCTCATATGCGCAACCAAAATGTTGACCTAAAACAGACTGCCAGTTATTTCTCCAGGGGGGAATAAAACGTGGGGGGGGGGAGCATATTTGAGATCAGCAAAGAATTGCAATTCGGAGTCTGCAACCACTGTCAGCCATGTGCAAATTCACGCATGGCAAGGGAAGGAGAGTGATTTTATAGAGGGAAAAAGGAAGTTGGGAGAGCTGTAGTAAACAGAGTCCATGGCTTTTCATTGACTGAGTCCTTCTTCTTCTTGTGCTCTGCTGGCATCACAGGGTGTGACAGCTCCCCATTTTGGCCTCCTGACTATTTGATTGAGGTTTCTGTATATTAATTTTTTACACTTACTACTATACTCTTTCTTGAGCTCACAATTTCCCTACATGAGCACACTTTGCTTAACAGCTTTTAAAATAGAAGTAAACCATTTGCCATAGATCACATTTTGCAAATATTTAACATTAACTTCTAACTTTCACTTAAATTTTATTGCCTTGTAGTCTTCTACCCCTTGAGTCCAAATCTTGAGATTTACGTCCCAGGGCAAAACTGTAAGCTTACATAGCACACCAGAGAGAAGAGTTTTCAAATTCCTTTAGCTTTTCTAAGCCTTGAGAACATTGAGTTGTATCTTCTAAGGACTTTGACCCTTCCTCCCATGCAGGCTGCATCCTGGGGCTTCTTGTCTTATGGAAAGATGAGGACAGCAATTAAGGGAAGTAAAAGAGAAGACTGGCCCAGCCAGTCCCAGAGTACAGGTAGGAAGATGGGAGACAGAGAAAGGGAAACAGAAGTGGTAGAGATAGTCAGCCATGTGAGTTCAGTCTAAGTTCTAATCTCCCTCCTCTATTGCAATAGCCTTAAATGAAGTCTTCCTTAACTGTTTACCTTTGGTGCAATTTTTGCTTTGACAATGGAAAGAGAAAAACAAAACCAAAAATCTCCAAAATGCTAGTGGTTTTTTTATCTATTAAATTTATCACCTCAAATTAAATCATCATATTAGAATAAAGGTTTTTATCTTTGCATTTATTTCATTTTATCCAGCAGGCAAAGCCTGGGAGTATAAACAGAATAGCTTCACATGAAATAATCAATATTTATCTGCATATCATACCATTAGAGTTCCCCTTTACCATTTGTCACATTCACCCTAAATTTTCAACATTCTGCTCTGTGGCATCAGTGTCTACCAGAATATTGGAAGGTCCTAGAAGACAAGAACCCTTCTCCTATCCTTATCCATCACAGAGCTAGGTGTAAATTAGAACATTCAAATATTTGTTTAATCCACTCATCAGTTAATATTAATGAGCAAATTTTGTGTGCCAAATAGTGTGCTAAATGCTAAGACTGAAAAAAAAACGTGGATCATGGTCCTAATTTTTAAGCATTTACAAGTTGAGAAGAAAAGACATACACATGACAATGGGTAAATTACAAAATTGAGTGCACCTTTTGACTGAGTTATTTAAAAAATAAGGTATTTTGGAAGCTTAGAAAAACAACTGGAACAAGAAAGGAAAATACAGAACTTGAACTGGAACATCTTAAAATTTTGTTTTATTTTATTTTAAATTTTTTAAAAGATTCACTCAACAAATGTTTTTTTTTTTTTTATTTTAATTTTTGCAGGGGGAGGTAATTAAGTTTACTTATTTATTTAATATTTAAATGGAGGTACTGGGGATTGAACCCAGGACCCTGTGCATGCTAGGCAGGCATTCTACGACTAAGCTACACACACCCCACCTTTAAAATTTTGTTTTAAAAACTACTGAACTTACACAAAAGTAGAAGATACAGTAATCCCCTGCCAGTAACCATCTACCCATCGCTTAGCTCCAACAACTATCAATATTTTTCCCTATTGTTTCAACTATCCCCTTTTGAAATGGACCTTGAAAGATGGGCAGCATCCTTCAAATGTCACCCCATGTGATAAGACTTCTTGCTACTTCTTGGGCTCTGATTTGCTTACCAAAATTTTCCTTGCTCGCTTTGCTTCAGCCAGCCTAGCCTCCTTCCTTCAGAATCATATACTGAAGTACACTTGTGCCTCAGTGCCTTTGCATTCAGCCTGACCCACCCCCCCCCACACACACACACTACACAATGTGCCCCCCTCTTTGTGCAGGTCTCTGTTCTGACAGATTCTAGGCAGAGAGACCTTTGCCAATATTTCAAATAGCATCTTCTGTCCCCGTTAGCCTGATTTTCATTCTCCATAACATTTATCACTATCTGAATTGTGCACGCAATCTCTTTTCCCATTTATCATCTGCCACCCCCACTAGAATGTAAGTTTCATGAAGGCTGGTACTATGTCACAGGACCTAGTATATAGCAGGTGCTTGACAGATAGCTGTTCAATGGACAAATAAAAGAATAAATGCCATTCCCTTTGCTCAAAAAACTTCCGTGGTTTCTCACTAGATAGAAGTGAGAATGGGTGGCCTTTGGGCTAAATTCAAGTGATAGAAATGTTTCATCTGAACTGCACAAAGTTTTAAAAATTTAAATCAGTTGATGGCATATAGAGATGAAGAGATTTCACACAAAATCATCTTTAAATGACTTTTTCAAGTGAGAATAAAATCATTCTTTAAATAACTTCTTTAAAACCTTGAAAGACCTTGACTGCTGGTCTCATAGCCTCACATGGCAACAATGGAGTATAAGAAGCGGTTGGCTGACCCCTCACGCAAGGCACGAGCCACCTGGTGGCCTCCACCATTCCTGTTGTCCTTTGCTGTTCACCGGTGTGCTTGCCTGACTCATGCATTTACAGTCCCTGCCAAATCCTGTGGGCACTCTAGTTCATAAATCCTACCTCTAGGGTCTCCTTACAGGAATTGCTTCTGAGAATCATCTGTACTTTTCAGCTCTGCTGCTTTCACCTTGACTCCAGTTGCCCAAGTGTAAAAGAATCACCTCCCACTTCTGACAACTCAGTCACCCACGATTTTGTGTTAACCGCATGGAGTGGGCTCACGTGTTTCTACCGATCCTCGGTTTAGTCTTTCCTCCTCAATTTATATATTTCTAATTCCAAAAGGCCAGGTCCTAGGTTATTTCCTACCTACTCATTTTCTTTTGATAACTGAATAGTGGAAATAAAAGAGTAACTACGAGGTAAGAAAACAGCACACTGTTTCTATGCTAATCGGAGGTCCTGCCTTCAAACACAGCCCAGGACAGTTTCTATGAATCTTCCCAACCTCCTGTAACCTCCTCTCCCCTCCCAAATTTTGCATTAAATAATCAAATCAGTGACCTGAGATCAGCCAGATGGGAATCAACTACCAATCCAACGGCCTCTCAGGAATGGCATTTCCTCCCTGTTCACCCATGATTTTGAGATTGACACTTTAGGTGAAATCTTTTTTTATTCTCCTTTTTCCCCCATGGAGGAAAGAAATCTCATCCTTGGGATTTACAATGGAGTATAATACTTTGTCAAATTTATTTGACAAATGGTAATTCATTCCAGATGAGGAGATACTTCTAATAATTTAAGTAGAAGTCATCATCCTTTCAAGAAATTAAAGACAAAAGCAATCAGAATGACAAATGAAATCATTTCACTGGTAAAAAAAATAAATGAATAAATAAATCTAGCACATGAAACAGCAAGGTCCTTTGCTCTTATAGCAAAGTCATGAGCATCTGTAATTGAAATAGGATGATTCTGTCACCAAGTAAAGGCAAGGTGTTGCAAAGACCAGAGAGGCAGCCCTGGTGCTGGGTGGGGTGGGGGATCTGGTGATCTTATGCCAAATGGAATAGGTAACTGGCTGCAATGGCAAAGGAGCTCGTAATTAATATAAATGGGGATATTTACAGGGTGACCAAAGAGAGACAAACATACAGAGAGAGATGGAGAGACAGAGAGAAGAAAGAACAAAGCTCTAAGAGCATGAGATTTGTTTGAACGTCTTCTGAAGGTGTGTCAATTTTCTCCCTGACTTCTGCGTAGGCATCCTAAAGACCTCTTAGGGTCTTATGAGTAAGATTTAGGATCACGTGTCTAATTAACAGAGAAAAACAAATAACAAAAATTATGACAATGAAAATACGTAAGTATAAGGGTAACCCTCTTCCCTTCCGAGATCCTGCCTGGGGAAAATTGGAGCTTCCAGCACTTAGACCCTCTCCAGGAAGTACTGGGAACATACTGGTGTGCGATTTCCTGTCCTTATCGAAGGGGCGACAGATTCACCTAGAGAAACTGGTGAGAGGTTGACACGGGTGGGTTGGCATTTCTCCCCTGGGCAGGCATGCCTCAGCAATCACTGCTCACTTGTACTCCGTCTCTTATGATCTATCTGATGCTTCTTGTCTTACAGGTCAGCAAAGCCACAGCTCTTCAACGCCTCTTGTTTCCCATACAACAACCAGAGGCTCCTCCCCAGTGTTTCAGCTTTTTGTCTAATACGTACACAACACTGATAGAAAAGACATGTTGGTTCTATGTAGCTCCTTGTGTCTGCTATCAGTTGGTTCAGAATCCAACAGAGAGATGTCATTAATTAGACTCCCAACTCCCCAAAATGTAAAGCTGAATCTCCACTTTCTTCTTCTGGCAAACAACCGAGAAATGTCTCCCTCCCTAAGGCCTGCTTCCAGGGTTCTAATTTCCTCTATTTCGCACATGTAAAGCCACACAGGTTAAGCCTCTCGTTCATTCGCTCATTCAGCCTCTGTCAAACCCTGTAATAGATGTTCTTACTCTAGGGGGCTCACAGATGGGCTGGAAGGGCCCATGAATCTCTGAAATGAAGGAGCATGTGCAATTTTTTCTAGAAATGGGACAAAAACTTTTCCCTTATTCCCAAAGTGTTCCATAACGTAAAAAATGTTCCACTGAGACACCGAGACAAGCAAAGAGGCAATTTCAATGGGAAAGAGGTTCCCATACTTTGTCTTTTTTGTCTCATTAATGTTTTCATGTGCCCTTAGGTTAAAAGAAATACCTAAGACTTCAATTTATTAAGTAGCTAGGTCTAAGTAACTTAATACAGCAGTCCCTGTGATGTTCAACAGCTCTCCGTATTTAAATTAAAAATTAAAAATATCCTGTGAATTTGCTGAAGCACCCCGGGAAACCTCAATGCACACTTGGCGAAGCTCAGATACAGAGCAATAAACATGATGATAGAAGGAAACCAGAGCGTGAAAGGTCCTAGGGGAGCCTGAGTGCCAGGGAAGACTCCTTGAAGGGTATTTGTCTAAGACAAGTGTAGACGGATGCTCAGAATTTAAGGTAAAGATGGGCTTGTGTAGGGGGCAGGTATTTCATGAGCAGGAATGTCTATGGTCCTGGAGTGGGGAGGGTTTGGTTTGACAGGAGTGACAAGCACAAAGGTGAAAGGAGAGCGTGTGATGAAGAAGAGGCTGCAGGGTGGACATGACCCAGTGAATGCAAGACCTTTTAACTGTTGAACTATTTAAACCTCATCTCTCATTCAAATTATCCTTGGCTGTGGTCTACAAAGTGCAGTGACGTGATCAGACTGTAGGCTTTTAGCAAGCTCTCCCTGGCTGCAAACAGAAAACAGATTCAGGGCAGCAAAACTGGAGGCAGCAAGACTAGTTAGTTTCCAAGTACTCCAAGTAAAAGCAGTCACAAACAGCACGATGCAAAAAGGAGCTGGGGAAAAGCTGAGTACTAGCTCTTCCTCCTCTCTGCCTTTAAACAATTCTATCTGCCAACAAAGACAGTAAAAATTCCCTGGGTGGAGCCTCACCTTTGCAGTAGACCAAGGCCAAGGACTTCATGCATTATCACCAGTTCTTACAACAATTTCATAAAACAATATTATTGCCCCCATTTTACTGATTAGGAAATAAAAACAAAGAGTTTTTGGAACTATTCCATCACACATCTAGAAAGTGGTGGAACAGGATTTAAACAGCATTTGATTCCAAAGCTGTCCCCATTCTAATACACAGCAGTGTCTCTGAAAAATTTTCCTTATATATTGATTGAATTCCACTGGAATGTAAGATAAATTAAGACAAGATTTTAGTCTGCTTTGGTCACAACTGGGGCCCAGAATAGTGCCTGGCACATAGTTGGCACTTAGTAAATATGAGGTAAGTAAGTGAGTGTTTTTGATTCCTCCTTGTGAACTGAGCTCAACATAGAAAGCGTGGGGGGTTTTCAGCCAGTCCTTACTCCTGATTTAGATCCTCTTCCAGCTTTTCCTCTCTTGCCTGAAGACACATTATTTACCATCCTACCCAAGAAACAGACTTCTAACAGCGCCCACCCAAGGATGCAGACACTTTGACTTCTCGTAACAGAGAAGAACAAACCAGACTCCATAATGGATCTATTCCTTTAGCTTTGACCTTTGTGTTCTGTTGCCTGTACTGAGTCATGCTGGTTCTGCACCTTTTGTAAAAGAATATTGCCTATAGCCTGAAATATACGATAGCCCAGTCTTAAGGCTCTGCCTCTCAGGCTTGACCTTTAAAGGTACAACACTCTTCATTCATATAGAGATAAAAAGTTGCACAACAGAGACATTTGTCTTATTGGAGGTTCATAGGAACAGTGCGACCAGACCTACATGGACAGCTGCAAGAACAAAGAATCATCACGTCTCCTCCGGGGTCTGGCCAGCACCAGAAGTTTGCAACAACCTGCCACATCCCTTCTCCTTTTTAGTACAGAAGAAGCCTGAATTCTAACTCGGGTAAGAGGGTTCTTTGGGACACTAGTTCACCATTTTTTCTGTCTGCTGGCTTTCTGAATAAAGTTGTTATTCCTTGTCCCAACAACCCATCTCTCAATTTACTGGCCTGTCGAGAGGCAAGTAGCACAAGCTGGGCCTTGGTAACAGTCTGATGTCAGGACTCTCCCTGGACTCACCAGTCTATTATTATCATAATTTTTATTCAGATTTTTCTTTATTATCTCTGGATTAGATAGTGTTTGCTGCATATAAAATGAATATATTAGAATAGGTCAAGATTTGCCAAAAATCACTTATAATACTATAGACAAATCCTTCCCATAATTTCATGCTAGTGTCTTTAATGCCGAAAAGCTAAGGAGGTCTGCTGCTTCTGGTGTGGAACACTCAGTCTGGAAGTGAGCCAAGCCAGTCACCAAGGGCCAGAAGTAGAGAGATGGACACGTGATCTTTGGGACCATGTCACTGGCAACCCTGGACATTTTTGGGCACTGCTTCCCACAGGCATCAAAAGGCTCCGGTCCCGCCAGGCTGGTGACTGGGGAAATGCAGTCATAAAGGGCAGAGTAGGACACGCTTAAGGCATCTGTATTAGTCAGGGTTCTCCAAGGAAATAGAATAGATTTATAGAAAGATTTTATTAGAAAGAGATTTCTAGTATATAGAAAGAGATTTATTATAAGGAATTGGCTCAAGTGATTATGGATGCTGAGAAGTCCCACATATAGTGTGCTATCTGCAAGCTGGAGACCCAGGTCATCCAGTGGTGTAGTTCTAGTGCAAGTCCAAAGGCCTGAGAACCAGGACAGCGAAGTCCCAGTCGAAGGGCAAGAGATGACAATCTCAGCTCAGCAGTCAGGCAGAGAGAGTGAATTCCTGCTTCTTCAACCTTTATGCCCTCTATTCAGGCCCACAATGGACTGGATGATGCGCACCAACCCTGGGGAGAGCAGTCTGCTCTAGTCAGTCTACTAATTCAAATGCTAACCTCATCAGGGAACACCTCATAGACACACCCAAAAATGGTGTTTAATATCTGGGCAGCCCATAATCTAGTCAAACTGACTCATAAAATTTATCATCACAGCATCTCTTTAGAGGGAAAGCTCCACTTCATCAAGGACAGTTTATCTGCACCCAAGTGTCCTAGAATAAGCTTAGTCCTTGCTTGATTTTAATTTACTTTAGGGCTCAACCCCCAGGATCTGCCTCCAGAGTCTTAAGGCCAATTATCATTGTGTTCCTATCCCAAGTGTCACATGCTTGTTAGCAAGGGTGATAAATAATAGTTCAGTTTGCACCCCAGAGGCACTATCTTAAATATGACAGGGATGCTGCACTAGCTTCGCACAAAGATCTCACCAATGTGCCAGCATCCATGCCTGAGCAGACCAGGTAGAACCTGGAAGGAGGAGAGTAAGGCCAGTCTCTGGAGGGCAAGGTCTTTCCACAAGTCATTAACCCGTAGACCAGTATAACCTAGCTCTTCCAGGCCAAGATCTTATACTTGTTCTAAATACAGACACACACACACACACACACACACACACACACACACACACACACACATCAAGCTTCAGCTTTCAGAAGGAACATAGTAATACAACTTCTATAATAAAGGAAAAATTAGAATTAATTCATCAAAGTGTGTGTATGTGTGTATATAAAGTCACACATATACACATTACTCCACTACTAAAATAGTCATCTAAATATGCACTCGCTGATTCTTCCAGCCTTCCTAAATCAACAGAGTAGGGCTTGGTTTTGTGAATAGTAATAGTATCTTATTTACCCTTATCTCATTTAATGATTTACACTAATTTTAGAGCTTTATTACTGCCAATTTCATATTCCTTTCCTTACCATAATATCATTCGGTAGCCTATTAGCATATTAGGTAATTCTATTTATTTTCAGGGAGCAGTGTACCAGGTCAACCTGCCTGTATCCTTATCCTGGACTTGTGCAGAGAATCATGTTGCTAGCTTTGAATCCAAATTGCCTACTCTTTTTAAAAAATCATTAGTTTGGCTCTTCCAGCTCATTGGAACAGTAATTATGAGTATTCAATAGAGTAAAAAAATTTTACTGTGTTTTGGGAAGTTACTTTTTGACTTGGATCCCAGGAGATGAGAGTCTGAGATAGGGTATAGTTCAGGACATCAGGGAATGTGCCCATAAGTAAAAAATGTAGAGGTCCCGTAGCACAACATCCTCATTAAAAACTCAGGTTCCAAGAGGGTAATAAGTTCACACAGCTGGTTATTAGATATCTGGGACTGAAGTCACCCCCAGCCGAAGCTAAGTATTAAAAATATTTAAAAACTGGTGAGGAACTGGCAGTTACAAAGAGCCACAGATGACTGGTACCCACGTGTGTCATCTGGGTATCATCCACGACCCCGATGGATGCTTTCTGTATCTCGGAACCACTCGTCCACCATGCCCCCCGCCAGGAGGCACCTTAGAGCTACAGCAGCAGATTTGAGTTGCTCACTATTGTTGATTCCTATGGACCCAAAGAACTTTAACCATGACCAGTTTTTCCTGGATGCTAAGAGGGTAACTAAAGAGATTATGGCCTTAACCTAGATTACCTGAATCAATTGCTTTGAGGTAATTTTTTTTTTCCATAGTTAGACTGTCCTTTGTGCAGTCCCAGCTCCCTATGCTAAACTAAGACCTTCTTTATTTGGCCCAATTCTTCCTTATTACCATCTCCCACATCATTTTACAAATGAAAAATCCAAGGCACAAAAATCCTAATGGGTTAATGGCACCCCTACAACAGAACCCAGATATCAGGCCTCCAACTTATTCTTTTCAGTGCTCA
Source organism: Camelus dromedarius (assembly GCF_036321535.1). Classification (NCBI taxonomy): domain Eukaryota; kingdom Metazoa; phylum Chordata; class Mammalia; order Artiodactyla; family Camelidae; genus Camelus; species Camelus dromedarius. The sequence goes on from NC_087441.1 coordinate 61,748,261, forward strand.
CATCATTCTAAAGCTGTTTGATAAAATATTATTTGATTTAGCAGAAAGAACTAAAGTGAACAGCTTGAGACACTCTTTTTTTTCTTTTCAGTGTTTCACTTCCATTTTCATACACTCTCCCCCAAAGAAGTTTTTCTTTGGAAAAGAAAAAGTTAATACCCATGTCAAGTGCCCATTTAGAAGAACTTTGCTCCCCCAGCTCTGCTGGGCTAATGAATGGTAATTGCTGTCACCCGCAGACCAACAGCGTTAGTGCCAGTGAGCCATTAGGCTGATGCTTCCCCCAGCAGGACAACTTCCTTCTCTCAAGGGTTTCCTCAGGGAACCTAGAGTGGCACTTGCAAAGCAAATAATTAAGAGCAATAAACAGCAAAATTCCCTGGAGAAATATAAATTATTCATAATAATAACTGTGCAGGCTGGCTGGAGGAGGGCTGCTTTTCTTATGTGCAAGAATTTTCTGAATTTGCTCAAATATGTTTACAATTGTGAGTTTAAAAGACTGTTATTTCCTCAAACCAAATGGAGTCACTCTTTAATAATTTCTTAAAAGATCAAAGTATCAAATTTGACGTTGCTTTGATTACTTGCTTTATTTCATAGCATTGGTTCTCAAAATAGTTGTATTTTGCAACACTCCCCAGATCCTGCATCACCGTTGGTCATTCTTTGGGCTCAGCCACCCCTGTGCAGGGTGGGAAGAGTTGTGTGGTTCAGAGGAATGAAGTAAATGGCACAACTCAGAGATCTAGATTCTAACAATTACTAGTTGGATGCCCTTTAGTAAGTCACAACCGCTGACCTTGAGTTTCATCATTTATGATTCTGGAAGTGATCCACCCTATATCACAGGGCGTTGCGAGACTTGAAGGAGACGATATGTGTCAAAGTGTTTTTAAAGAACAAAATACTAAACACCTAGTCAAATAAATTGTATCATTATTTCTCCTGCTTAGACCCATGGTGTTCTACAGATGCCACCAACTCACTTTCAGAACTCAATTGTTCTCATCTTTGACATCCTCTGGAGAAATCTCCTCAGTGACTCCTTGTAGTTTAAGAGTCTCTGAAGAGTTTCATATCCATACGTCTTACCCTCTCCTCTTGATGGGCTGGTGGCCTGGATTTGGAATGCAGGTTTGGGAGACTTGAGAGGACAGTCAGCAAGCATAAGGGTGATTTCCCAGTTACTGTGGGTATAAACTGTACAACTGAAACTTCAGAATAGGTCTTTCTGTGGGGGAGGGTAGCGCTCAGTGGTAGAGCGCATGCTTAGCATGCACGAGGTCCTGGGTTCAATCCCCAGTACTGCCATTATAAACAAACAAACAAACAAACAAATAAATCTAATTACCTCCCCCCACCAAAAAAAAAGGCCTGGAAAAAAATTAAAGTTTTTTAAAAAGTCCTTCTCAGTAAATCCTGGGGGCAGGCTCCCTCCAGTAATCAGCCTAGTCTGTGCTTGAAATGTTGCTCTTCTCCCTGTGTTACATTAACTGGGGTTTATATTAGCTTTTCTGATCCAGTTACCATGCAAAACAAGTCCTCTTTTACAAATAGTTCCTTTAAGAGTAGTTGGACTCGAGTACATCCTATTCCCTTTACACACATCCCATCTGACCTTCCAGCTCTCAAAGTCTTCCAATCTCTAACATCTGTGTTTCACTTGAGGTTCTCTCTTTCTCTTCTTGTTTATCAGCTTTTTAAAATTTGATTTCATTTTTCCTTCCATTACTTTTGTTATATTAGTAGGACCGAATAGGACTTTTTCTACTTGAAGAATGATTTTCAGATTGCTCTGGCTCCTCCTTGACTTGCTAGGCAGATCTGCTCCTTGGGAACAGAGAATACCTGGAAAATACCCTTTTCATCATCTTCTTAACTTATGGGTCCACAATTATAACTTTATTAATTCATGCATATCTATTGAAAAATGTGGCATTGTTTTTTACTTGACAACTGTGCACTTCATGTTTTTAATATACATATATGTACTGTTCATTGTTTCTAAGAACCATTTACAGCTTTAGCTTTTTAAACTTACATAGTTGTCAAAGGAATAAAGCCAACCATAAAATAAGAATCAACAGAATGCTGTAATCCAATCATAAAGGACAGTCAAATGTGCTTACACATATTCAAGAAATCAATCATCTAAGTTATAAATAATAACTTACTTTGTTTGTTTGTGTTTTTGTTTTTGATTTTTTTTTAGATTCCACATATAAGCAATATCATATGGCATTTTTCTTTCTCTTTCTGACTTACTTCACTTAGAATGATGATCTCCAGGTCCATCCATATTGCTGCAAATGGCATTATTTTATTCTTTTTATGGCTGAGTAGTATTTCATTGTATAAATATACCACAACCTCATCCAGTCATCTGTCAGTGGACGTTTAGGTTGCTTCCATGTCTTGCCTATTGTATATAGTGCTGCTATGAACACTGGGGTGCATGTATCTTTTTGAATTAGAGTTCCCTCCAGATGTATGCCCAGGAGTGGGATTGCTGAATCATATGGTAAGTATATTTTTAGTTTTTTAAGGAACCTCCATACTGCCCTCCATAGTGGTTGCACCAATTTACATTCCTACGAACAGTTATAGGAGGGTTCCTTTTTCTCCACACCCTCTCCAGCATTTATCATTTGTAGACTTTTTAATGATGGTCATTCTGATAGGTGTGAGGTGATATCTCATTGTAGTTTAGATTTGCATCAAATATGGCATATTTTTATCATAATAAAAACTTCCAAATCCTTTTTATTATTTGATTAATAAAATCTACCACACTTCTATGGTTGGACTCAGAGCTTGGCTCCCTGAAAACCAAAGCTAAGGATAGAAATCATCTCATTTAGAAATCCAGAGTCAATTTTAAATAATATGGTAGGGAATAACCCAAGCTTATGAATAAGCCACATTAACCCAAACTTAACCTAGAGCCGCCTTTGTCTTCTCTTGGTCTACAATGCAAAATGGAATTTAGGCTGCCTACCTAGACCTGGCAGGTAAACCTGAAATCTTGAGCCCCATATATGCTCTCTAAGGTATGCAGAACTTAATGCCATGAAAGTTAAAGCTCCTGCCTGTCGACTTGGCTGAAAAATACTGTTGCTGCAGCAAATTTTGTTTGTTTAACCAACATCTGAAAGATCGAATCCCATCCCAGCCTTCACATAATATCAAAACAAACTGAAGCAGCCTATACTTTAAAACCTGAACTCACTTGCCCTGGCCAGGCAAGTTAAAAGTCCAACTCACCAACCCCCAATGCTTTACACAGTTGTGAAAACCAGCAGCATCGCACAATGCAGACGCCTGCAGCTGCCAAACTCAGCGTGACAGAAACATGGCCTGACCTACTCCGCAGTCTCAGTCTTTGTGAGTGTTACTTTTCTCCCCAAATTCCACTCCTTGTTTATTTCTCAAGATCCTCAGCCTGTGTACCAGATGTTGGGATCTGTCCCCCATCTCCCTACAAAGGTTGAGCCTGCCCTTGAAATTTAGACAGCTTGGAGGAGCAGAGCAGATTGTGTCATTTCTGCGGTTGGACACTCAGCAACAAGCCAGGGGAGAGGATAAGAGGGGGCCACACTCAGATTCTCAAATTCTCAAATCAGGAAAGTCAATTCTCTTGCCCTGCGTAGGGCAGAGTAAGGGATGTTAAGGGAAATAGCTCTTTTCCTGGAAACTAAAAGTGGTAAGTACTCCTCTACCTTTCACTATGAATTAATACAAGACCCAACCCGAACTATTTAATGATTTTTTTCCCCTGGCACAGAGGAAGCAGAGAGTTGATTTCATATAAGATTTTGACATTCCTAGGAACCACAAATCCAGGGAGAGGTTGTTTTTAACTGCCATATTTTGGTTATGAAAGCACTGTGATACAAAATTAAATACAAGTTGATGGCCGTATTACCATTAGAATAGGGTGATGCTCCAGGGTAACTTAACAATAGCAAAATCGTTTGAAATTTGGGATGCTGTGAAATGAATTGCAATTACGATTATTTCCACTGTTATTTAAGACACTTGAAATAATGAAAGTTTGATTGGAATAATGTGATAAATATAATAATTTAAAGATGATACAATATTGAACTTGAAAATTATTTTATATTAGTAAGTCAGTGAGATAATAGATTAGAATGGACGGGGGTCTGCATTTACAAGAGAGTTCATGATGGAAAATTACTGCCAAAGATTTTAAATAGGATTGTTATTCTAAGCATACTTCCTCATAGAAAGGCTTTGGTAGGTACCAAACTTCCCAAGAACTACAAAACACAACTTGACATAGATTCCTGGCCAAAAAAACATCAATTGATAATCTCAAGAGATTCTATCAAAGCTAAGATATAAAACATCAACATAGACCGCAGAGCTTTAAGAAAGCCACTCTTGAGATCCACATTGACAGAACCGACACGAACATCCCATCAAAACCACAAGAATCCCTCATTCTCTTCTTGCTAAGTCTGGTCGATCAGGTAAGGTCTCCAGCCACTGCTAACTCTGGTGAATCACAACCAAACATGTACCTGTCCGTAGTTGGTGATGAGACTTTGTGACAATTCTATTAAAAATAGGAACTTCACATCACATTGCAAACACATTAAATTATTTAATTTGACAGAATGTCTTCTTGACAGGCAGCTGTCACTGATTTTTGAGCTATACTTCTGGAGAACTTATCAGAACAATACAAGGAAAAAAATACTTATCTGGGCCTCACATTTTCTCAAGTGGAGGCTTTCTTACTAGATAGAATAGAAACATCCTTGGATTTTTGTGTGTGTGTGTGTGTGTGAAACATCCCTGTAATTAAAAAGCTTTGAGAAGTTGAAATAGGGGAGGGTATAGCTTAGTGGTAAAGTGTGTGCTTAGCATGCACAAGGTCCTGGGGTTCAATCCACAGTACCTCCATTTAAAAAAAATAAAAATTAAAAAATTTTAAAAGGAAGTATGTGTCAGTCACAAGAAAAAGATGTCATGTACTGCAGGGGCGCCAGGACGCAGTTCCCGGTGTTAAGTTCTGTAGCTGTGGGCTGCCCTGGTTTAAGTGCAGATCGGGGTTAACCCAATGTAGTTTTGATGCAGAAAAACAGATGTGGGGCATGAGGAGGGCTGTGTCCCAGGCTTTGGTTGAGCCCCTGGGACGAGCCCCGCCAAGTGTGGGTCTTTGGCTTCACGCAGGAAAGAATTCAAGAGCGAGCCACAGTTGAGTGAAGGTAAATTTATTCAGAGAGAGACACTGAAAGACAAGAGAAAGGCCACGAGGTGGGGGGGTTGGGTGCTCAGATTAAAAATAGGTACACACTCCACAGACAGAGTGCGGGCCATCTCTGCATGGAGAGAGAGAGGCTGCTACGAGGTGCCATGTTGCTAATATTTATGGGCTCAGTGGCTTCATATGCTAATAAGTGGAAGGACCAGGCTAACTAGCCTGGGGAAGGGGCTGGGATTCCCAGGAAGTGGGCCATTTTCCGCTCTTTGACCTTTTGTGGCTAGCCTTGGGGCTGCCATGGTGCCTGTGGGCGTGTTATTTACCATCTTAATATATTACAATGAGAGCATAATGAAGCTCCAGATCTACTAGAAGTTAAATCTCTCCTCATCTTGAGCCTCAAGGCCTAATGGGGGTTGAATCTTTCACCATTTTGATGTTAACTGCTGTAGCATTCCTTGAATGGCTGTGCCCTGACCCCTTCCTGTCTCAGTTTTTCCAACAGAAGATAATTTTCCAAGCCCTGTGTATACCTTGCCTGTTCCCTGGTTATTTAATCTTACAGAAAACCCACTAAGAATGCACTTAGAGAGATAAAGGAAGGAAACCAAAACTCTCCTTTTGGTATTTACCGAAATATATATACACATTGGTATTTTCTCAGCTTATGTTCTATAAAGTCGTGCTGTATTCTTCCTTCAGTGAACAGAAGCAGCAAACCCCCATGCCCTGCCCTGTGTCCTGCTCTCCAGGTCATCAGTCCATCCAGCAAAAGAGTTTTCTCTTTTCAAATAAGAACAAATATAAGAGCTTAAAACTTTGAGGAGCTTGGGGGATGGGTCAAAATGGAAACTGTGTGTAGGGAGAAAATGTTATCACTTGATAACAGCCTTCCTTTCTATTCATTTAATATAGCCCACATTTGCATATCAGAAGACTCTCTTAAAGCAGTCTGTTTAAAAATAATGTCAAATTGAGACGAGTATACTATAAAATAAAGAAAAAAAGAGAAGGAAAAAACCATCCCTTCACTGTTTTCCTTGCTCTAGAGTATCTCCCTCCCATCCACCTTTTTATTTGGGGGCAAATCAAGCATCTACTTTACTGGGTCTTCAGCAGCAGCGAGCTGACAGTGAAGGTTTGCTTCTGCCTGGCGAGCCTCACCGGGAGTGACAGGAGCCTGTCAGTCTGCGCATCTCTCCCGACCTGCCCTCTACTGCCAGGCTGAGTCCGTCCTCTCCCCCTGCTCCCACTCCCTGGGCTCCCAGCTTTGGCTGCCGGGCCCTGAGGAGTGCACGCAGCTCTGGGGCTCTTCAGGCCCCATGAGGAGCTCAGACTCAACACCCAGGTAATCCCCAGTCCTGCAGATCTCTAAGAGTAGCTACAAAATGGACTAAATACTTTCGCGGCAGCGTCTGGAAGACAGCCCACTAGTTGTAGCCTTTAAACCCTTAGATCAGAACTCCTTCACGTACAGGCGGTCATTTGCTCCTGCATTAGTGTTGGGACCTTGCCTCTGTGGAACTAGGTCCTGTAGATGAACTAGGAAGCGGCCAACTGAGCCAAATAAAAAATGTGCGTTAAAACTGTTACATATTCATATCAAAACATAATAGAGTAAACTAGACACGAGCAAGAACACTTTGAAATCCCCATTCTCCATTCACTGTCAGATATTTGCAGCGAGGCTAAGGTAAACAAGCTTGAATGCCAAGATACCTGCTTTTCGATGTCTCCCTTTTTTTCTTAAAAGTACTTTTCTAGTCTCTTTTTTACTGTCTTTGTCCCTCACCTGTAGGTCTTTAATGATTTTGAAAAAAATTCGATTTCTCTCTAGTATATAAACATTAAGCAACTTTGAGTCTGATGAAGTGTGGTGCCAATTTTTATTTTACAAATGGTTGCTTATCATGAATGAACAAGAGATGAGGCCTTAAGGAAACGCACGTCCCAAGCCTCGGATCCCACCACGCACAGTTTATTACGGGTGAGACTGGGTCAGACAGGCACATGTGCCGTGAGCGACATCACACTGCTGTTCCCCTTGGAGCTCCGCACCTTCAGTGCCAGACCTGTCTTTGGGGGTTAGCCTCGTAGGCAACACGAGCCACACAGACAGGGATGCAGTTCTCGCCTTCTAGGGTTGGAGCCTCATAATTTTCTTCATCTTTCCTTTGATATTTTTCGTGATGGTTTTGGAGTCCCAGAGATCTCAGTCTCTGTCTCCAAACATGTCAATAGTTTCATCAACCGCTTTATGATTGTGTTTACCCGGATGGAACCGTATGATTCAGTCTCCTGTATCTGACACTACTGACCGCCACCAACATCTTCTTCAATTTCTTTGGTCTAGGCGTTCCAGGTCCTGCCCCTGGAGTGGTCAGGCCAGCCCTTGGCCCTCAGTCTCCCTGAGCGTAAACAGGGTAAATGACAATGAATGCAGTATGAGTCCAGCTACCTTCTTAGATTTCCTTCCTAGATTCATTCCTTTGATTTAGCCAACCACTCTATAGGAACTCTCTACCTAGACTTAAAAGATATATAGTAGCATGGGTGTGAAATCTATGAAACATGCACTGTGGTAACAAAGGCTTGCTATCAGTGGCATAAGATCCTCTCTGTTATTATTTCATCCTTCCCCTGAATACACACAAACCTCCTGTGGGCATCACTGCCTACTGCTGCCCCTCCTCCATTGTGAGATGTGGTACTTCCTCTCCGGGTTCTGCCCAAATCAAGGCAAATGAATACTCCACTTTTGAAAAAATTCTAATTCCAAATCTGTGATCCGCTTTCAGGTTCTATTCTGCAAGTTTCTCTCTCACTCAAAAAATCAAAAGATTATGTAGATGAGTGAGAATGGTCCTAATTAAAGTGTACAAGATGAGAAGTATTAATTGTGTTAAACTAACATCTTGAGACATCAAACAGCATATATATTTCAGTTCTTTTCTCTAATTCACCAATTTCTACCTCCCATGCAGACAGAGAGACATGGGTAGGCATCTTCTCAAAAGACAGTGTATTTCATTCAATCATCCTATTACTTGATGTCAATAATAGGACAGGAGTTTCAATCCCTGGGCACCAAGAGTGAGGGAAAGGGAAGAGAGGCAGGAAAAGATAAAAGGCATATCAAATGATGGTTTACCATGCTGGCCACTGCTTCCCAACAAATCATGAAAATGCACAGGCATTCTTGCCCAACCATGCGAGACGACCCTAGACAGGCTGTGCAAAGAAGCCATACGTTGGAACAGAAGGAGAAAGAAAACAGAGCAGGTATGGCCTTGCATTCTTACAGACTTTCCATCCTCACTCCAGATGCATGTATCTTACATGCTGCAGGAAATTCCTGTGTCTGCTATTTTTTTTTTTTTTTTGGAGGGAGGAGGTAATTTGGTTTATTTATTTATTTTTAAAGGAGGCGCTGGGGACTGAACCCAGGACCTCATGCATGCTAAGCATGCACTCTACCAGCTGAGCTATGCCCTCCTCACCTTTTGAGGTCTGCTATTTATCACCTGTATCTCTCTTGTCAAATATTTCCCATTGGTCACAGTTTTCCCCTTGAGGAATTAACTCCCCCATACTTAGCACATGCAACAACCAGACCTTTCCCTTTGGTCTCCTCTCACATAGTTAGATCCCACTCTTTGAAGTGCGCTGCAGTGTTAAACATGAGTTGGAGGTGGCCAGGTCGGTAGCTACAGAACAGGTGTCAAAGAATGTGTCTGTTTGTGCTGGTAAAGATACTGTGTCTGAAGGAGCAACTATAATTCGAGCCACTGGTTTATTACACTTGGAATAATTCATCGCCAATCCTGCACATGTCGAGCAAGAAGATAAAATGAAAATGTGATGGCAGTCACCACCCCTCTGCCTTCCTCCCACATCTCTGTAATTTTGGTATGGGAGGAAGGGAAGGGGAAGTCTAGGAACTATGCCAGTATCCTAAACTCCATGCCTGAAGGAGCTAAACTAGGAACACAGTTGTTTACTGTATACCCAGGACCTGGAGAAATGACCACAGGATGGCTTAATGGATCCATTTGGTCTGCTTGAGGATGCTTGTCATCTTATGGATGCGATAACTGAGTGAAGTAACTATCTAAGGGCAGGCAGCTGGTGGTATTCAGGACAAGAACCCATGTTAACGCCCCCGAGACAGTGCTATTAAAAACCACCCCAAAGTGATCTTGTCATCTAAACTAGCCGTTCCTTCAGAATAGTTACGGACTGTGTTGCTTCTGACGGTTTCAAAGCCTTTGTCCTGTCGCTAAGAAATCAATTCTCTTCACGGCTGTGGCTTGTAGAAGCAAAAATAGTTCAGAACAGCATATCCCTATCATTTATGATGTACTTGAAAAACAATTTCCCACTGTCACTAGAGTCGCCCGTGATTCGCTTAGACTGCATCGCTCTAGCGCCTCTGCAGTGGATGCATTCTTCTTTGTCACCTCTCTGCTCCAACACATAGTCACTCCAGTCATCACAGAGCAACCAAATGTGATTTATGTTGTCCCCTGCTCTAGGTGCAACGAATACATCATCAGACCTTGGAGGTCCTGCGTTTGACGGCGTGCGTCAAAGCTGAAGTGAAGCCCATATTCTGCTCTTGATCTAAGGGCACCGTAGGCATTTTGCAGAGACTTTTTCTTTTATTGGCCTGAGTCACCGTTATAACTAATCCAATATTATTCTTCGTCCATACATTTCTAGATCCACATCAAGTTTTTCTTCTAATGAATCCATCCTAAGAAAATGGATGAGAGGTTGAAAAAGCAAGAGCCACAACCACCAAGGTTTATGTCTGGAGCAAAGAATGGTTCCTGAGGCATAACAAAGATGTCACAATGACTTAGTCTTTTGCTGCAAGCCTGGAGCCACCTGGTTCCCAGACAAGCCCCGGGACCATGTGACCTTGCCTGACCCTTGGGAGTCTCTTCTCTGACCTATAAGTTTGAGAATTTAGCTCAGTCTTTATTAAAGCCATACTCACCAGCTCCTTATATCTCAGGAAAAATGAGTTTATAAAGATGACAGAGAGATAAGAACAAGTTTGTCATCTTTTGTTTATTTTTTTTATCTTAATTGTTCCCCAAAGAGCTTTTCAGTACCTTTAAGTGCCACCTGGACACAAAAAATAGCAGTAGAAATATTAAGTGGAAGAAAGATCAGGGGGTCAAGATTAGTAATCAGGCATAGTTCCTATCGGGCATATATTTGAGGACAAAGAGAAACATCAACGTCTGGGTCCCCAATCTTGTGATAGCAATTCAAACCTCTGGCACTTTTGTTTTATGCTCTATGCTGTTTCTCTGCTTTTACCGCCTCTACAATCCTCCTGCCAGTGGGAAAATTACCTTAGGCCAGTGCTTCTCAAACTTCAGTGTGCACATAACTGACTGGGGCTTTTGCTGGAAAGCAGAATCTGATTTAGTGATCCTGGGTGGGGCCAGAGATGCTGCACAAGCGGCCAGGTGATGCTGACATTGCTGGTCCACAGATCTCAGACCTTGAACAGTGAGGCAGAGGACAAGCTCCTGGAGAGAGGGGACATGCTTCATCCACTGCTGTACAGAGGGCCATCAAGTCCTGCCAGTCAGCCTCCTGCATCTCACTCGGGTCCCCTCCTCAGCCTCTATATGACATAACAGTTTCCTGGAGGGTCTTCCTCCCTCTAGCCTCTCTTCCTCCTAACTCATACTCTCCATTTCTGCCAGAATGATAACTGCAAAACAGGGTTCTCATTGCCTTGAGGATAAAAAAAAAAAATCTAACCTCTCCCCACTCCAACAGAATACAAGCCCCCTTCACCTTCTGGCTGGTGTGCAAACTTCCAGGCTGCTATCACACCACGTCCACACCTAAACCCGGGGTGCCTGCCATACAAAGGAGGGCCCGGCTCCCAGAAGAGACCATGCTCTTTCCCCTCCCTGCCTTTCACATGCCTCAATTTCTCTCTAGAAGCTTCTCCTCCCCCACCCCTTCTCTTAATGTGAAATGTCCTTCAAAACCCAGTTCAAATGTCACCTGCTCTCTGAGGCTTTTCTGAATTCCATCCCGCTCTCAGGCACAGTCACCTGCCCTTTCCCGCGGGCCTAAGCCGAACCCCTTGACCCTCCCTGAGCACACATCTTACGTCTCCTTGGATTCCTTTACCTCGCTGTCTCTCCTTGTTGAAACTGGAGGCTCCTTAAGATAGAAACTGTGTCTTACTCATCACTGCGGCCCACTGATGTATAGAACGGTGCCTGATATGTAATGGCTGTTCAGTAAGTTTTTGCTGCATGAATAAATGAGGAGGAGCACAACTGTAGAATGCCAACAGCTCGGATGCCTAGGTACCAGTGGTTACAGGGAAACCTACTGCCCCACCCCAAATTCCTCTCATCGCCTGGCCCCCAGTATGGGAAGACCAAAGGCGAAGGCGTATGAGGAGTAGATGGGCCCCAGATGCTCAATCTTTGCCAGAGTCTTTGAGCTTCTCTTGAAAATGTCGGAGAGGAGCAATTTTAAAGACCTCATACCAAAACATTTTTTAGGAGATTAAATCTCGTAATAAACAAGGGAACAAATAAATACTAAAGCTTAAAAGGTAAAGCTCTCTTTCATCTTTGTTCATCTCTCTCTCTTTTTTTTTTTTTTTTTTTTTGGCTAAGCTCACTGTTTAAAATGTTCACATGGGATGTGGGAGGCCTTCCACGGGACTTATTTATGACTAACGAGTATGCTCCCCTCTGCAAAAGGCATGAGGCATGTGGAGTGGGCTCAGCTCCTCTGAAACCTTCATTTATCAGTTGGATATCAACTCCCACCCTCCTGATGGAGCCTCCTCCTATCTTTGGGCTCAGAGACGGGAGTGTGTGCCGGGTGCACGACACAGCTGGTTGCTCTGTGGGTCTGCCGTGAGCTCCTGCACGGGGTGGGCGGGGCTCTGCGTCAGGGCCCCGGGGCATTTCTTTTCCTGTAGGACTTAAGCTGGGCGAGAAAATTGGCCTTGACTAGTCCTGGCACTTGCTTAGCTGTTCCTACTTGCCCCCAATCTCCCAAAAACCAAACAAAAAAACCCCCACATTTTCTAAAATAGAGAGCAATGAGGTAATATCTTTTCAATGCTGTTCAATTGTAATTTATTTCTTCACACCGATCAAGTAATTAAGGAAGGAGGGACAACTTAGGCGTGCTTTCCTGAGCCTCCTCATTCCACTGCTGAAGAAACTAAGACCTAGAGAAAGGGAGAGTTAGGCACCTCTAGATGGTGAGAGTCGGAACTAAATCCACATTTCCTGAGTGCTGAGCTAGCTCCCCCTCCACTCATAGTATCTGATAATTAACTGTACTTCTTATTAAACTTCATGGATGCTGGAATCAAAAGACCTGGGTTCAAGTTGCAGTCTTACCAATTTTTAGTTCCTCCTGATAAGGTACTGAGCCCAGCATTGTCACCTGTAAAACAGGTACAGCAACAGTTTCTACTTCCATGAGGTTCCTGTAAGAAACAAATGCATTATAATTGAAGAAGTAATTTATAAAGACTAAGACATATTATAAACATAAATTTTTGCTACCTCTTTCTAACAATTAGTTTGTCAAAATTTTTGCATATGGAATTTAATAGAATTTTGTGCCACCCACCTAATTAAGATAAACTGATTTTAAAAGTACTTACAATTCTAAAAGAGCACATGTGAACTACATAAGGTAAAGGGATTTCTTTGAGCCATAAATTTGTCTTGAGTATTTCCATTTGGCACCTGGCCATGTCCCAACACACCTTTTAATCAGTCTTGAGTATATCTGTCTTGAGGATGTCAAATCTGTTTTGAGAATTAGCCAGGATGTTCCAGCCACTGAGCCTCATCCTTCCCCCTCCATCATTTTTCCCTTTGGGACATCTAGTGCCACGCAGAGGCTAAGACAGAGTAATGACTCACAGGACTTCTTCACTGGGTTTCCTTAAGGATTCAATAATTCCACAGAGTTTAAGTACCAACTGTAATAACGATCACTAATGCTTGCCTAGATCCCACCACCAACAAAGCTGTTCCCTAGACAGTCTGCAGAGGAAGGGAATTTCTTTCCCCATTTGACAGAGGAGGCTCGTTGATAGAAAGTAGCGTTTTCAGGTGCCCTGGTGGCAAGTTCTGATACTAAGTGCATTCCTATTCAGCACACTGTCGCCTTGGCTAGTCTTGAGGTTTAAAAGAGTCCTTTTGTCTTCCAGGAGCAGTATCCAACGTGTGGGTACAAATACGGTGGGAGAGAGAGAAGAAGTTCTGCGACTTCTGGAGCCCTTATTTATATTTGGTGAAAATCCTTACGTGGTATGTATGTATTTCTGTAAGCTGTGAGCATTGTTGGTGAAGCTCAACAACAGTCAAATGAAGGATGTTAAGGACAGTTGGCCATGATGGTTGGTTTTGCACGGAGACACATCCCTCTCCTTGCGGGTGATGTGTCAGCATGGAGGAAGGTGGGGTGGTGTGCTATGGGGACAGGCTCCAAGTCAGAAGCTGAGGGTGGGAAACATGGAACCCATCCTATCTGGGAAAGCCTATGAATTTCACTCTGTTTGCCAGATGTGGGCAGAGAGAACTGGGAGGTTTAGATACAGTTAGTGTTAACGCTTGCCAGCTGCTGCCAGGATGGGGTGCAGATCTCATCTCCAGCAACGTCTTTGCTCTCCTGTCTCTCTGCACCCATGCCCCCCAGGGTCGGCATCGCCAAAGCCTTCACGACCGTGTAGCTTAGACATCTGGTGTAAAGAGAACTGTTTCCTGGGCTGCTTGAAAGCCGTGATTCGACGGACCTCACAGGTTTGGAGCTCAAGTGAAGCAACAAAACTGGGAGAGCTGACAGGATGTCAGAAACATCTCGGCTCAGACACTGCATGTCACAGCCACGTGGGTCCTGGAGCTGCTAGCACCTGCCATTTCCTCTTCCAGGGCCATTCCTTCCAGGATGCTCACAGATGCCACCCAAAGGCCAGAAAATGACTAGGAAGTCTCACTGGGGATCACACTCCTCTGTGGCCACTTAATGTCCGAGCAAGGTGACCTTGACTGTCCCCCAGGCTCCAGATGCACTTACCTGGACCTCTGTTAATGAACGTCCTGTAGTTTGACCCAAACACAAAATCACTGACTCCTGAGCTCTTCCTGAAGACCTGCCCGGCTGCTGAAGACTTCTCCACCCTCTCTGGAAGCATCAGGCTTGGCCACGTCATTTGGGGGAGCTCGTACAAAATGAAAATGCAGGAACCCTGTTGCAAAAACAGGAGAAACTGTGCCTTAAAAGTACTTGAATATAAACTTTTTCTTTCTTCCACGGCTTCTCTCTTGACTTGTCATGGTATTTTTGTAAATTTGATATTTAATGTTCTCCTAAATAAAGTTTTAAAATTTAAACTAATAGCCTGAATTTTACCATTCATCTTGACATTGTGCAATGCTAGTTTTAAATGAAAATAAGAGCATTTAAAGATGTAGACTCACCAAAGTTACACAATTTGTGTATCAAAACTGGTACAAGGAGATGTATTTTGCTCTAACCAGAAGAGTGGGAAAATGGCACAAAACAAAACCACCTGTTTTTCGTTCATTTATTTATATACACATATATGACCTCACTCTCTTTCTGGCCTGTGGATGAGAAAGGCAGGACTAAACTAATAGGAAATTATGGGTTGCCCCATCTTTCTCTTTCCTTCTGTGCCATTGTTTCTGCATAGGTGGCTGGCCAGTGCAGGGGGGTACGGGAGCAGGAAAGAGCATGATAAAGACCCTTGGTCATTTGTGTTCCTTAGGACGCCACTGCCTTCCTTCTGTGTCCAAAGCAAGTTCTGGTTAGGATGGAAAGCATGGCTTATCAGGACTGTCATCACCTCTTCTCACTCAGTCCTAGGCGCAACATGCACGTCTTCTACCAGCCTCGCGTCTCACTGATCTCCCACGCACCCTGTGATGGTGGGTGCCCTGTGGTCATTGGATCCTGTGCTCACAAGGCACCCTGTGCTCAAGGGCGTTGGGGCACATGGGGGTCCTGTGTCCTTGGGCAACCTGTGCTCATGGGGCACCCTGTGTTCATGGACACCTTTTGCTTGTGAGACACCCTGTTCTCGTGGGGCCTCCTGGGCTCATGGACACCTTGTTTTCACAGACACCCTGTGTTCTCGGGCACCTTGTGCTCATGGGATGTGGCGAGTGTTACATGCCAGTGAGGAGGGCAGTAACTGACAACACGCACACTGCACGTATCTCCTCTTTCACGTGCATCCTTCATTGCCCCATTGTACTTCACTGACAAAATAAATGTATAATTATCAAAATGTTCAAGGTGGCAACAGCAGAACGTTAAACCAAGTGTGGGGCTCTTTTGATCACAGGTCCCTTTTGTTTCCTGTTCCTCATGGGACTGCACAGGTCATGAGCCGGGGAAGCCAGCCTGAGGCTCGACCCGTGTTGGTGTTGGTCCTCCTGCCGGTTAACTCTCACTGGAACCAGGCATGGGATTCTCGACACCTTCTCTTACTGTCTTCCTAGATTTACACTATAGAAATCCGACCTGCGCAGGTATGTCAGGGCCCTCGCTCCAGCCCTAATAGTCAGTCTCTTGTCTTACCTCCTTTTGCAGCCCTCCAGTCACAACTAGTGTTGGCCAGGGAATCAAAAACAGACAGCTTCCAGGAAGCCAACTGGCAAATGCGTTCCTGGGTGTGAATAGTTCCAGTGTGCCACCTGCAGCGTAATTCCTGAAAACAGCTAAATACTGTCTAATCACAGTCTCTGTCTCTGCAATGATTTACTAAGGGAACACAAGCTATGATTTGTAACGTTTTCCTAGCGCAGCAGAGGGTCTGTGAAGCACCACTGAGGTAAAGACAGGCTTAAATTCAGTGTGTGCCCGTAACCACTATAACCAGGCAGAAGAGTGCACGTCTCAGCTCTGCCACTAGCGATCAAGCGGCTTAACCTCCAGGAGCCTCAGTTTTCTCCTTCATAAAATGGGTCCTTCATCTCACAGTATTGAGCCTAATGTTGTGATGACTGTGAAAGTACTTTGCAAACTCTAAAATGCTATACAGTTTGTAAGATAATATTGTGATGCTAATTGTAACTTAAGTTTGGAAATTAAAAAAAAAATCTATTTTTAACATTAAGTTGAAAAGTGAGTACTCTATCCCCAAAAGTGCAAGGTTCACTTAGAACACAGGAAGAAAGTCACCTCCTCTGTTCCTGGTCTCCCCTGTCGTCCCTAATTTCTGTACACCTAGACAGAGCAAGGGGAAGAGTTATGGACACTGGAGGTGAATGGCAGTGAGACAGGGTAGACGCAGTTAGACACTTCATTGTGATTTGGTTAATTAACAGAATGTCTTCTCTGCTTAGTACTGAGCTCCACAAAGATAGAGCTTTTGTCTTGCTCTCTGCTGTATCCTGAGGGGCTAGCACGTGGCTGGGCATGCAGTAAGTGTTCAGGAGTTATTTTTAGAATGAATGTGTGATAAAAGGAGTGAGTGGAAGAGAACAGTCTGAGTGCGTGGCTGAGGGCTGCAGTGAGGAGGGGAGGGCAGAAGGCGTCGAGATGGTGTCACGCTAAGCCTGTCCTCTGAATTCCGGTTCTCATCCCAGCTGCTGTTTTAGCCAGAAGCCAAGGTGAGAATTTTCAATCTCTTGTCGCCTTCTCCTTAACTTTCTGTTAGAGATCAAAATGACCCCGATTCCCTTTTGCCAAGTCATAGGAAAGAATGAGACTTCAGAATATTTTGGAATCAGTCCCCGGTATTTTGTATTGTTAGGGAATATCTTTGTGCCTAATCAGGACGCTTTGGGGTATTTCTGACCACGTGGTATGGTGTTTTCTACAGGAAAAGCACCCCACAGGTGTAACTAGCCAGAGCCATTAACTGAACACGACACGTGAGCAACATATATTTTTTTTCCTTCAACATAATGAAAGTTCTTTTACAAGTGCTGATGTGCTAAAAATACTGCATCCATTCTGTTTGTTGTTTTTGCTAATGAAGCTGAGAGAATTTGCCTTGTGGGACTCAACAAAATAAGCCAACTCATTTATTCTGCACAGATAAAATGTTACTCAAAAAGCTGTGTTGTGAGATAAAAACCCTTTCCTCTCTGATTCGCTCCTTTTTTTCCTCAAGAGAATCTCTCTGAAACCTTTCTTGTTTCTATTTTGTACTCTCTCTATTCCCAGTGAGTTAGTGGGTTTTAATCTAAATTCCTGTAGGTACTATACAAGAAGCTTAAATTGTCTTCAGTGAGTTTAGACACTCTGCTACTACCGAAATTTAAAAAAAAAAAAAGATAGAGAAATGACTCATAAAATACCGACTCAAAAATCTACAGCAAAAAAGGACCTGAGAATGCCTTCAGGCCTCCACATAGTGGATAAGATATAGGCACCTGTTGGAGAGTGAGTCTTGGTTCATCACTTGGTATAAGCAAACAAATACAAAAAATTTTTTAAAACAACAAGGTACTAACATAAAGCAGCAGATCCTCATAGGTTACAAAATGTGATATCCTAGTAACTGTGATTTCTAAATGCAATGGGGTAAGTTTTCTGTTTTGTCATCCAGATTCTTGTATCAATAAGAAAGTAAAGTCACTATAATTGCCAGGGAGCATTATGTCACATTTCAAGGGAGCAAGACCCAAGACTGGACAGCACCACCACTTAGAAGGTGGAAACTGCAATTCCTTCTGTTGGATTTGTTAGTGCTCTTGGCCCATGACATGCCTCTTTGGCTCTGCATCCCTCAGTTGCCCCTATTCTTCAACATTCATATGGAAAAATGAGAGGTTTTGATGCTTCCAGGAAAATTCATTTTTCTCAGCAGTCTCTCAGGATGGACCCATGTGCCAGGATTCGAATGTGCTGTCAAGTTTGAGAACCACTTATCTAGAATAGTGGTTCTCAAACTTTAAAGTTTCTATGAGTCACCTGGAATCTTATCAAAACACAAATGACAATTCAGGAGTTTGAGGTCGGTGTGTGGAGTTTTCCCTTTTAACAGGTTCCTGGGTCATCCTGCTAGCCCACAGGACACACTTTGATAGCAGGAATGTAGAAGGAGGACTCTGCTCTGTTCAGCAATTAATAGTTCCCACCTGATTATTGAGTTAGTTGCCTAAAGGGACATAGAAAAACTCAAGCATGAATATAAGAGAAAGATAAGGGTGATGAAGAGATCTGACTACTTGTCCTGGCAGGAGCGGCTGAAGGAACTAGAGCTGGTTAGCCAGCTGAAGACAGGACATTACGGAAACGATCACCAGTTTTGGAGAGTCGGCGAACTACTACACAGAGCCAAGATTTACTTGTTCGCTCCTCCTCAGGGAATAGAACTAAAAGCGATGTGTAGAAGCTATAACAATACAGATTTTGGATCCATATACAGGAGAATATAACAGCCAGAGCTCCCCCTAAGACTGAAAAGACTGCCTTGGGAGGAGGTGTACCAGCCCAGATTTGGTGATGACACTGTGAAGCTTCTCCAGAAAGAAACAAGCATGGGAAAGGAGGTGGGTCACTCACTCCAGATGACATTTCACATACCTTCCAACACTGGATCTGTGATGTCCTGGGCCTGTTTTTACCCCAGTGCTGTAGCTTCTAACTAGTGGCAGGCAGCCAAGTCTGAGGTGAACAGTGGCCACAAGCCAGGGACCTCTTTCCCTTACTGTTTACATTCCTGTAGGAAATTACAAAATTCAGTTTATCTGAATATAAAAGCAGATTAACACCCTCACTTTTTTATCTACGTTTTCCTATTTTCAACATGTACTGTTCTTTGAATTCAACTGGAAAATGGTCATGACGGTGTAGCTGTTTTGATACAAACATCTAGAGTTGGCATCTTCGTTAGTCTAAGCATCTCCCCTTGGTCACATCCCAGTTTGTCTCTCCTATTTGCTGATGCTAATTAAAGGATTCAATTTTCAAGACAAATCTCCAAGCTGTTAATCACTTACAGGATCTCTCTAATTCTTTTTTTTTTTTTTTGGTTTACGTATACTTCTGAATGACCCCCTGAAATTCTATGTATCCAGTCCCCTCAAGAAACATCTGAGGACCCAAAGAAGTAAAACACGTGCTTAATAGTCCTAATCAACACTTTGGAATTATTTCTTTCTTTATGGATTTAAGTGAAAGAGGACAAGTGAACACAACTTCTGATTATTTTCATTAAACCAATTTATGGCTGGTTACATGTAATGGTTAGGAGTAACTTCTCTTTACCTATACAGAATTTTTCAGTAAGTACCAGATACTGAAGAGTTGGAGTCATACTAGTAAACTGACAGTTTAATCTAGCAGCATAAGAATTTGAAAGGAGTTTCTGGATGACCGATCTCACAGATCACAGAGGTCTGGACACATTCACAGCTTCGTCTTTGCGTTCCAGCCCCAGCATGGGGAGTGATCTGAAACTTGATGCTGTTTCACAAGTCAGCATCTTCCCTTATTCCAGTTTGCTCTGATCTCACTTTTCAGAACTTTGTGGGGCTCTTCGAACCTCAGTTCCAATAGAGGTTTTATCTGCAGCAATTTATATGTCAAGAAACATTTCATGTATTTGACAATATAATCATGGACTATTAACAAGCTTCAGGTGTTACTGTCTATAAGTAGCTATACTGTATTTTCAAATAGTGAGCAGTGAACAAAACTGTTTGTGATTCTATACCCAGTGATATTTCTACACAGGTGGCCTCCCGTGAGAAGGAATTCAACGTAATACTATTGTTACATGATTTCTGTACTTGAGCATTTGAAAAAAATCAT